>NC_139223.1:28584470-29127818 GCF_055691185.1 Crinia signifera | reverse complement strand
TTTCCACTGCTCCGCCCTCACACTATGCTGACATTTGATCCATCGGAGCTGGAGATGAGGGTCCGTGGACATAGGCGTGCGCAGCCCATTTTATTAGGGGGTGCAGCATTTGAGGAGTGTGTCTAACACGCCTACTGGCATATCTATGACACCTACTGGGCGTGTCTATCATACATATATACAATATAAATACATAGTTACACAAAAGCACACACGTCTCATACAGTTACTCACATACATACATTTATTCACACACATACAGTCAGATACTTGTACACACAATTATCACACACACATACATAAATAAATAGAGTCACAGACACACAGACTATATAGTGCCTCTTCCATCCTCACATTATGCAGGGTAGATACTGTACACTCGCTGTGTACAGTACAAGCCTCCGTTCTCCTCCATGCTGCTGGGGCCTGGGCTGCCTGGCAGCTGGCAGTGTGTGTGTGACTTGACGGTGTAGCCCCGCCCCCTGTCACGCCGGGGAAGTGGAGTCTCAGCAGGGGGCGGCGCTACACAGCAATGAATACGCTCAGCTCGGTTCCAGGATGAAATGCCGGAGCTGGTGGGCCCCGTCGGGTGCTCCACTGTCAGCAGCCGGCGGGCGCCCCGTGTCACAGCATGGCCGTTTACAGGTAAAAACGGCACTGCTGGTCATTAGAGGTGCTGGGGGTGCCGGCCATTTGGGGGTGCCTGGGCACCCCTGGCACCCCCCGTGCGCACGTCTATGTCCGTGGAGTTGATGCAAGAAGAGCCTAGGACGCTGCAGTATGCTGTAGCAGCCAGGAAGAAAGAAAATCCTGTGTACAGCACTAGACATCTGCAGATGCGGTGGGCCTATTTGTGAGGTTTATTTGCAACTAATTGTATGCTGGTTTTTAAATAAATAAGTTAGAAATTACTTTTTATTATTTAATGTAGCCTATTTTAACACTTTTAATGCATATTTTAAGTATTCTTCATGCATATTTGCATGCATATTTCAATCTTTTTATGTTGCATATAATCCTGTCTCTACTTATGATTTATGGCCATTCATTTTGCAGTAAGAACTACAGAGGCTTCCTTATACATCTAGCCTCAATACAATAGTCAGCCGACAGGTCCCGTGGAACTCCGCAAGGGTCGGGCATATTTTCTTCCACAAATGCATCCTAGCCGGCAATGTGACTAGAACGCACATGACACTGCGCTGATGAATTCGATATGTGACACATACACTGTATCTGTGTACAAGGAGGGACTAAGGGCCTGGAACAGCCCCAGCATGGTGCAAACACGACAAGGGGGCGTGGCCTAGCAGCACGTCTCCTTCTTTCTGCATGTCCAGTGGCCAAGCAGAGCGCTGGGAGGTGGAGCTGCTGTGTCAAAGCCTGTCTCTGGGAGCCCTTCATCCAAATGCAGGGAGGTGGAGCTGTCTCTGAGTGCCGGGCACCAGGAGGTGGAGCTGCTCTGCCAGTCCATGTCTCTGAATGTTGGGCACCAGAAGGTGGAGCTACTGTGCCAGTCCCTGTCTCTGAGTGCTGGGCACCAGGAGGTGGAGCTACTGTGCCAGTCCCTGTCTCTGAGTGCTGGGCACCAGGAGGTGGAGCTGCTCTGCCAGTCCCTGTCTCTGAGTGCCGGGCACAAGGAGGTGGAGCTGCTCTGCCAGTCATTGTCTCTAAGTGCCGGGCACCAGAAGCTGGAGCTACTGTGCCAGCCCCTGTTTCTGAGTGCTGGGCTCCAGGAGGTGGAGCTGCTCTGCCAGTCCCTGTTTCTGAGTGCCGGGCACCAGGAGGTGGAGCTGCTCTGCCAGTCCCTGTTTCTGAGTGCTGGGCTCCAGGAGGTGGAGCTGCTCTACCAGTCCCTGTTTCTGAGTGCCGGGCACCAGGAGGTGGAGCTGCTCTGCCAGTCCCTGCCTCTGAGTGCCGGGCACCAGGAGGTGGAGCTGCTCTGCCAGTCTCTGTCTCTGAATGCTGGGCACAGGGAGGAGGAGCTGCTCTGCCAGTCCCCATCTCTAAATGCTGGGCACCGGGAGGAGGAGCTGCACTGCCAGTCCCTGTCTCTAAATGCAGGGCACCAGGAGGTGGAGCTGCTCTGCCAGTCCCTGTCTCTAAATGCCAGGCAGCGGGAGGTGGAACCGCACTCTCAGTCCCTGCCTCTGGGTGCCGGGGAGCCAAATGCCGGAAGGCGGTGGAGCAGAGCTGTTCGGCAAAACTGCTGTGCTAGACCGGCACATCAAGCCAGCAGCCTTCTAGAATTTGCCAGAAGGTAAGACCCGCCCAGTCTGGAACTTGCATTGGGAAAAGCTGAGGCCGCTGCATCCTGCACTTCATATGCAGATTCAGAGTCTCAGTCGCACACAGATCTACAAGTGTCACATATCACATTACTCAGCACAGTCTCCAGTTCATCCTACTCACATCCATATTGCATCTAACCCGCAAAAAGGATGCCCAGCGCTGCCAGAGTCTCTTGGCACGTGGCGCGCCTAGAGGGGCTGTTTGGCGTGACTTCAGCCATGATGTATGAGGACACACCTGTAGAAATCACTACATATCTCCATTTATACCAGAACATCTATAGTATGTGCCACCAGTGTATAGTGTATTACATTCTGCTTCTATGATTGCTGCTGGTAATTTCTTTTGCTTTATTACGTTATTGCGGACGATTCTGTACGCCTGCTTCGCCTCCGAGGTATCGTTCTAGTATTGATCTAACAGCGAATCTGTCTAGTGGAGCCCTGAGAACGGCGGTATGGTACTAAATATAAAACATCTGCTGAATGCAGAATGAGCGATTGCTCCCAAGAGCTTACACTCGGCCCTGCTGACACGACACAATATAGAGAAGCTGATGCATGAGGCAGTAATTGGACCTTTTGTTTTGGCCCTTGAGAGGAAGGTGATAAACTGAGCCGCCCGCTCCAAAACAGAGCATGACATGGCGACACTCGCGTGCAGTAAGAGAACGGGGAGCTGCAGAGTATTTAGGAAATAGCGTCAACCAGTTGACTGGATTCATGTGAATTAATTTAGTATATAGGGCACTAGGCATTCATAAAGAATGAATCTGCATAGACTCCCTTT
This sequence comes from Crinia signifera, assembly GCF_055691185.1. Classification (NCBI taxonomy): domain Eukaryota; kingdom Metazoa; phylum Chordata; class Amphibia; order Anura; family Myobatrachidae; genus Crinia; species Crinia signifera. The sequence continues at coordinate 29,124,737 of NC_139223.1, read as the reverse complement.
GTCCCCCTGTTTGCCCGGGGAGACTCTGTACAATATCATGCAGGACAGTAGAGGGTCTGGCTGGGCACCATTACTTTTCAAGGGTTGTGGCCTAATCATGGGAGGTGTGGCCATGCACTTCCCTGGCCTCACTGCAGCCCGGCACACAGAAGCATGAGCTTCTGCTGTCAGGTAACAGGAGCCCAACTGGTCCTAATCACCAGACCTGATCCCAGGTAATTAGTACCCACCCCCCTCTTTCGGCGCCACTGCCTCTATGTTAATTATTTGTGAATCAGGCGTCAGACTGTGCATGGCCCCTTCAGCAATGGCTTCTCCTGACATCACAGCTCCTGGGTATAGAGCAAACAGCACCGTGGCTAGGAAGCTGCACACTTATTATAACCTACGTCTGTCTCCTGAGAAAGTGTGTGTGTGTGTGTGTGGGGGGGGGGGGGGGGGGGGGGCGGACCCTGATTCTTTTCCAGGATAAATCAATAGCATTGTAGGCTCTAAGTAACAGACCAACACCTCCCTTCTGCCAATGAGATAAACCAAGTGCGGTCACAATCGGACTGGTAACTGCCACTGTGCCTGCTGCTCTGGGCAACACAGTGTACTTAGCCCAAGTTAAATACCCGAAGATGTTTGGAGGTCCATTCTTTCTTGCAGGCCTGGAATCAGCCGCTGCCGGCACTAATGTGGTCCACCAATCAGCATCATTATCCATACTGACTTGAGGGTTTCCGAAGAATGATTGGCCAAACTGACCGACACCACATGGGGGAGTTGGGACAATTCTTTACCTAATGGCGCTAGCCTCAGAAGCTACTGACCGCAGGTAACGTTACTGATTTACAAGAAGAAGCGCTGCACTTACCGTACCACTCATCCACCCATGCAAAGGCCTGGCGGTGCCCCACGATCAGCAGGTCCCGGATCACCTGAGGTTACAGAGGAAAAAGATGTAAGGGCTTGTGTAGATTTATGTGCAGCTAAATAAATAACAAAATATAAAAAAAACCACCAAAAATAATTCTGAACCTTTAGTATTACTATGCTGCGGCCCACACACACATTTTACAGAATTTGCTTGACTAGGTTCATAGGGGGTGATGTATCAAGCAGTGAAAACCTTGCGGAAACGGACCAGCTGAGAAATGACCAACCGGCATCTACCATGTACCTGGGAATCAGCATAAAGCATTACAAAGTTAGCCTCCCCTCTAACAATAGGAACCAGGGGTCAGTCCCCAGGGGATCAAAAAGTGACCAAGCCCGGAAATCTTCCAGGGTGCCCAGTGCCAGCAGCGCAGCTCGCCACAGAAGATTTCCGAGATTGCCACTTAAGTGGTCAATGAAACGTACTTACTACCCCTCCGATCTTCACTGCTTGATACTGCACATCCACCCTGTAATTCCAGCCCTGGCCCATTCTGCAGAGACAATGGCACAGGCCGTCTCCAGGTCCTATACAAATACCTCCCTATGGTCCCAATACCAGCAGGACAGTCCCCCTTTTTTGGGCACTGTCCCACCGTGGAGCTTGTCACTTGTGAATGGCCATTTTGCTTCCTCCTTATACTCCCCCCCCCATGTCACCGTTACATGGACCCCCCCCCATCTCCATGTACGCACACACCTTGTGAACAAACTGCTCGACTCTTGTCTGAAGCCCCCAGACCTCGAACTTCACATTGACCAGCTTGTAGGAGCACATAATGGGCCTTGTGTTACACCTCCAGCCCTCCTGGAGAGGCCCTCGCCCCGTCTTGGTGGAGACGAAATGCCTCAGATCCTGCGATAGAGAAAGGGGAGAATGAAGCAATCTCTTTGTGCCGGTGAGACCGGTTTCTGAATATAAATGAGCAATAAATTAGAGACGATAGACAGGAGTCTCTGACAGGAGGCACTGACAGGAGGCTCTGACAGGAGGCACTGACAGGAGCCCATCCGCGGTTTAACAATGAATTGTAGAGTGTATACAGCACTGTACGCAGGACCTGAGTATATGAGATAAAGAGACCCTTTGTACTTCCCTCTGGCTGCAAGTAAATTAACCTTCAGTAATGACTATTTTATTCCAGCATGTAAGAATGCGCCCGACACACAGCTACACTGCATTGTTTTATATAGGGAGGTGTGTGCATGTCATAGCAAAATAAGGGCCCTGTACACCCCTGGTTCTGTCTCTACTCTGGCTCTCTGCCTAACATTTGAAGGCCTGATTCAGATTCATTCAGCCAGGTCCGAATTCGGACCTTGGCTGATGTTTGCGCATTGGTTGCAATGGGCAAGGCCCAGCTGTGAGCAACTTCGGCAAATATTTTCAATTGTAACCCACCCGAAGCATGACTGACAGGGAGAGGACGTGTAGGGGTGAATCCCAGGCATTTCATGGGCGTGCCTGTAAAAATGGTGGGCGCGCCTAACGAAACGCTGGAAGTGTCCAGGAAAATGCATGCAAACGGATATGTAACCGTGTCTGAATCAGGCACATGGTGCTTTCCCTCATAACGCCAAACTCCACCCCCTGAGATAACCACGCCCCCAAGTGACTCTATGGTGAGGATTACCAAGATTATCTCAAGCATTAAGACTGAGCGGAGAATTTGGAGCAAAAATAAAGGGAGAATGGGGAAAAGAAGGCAAAGCATGGCAACTGTACTGCATCACGGAAATTAGTATTTATATAGAAATATTCCTCAATAATTAAAAGGGGCAATTACAAAACGAAATAAATAAACCCTCTAAATAATGATATGGCACTTACCTCCGTGCTCTTGTAATATCGCTCTGGAATCTCATCATACGCGACGTCCAGGTGTGACACCTCGTGCCCCTCCTCTGCTGCGTCTGCATTAAATATCTGCAATAGATTAGGATCACTATAAGCCTTATATGTACCATACCGCCAGGTCAACTCTGCATTTAATAACCATATATCACAATAAGGTGAGGCCGGAGGACTTGGTCTTGGTATATGGCCGAGACACTACTGGCTGTTCTGTTCAGCAACAACAGGGGGCACCAGAGTCTCCTGCTGACTGCCGCTTTGCATTAATGGGGCAATTCAAACCTGATCGCAAGGCCGCTAATGTTCAGCAGGCAGAGATCAGGTAGATGCCGTCCTGCTATAGTGAAATCCCACCTTGCAAATGAATGTGTACACCGTGCTAATGGATGTGTACACCGTGCTAATGGAGGTGTACCCCGTGCTAATGGATGTGTACCCCGTGCTAATGGATGTGTACCCCGTGCTAATGGAGGCGTATGGCCATGGAAGACATTGCAGCTGTGCGAAAATGTTTAACTCCATTCATAAGATGCTTACCATCAGGCTCAGAGTAGCCAAGGACTTAAGGTGCCCATACACTTATCCGATTTGGGCCAATTTCCCCCGATCCCAAGAAATCGGAATTGAAATCCCATCCGACCCCATGTGTGTTCCCATGCACATTGGGTCGGACCCCACAGATTGAAACTGCCGCAGGTTCAATCCATCAGCAGGTCAATCCATTGCATCAATCCAGGTTCAATCCATCGGATCGGACCCATCAGCGGCACATTGAGGGTGCCTTTTAGCACCCACAATGTGTTGGTCCAATCTGTAGGTGAAGCACCACTGGCACACACCTATGTGCAGGGGCTGAGCACCTGGGGATGACCGCGCAGGGGCGTGCAGTGTACGGGAAGTGCTGAGCTGCAGCTGACATGCGGCCAGCGGCAGAAGAATTTAAAAAGAAATTCAAAAGACAGGCTGGCCGTTTATTGGCTGAGAGTTGGCCGCTCACCAGGTTTTTTTTTTTTTCATTTCCTGCCCCCGGAGCTGCCGTGGGAGCTCAGGGGAAATTGGGTCCACGGTTCGAGGAAATCAGCCTGATCGAGGCCATAGGTGAAGGCACACTCCCTCCTCTAACAGACTTTGGCACACCTGCGTTCTCCCTGACGCTCCCAGCGTTTATTCTGACACGCCTGCGTTTTCCTTAGCACCGCTAAACTGCCAGTTACCACCCACCCACGGCTACTTCCTGTCAACCACCTTGCAAACGGCTAGCGAACAAACATAGCAGCAGGCTTCCATCACAGCGAGGCGTTGCGCACTGCGGCCCATACGCACGCGCAGTGTATAGATAATCGGGTTGGGATCATTTGGTCTACAGCATGATAGTCGACAGTCATTAGGTCGACATGGGTCTAGGTCGACATGGGAAAAAATTGACATTGTTCTAGGTCGAAAGGTCATTAGTTCGACAGGTCGTTAGTTCGACAGGTCATTAGGTCGACAATGTCTAGGTTGACAGTCAAAAGGTCGACATGGGGTTTTTCACAGGTTTTTTTTACCTGAATGTCAACACAGTCGACATGGACACAGTTTAAAGTGCATTGCATCCCCTCGCTGCGCTCGCTGTGCGCCGGGCACACTATTTTATTCTCCCACCACGCCCTAGTGGATGGTAGGGCATGAAATACCGCCTGTCGGCACATGTCGGCTCAAAACACAGTGAAAAACCCCATGTCGACCTTTTGACTGTCGACTTAGACACTGTCGAACTAACGACCTGTCGAACTAATGGCCTTTCAACCTAGAACCATGTCGACCTTTTCCCATGTCGACCATCATGCTGTAGACCAATTGACCGCATCCCAGATAATCATCTGCTGTGCCAATTCACAGCTGTACAAGCAGCTCCAAATGACCCCGTAAGTGAATACACTCCATCTATATACTGTGTATCCAGATCACAGCTGTCACTTGGAGACTCACTTACAATAAACGCTCATTGGCTGGGAAGTTTATTAAAGTATCTGAAAGTTGCTTTTCCTAAAGTGAATTGTTGCAGCTGGCGGGATAAACAAAAGGAGCAGGTTTAAACGAGGACTCTGTGTTTTAATTAATAAGCACCCACTGAGATGATTTGCAAATGATTGTAATTAACTCTTCTGCCGTCTTCTGTTGGGGGAAGAAAAAAGTTGTTTCTCAGCAGAACTGGCGCGGTGGAAATCTCATCTGTACGTGCTTACATACAGCAGCGGCCTAATAGGGTCAGTGTATTTAGGTAACGGTTACCGTGACAATCTCATCGTTATCTTCTGTTGCCTGACGATGTCTTTCATTTGTTTGTATTATAATCTCCTGAGGTAGATCTACAGGGCTGTGTGGCACAGTAGTGAGCATTGCTTCTTTACAGCCCAAGTGGCTCATATCTACAATGTGGGGGAAATTTTACTAAGATGGAAGTTCTATTTGGGCAACCAATCAGAATCTACTTCTTATATATTTATCACCTTCAAGAAGATTATAGATAGTAGCTGATTGGTTGCCATGGCAACATCCCATCTGCAACAGAACCCTTTTAGTACATTTCCCCCCCAGTATGTTCTTCTCGTGTTTGCAGCTGACGAGGATGCACGTGTGTTAAGTATATAAATAATATAGGAAGGGGCCACCGAACACCACTTACACTGTCATTGTCACCGCAGTCATCAGAATACCTTGTCTCAATGTGGATGGAGAATTTAGGAAGGAAAGAGCACTGCAAGGAGGAGAGAATATATATGTTAATAATATCCCCCACGCCCAGTGGCATAGCTACATATGCGGCAGACCCTGTGGTGGCTTGGGGGAGCGGTGCCAGAGGGGTCTGTGGTGGGCGCCACTGGCTGAACTGACAGGTGACCCAGGTAGCAGTGAGCACTGGGCTGGTCCCACCCTGTACATATCTAATAAGCGGGGACCCAGTGCATATTGAATGAATAAGTCCCCGCCCCATGCATATGTAATTAGCGGGTCCTGCTCATTACAGATGCACAGGGCGGGGACCCGCTCATTAAATATGCACTGCACTGGGTCCCCGCTCATTAGATATGCACGGAGCAGGACCACCTCAGCACTCACTGCTGCCTGGGTTACCTGTCAGCTCAGCCAGTGGCGCCCGTATGCTAGTGCTTCGCCCCTTCTGGGGGATGAGGGGGGCGCCAGAATTTTTTTGGCTGGGGGGGGGAGAAAAATTTCTAGCTATGCCACTGCCCGCGCCGTCCCTCTCCCCGAATCTCAGAGCGTGATCACGCAGTGATCTAGTACTGCAGGATGAGGGGTGCTCATCCTCGCCCAAAACACCAATACAGCGCCTGGCTTTCTGTCATGGGAGGGGTCTCCCAATGTTACTACATAGAGCAGTGCTGCCATCAGAAACCGTGGGGCTCGGGACTGACAAAATTGTCAGGGCCCCCCTCTCCCAGGAAGCATAGGTCGATGGTGGGGGGGCAAAGGTGGGAGGAGTTACAATGGCGGTGGGTTTTGATTAATGGATAATCATGTCTTCATATAAGTATAAATGCCTACCCCAACCACTGCACAGCCTGCACGCAGCCAGCCCGACTCCTAGGCTAGGACGCACACGCAGATGGGACAGCTCGGAAAGTTTCACGTAAGTGCATGGGCGGGGTTTGGGTGGCTGAACATGGAAGCACCCACGATATCGCCGTCTATGTGACACTGCTGACCCCCCGGGCCCCCTTGTCTGCCCGGGCCAGGGAATCTGGTCCCCACAGCCCCCCCTTGATGGCGGCCCTGACATAGAAGGCAAGTTACAAATAAGAGTTTGAAACCCTGTTGAGCCACAATGACGTCACTGAGTACGTTAATTATTTCTTTATTATTTACCGATTAGATTAAGATTTAATCCTGGAGATAAGTGCGCTGATAAAACTATTGCCTTTCAGCAAAGCTGCCTATTTATCATCACAGCACAAGGCGAGCCTATGTAACCATGGTAACCATGGCAGCCAATCAGATTGTCAAGTTGATAGTTTTTTAGGCCTGCTTAGTAAATGAAAGCTGGCGCCTACAGTAATTGCTCCGGCGGCAATAAATAAAAACATACATACATAATTAAATACATACGTAATGAAATAATTACATATGTAATTAAATATATAAATACATGCATACGTAATCAAATACATACATACATATATAGTTAAATCAATCAATCAATAAATACATACATAATTAATTAAATAAATAAATAATGCAACCCAAAAATAAGCACTTCATAGAGCGGAGTACCGTGCACCACCACTGACACCACAATCCTATCACCATCATATAATAGGCACCAGATCTCCCATTTATATTTACAAACAATAAAATACAATATTTATATGAACGTGAGTATCGCCAGATCCCCCAGCCCAGGCGCGGACATTCCACTTACTGTGTACTCTGCGGGTCGCACGTTGCCGGGGGAGGAGCCAGTTGGGTGGAGGACGGTGTGGTGAGACAGAGGGTGAGTTCAGGTGTGAGAAGAACGTACAGGAAAGGATAGAACATAAAGCTGTTAGTGGGTTATATATCCAATATTGAGAATAACATTCACTAGATAATCATTGTGCTTCATAGATGTGTCCTATAAAGGTCATGGGCCGTCTCGTTAGTGGACAGAAAAACGTTGTAGCGGTGTAGTGGGGAGAGTACGGGAGGATACCGGAATCGGCTGAATACAGACAGATTTGCATTAACCCCTATCTGTTAATGCGCAAAAGTTGCTTAATATTAAGGCCATGGAGGAGAACTTGGCCAACAAGCCGTAAAGCAGCACTTGTAATCTTTCCGATGGAGGAAAGGGGGTTGCATAGCGGGTCAGGAAAATGTGGGGTATTCGTCTGACAATTCCACTTTCATTCTAGGTTCCCAACACAGCCTAGGTAGGGTATGTGTAATAAGCTGGGAAATACCTGTCACTGTGTATGGATAGTAATTCCAGGCCTTCTCGCATATGTAGAACATCCTGGGGACCACGGCCCGGGCCCAGCTTGGTAATTTGCTGTAAAACAGAGGAAGACAGAATAAAGGCTGTTATTATTCAAATAAAGCCGGCAACATGACAGTTAGGAGCTGATTGGTTGGTCATTTACTGTATCTATGTCCACTTTATCTCTCTCCAAAGCTTAGTACAAAGACCCGAAAAAAAGGTGTTTTTTTTTACTGTCTCAAGGACAGTAACACAGGCGCTACTATAGGCTCTCTACTCAAAATAAGCAGCAGCTACAAAAAAAGTGGTTGTCACTCCCCTATAGATACAAAAGGAATAAAAGAAAAGATAGCTGCGCTTAGAGGAAAATAAAACTGATTATCACACAGCTTGCGGATGGTAACTTCATATGGATACATTTATTAACATGGTGACTTTCAATAAAAGATCTTTAAAAAATATTTGAGGAAAGATAGTGAAAAAACATTAAAAACAGTTCATGTTAATCGGATACTGGGAAAAAATGGTTAAGACACCCCTGTTATTCCTCTTGACCCGTTTTGCTGGGGGGTTCCCAGCTTTTTCAACCCCCCAGCAAAACGCATCAGCCAAGGCACAGATAACCCAACCTCTTTTTTCCTACTATTGGATTACAAAACAGGATTCCTGTACCAGGACTTCCCCCACTACCAGGAGCAGCCATTCGCTCCCAAAGGGTATTGGGTAAGAGCAGGCAACCAGGAGGAACCTGTATTCTCAAAGACGAGACCCAATGGCAATTTTAACCATCATTAGGTCGACGGTTTTTACACATCGGGAGGAAAACATCGCTGGATGAGCGATTGGTCGCCCCTGATGTAAGGAACGGCAATCAAAGCTATCGCTATCTGACGGGATCTCCACGGCCGATGATCGCCATCTGTGAACGTCCATCGGTAGTAAAACCATTTACCGTCAATGTCATTTTACAAACCATCGATGGTCGGTGGCCATCCCTAGCCAAAGCTGCTATACACTTTGCTCATTTATATATCGTTAGGCGCTGCGTAACCCTTGTGGCGCCATATGCGATAATAACAACACACTGTGCACACCATCTGTTACAGAGAATAAGAACAAAATGCTAATCTAATCATGAAAAGGCTGCATATTTAATGATGCACTCGGCGGAACCCTGCGCAGCCACGTGACGCATGTACCGCGCATTTTCCTGTAAATGCAATTTGGTCGGATATATTGACCGTGTCTATGCAAATGCTACTAAATGACAAAATTAAATGAAAAACCATCAATATTCTCATCTAACTTTGCCATCGACTGGGTGAACATTTATCATTTCCTCCTCTGTGACTCGGACCCCTAAGGAAAATCAATGCAAACCAATAGTGTCATTCCCCCCCCCCCTAAACCCCCCCCCCCCCCTACCCCCCCCCCCCCCCTCCCTATAGTATTGGAGTTTGACTCTGGCAGCCGGCCCCCTTGATGAAGGTTGTGAATGAGAAAAGAGGAGGGGAGGAGGGTCTCTGAAGAAGATGATGCAGGACAGCTTGCCAGCGGGGACCCACTTACTGTTACTATATATAGCTCGTGAAGTCGTGTGCGATGGAAGAAGGATATAAATAGCCTTTCCGAGCTGTCAGCGCTCCCCCTCCCCCTCCCCCAACCTCACCTCCTGCCTACACCTCCCCTGTGAGTAGGTGAAAGTTATACCTGCTATCAATTGTGGTTGGTACACTGACGCCGGTCCTTTGGGGGTGCAGAAGTGGCAGAGCACTCCGAACTCTCCTATCCAGCACCTCCAATGTTCCCGATTTAAAATAACTCTGTTTTGTGCATAATTTCTGTTCTGCAAAGGAATCCCCGCAGCAAACCCATTCATTTTCTTCGGGGAAAACTGAAAGTATCCGCTCCTCAAGCTCATTCATACGGCTTTTAGTAATAATTTGCGCAGATTTGTAATATATAACCCTCGGCTGAGATCTGCAGAACGTTGCCTGGATCCATCTAGCCTTGACACGAGGGATATTAATGTTTTACATAATATCGCACTGAGGAATCAGCAATATCCCCGTCACCAGATTTCTTTTAACCTCTTAGGGAAGATCTGAGGCTCTGAGGCTGAATCTCCGTATCGTCTTACCCGCAGGCCACGGAACGATGCATATGAATGGAAATCCATTCAGGGGTTAAGGGGTTAGGCGGCGAGGGGGGTTAAATTTGCAGCTATGATATTTTTAACCCTTTGAGTGCCAACGATGCTAAAAACAGCAGGCGACGCCCACAGCGACTGTTCTTTTAGCATAAACAAATACAAACGCAGTCGAGTCAATGAATTAAAGTTTGGTTAAATATTGCACCCAAAAAAAAAAAGAACAGTCGCTGTGAGCGGCGCTGGCATTTTTTAGCAGATATTTTGAGGATCTCTCGCAGCAACGCTGGCACTGATAGGGTTAATAAAAAAGGGTTGGCTTGGCAATTCTTCGCACCTACCTTGACAAATTTCCTCGGCACTCAAAGGGTTACTGTTTACAATGATAAAACGTTCTACAACGTCCCCTAACCAGAATGAACGTGGAGGAGGTTGGCAGGCCGTGCAATGGGGGGATAAGGCGGCAAGGATATCGCTCAGCACAATACTGGCCCCCGAGCCAAAAATAATATAAATCCAGGCTGTACGGGCCCTGATCTTCTGCATGATTATCCTTGTAATGTATGTGGCCAGATGGGCAGCAGATTCCTGGTATGATCACGGAGCGCGGAGATAACTGGTCTTACCGTCACAATGCAATATGTCAATCACATTGGGATATACGAAATATTGACAGCTTACTGTATTTATTAAGACCATCCTCAATAAAAAAGGGTTGACATGGCTAAGGTCGACAGGGTTGGAAGGTCAAGCTTTTTTTTTTATCTGACTTGTGCCGACAGGCGGTATTTCATGCCTTACCATAGAATACGGCGCGGTGGGAGAATATAATAGTGCCCGAAACATGGCAAACGCATCGAGCCATGCGAGGGGAAGCGGTGCACTTACATGATGTCCCTGTCGTCTATGTCGACTTTCTGGACAAAAACGTCAAAAAATCATGTCGACTGTCGTCCTCCTCATTGTCAACCTAATGCTTATGACAACCTTCTATGCAATCAGGTCCAAATTAGGCCCAATGTCTAGGGTGACGGTCAAACGGTCGACCCCAAAAGGTGGACACGTGTACAAGGCCAAAGAGGTGGATACAAGCAATATGCCGACATAAGTTTTTCAAGTTTTTTTTATGTCTATGTCAACACCTGAGCACGTGGACCGATTCGCTCGCTATGCTTTGAGACCCGTTTCCACTCACAATCGAAGTCCCCGTGGATAAAAAAGTGTGAAAAAAATTGTGAAAAACTGATGTTGACTTTTTTATGTGACAACCACTATTGCTTATGTTGACCGTTTGTCCATGTCGACCGTATGTATGTTGGTCATATGGTGTCAACCTAGACACTGGGGGGGAAGGGAGATGGAAGCCTCCCTGCCTGTGCCAGAGGCTGTGTGGGGGAGAAGGAGGGCTGGCGGGGACACAGGCAGCAGAAGCTGCCGCCCCGGGAGACAAAGCAGTCGGGGAGGTGGAGGGAGCTGGTCACACTCGTGCATATGTAATGAGCGGGGCCCAGTGCAGTGAATATCTAATGAGCGGCTCCCCGCCCCCCTGTGACGTCATCTGCTGCAAGTACATGGATCCAAATAGCAAGACCCTTCACATAATAAAATTACTGATTTAAATATAAATAAACCTTTATGTCGAATGCAAAACGGTGAATCAAGGTGAAAGCAGTTCTCCATTCTAGTATTGAATACACTTTCGACGAATCCCAGTGAAAACCCCATTGAAATACACCAGCGAATTGCAGCGAGTATGAAACGGAGAACTGGCCGCCATTCGCTCTCGGCGAACAGTGAACATTGAATAGGATGAATCAGATTTTCAGTGAAAAAGATTAGCCGCAAGGAGTGAAAACAGCCCGATACGCCGAAAAAAGCGGTGAATCCAGAGCACTGAATACTGCCCAAAGGCTTCAGCATTTGTGGGGCTACATGGAATAGCAGCAAGTATTTACCCCGCATGCAAACATAATACATGTACTTGCACCATATGCATGGTAGTGTCGTTTTCTCCAGGTGGACACTTCATCTTTTTGCCTGGCTCCCAAATCCAAATCAGTCCATGTGAGTCTATGGGGTAAATTTAATGTGGGAGTTCTATTGAAGATGGTATGTTCCCATAGCAACCAATCAGATTACATCTATTAGAAGGTGCTAAATAAGAAGTAAAATAAAATTGGTTGCTAGGGGCAACCTCCCATCTTCAATAGAACTCCCAACTTGGTAAATTTCCCCCTATGATTCAGAAACATCTGATAAACTTGGGTTTATGTTTCCTCTTTTGTAGTGCCATCCAATTATATTAAGTGCAAATGTGGACTCAGACGCCACCGTGTAGGCTGCCTGCTGTGCGGGCATCACCCTTGGTAACCACAGCAAGGACACAGAACCCAGGCTGAAGCCCGAGCACCCATACCGTAATAATCCATCTGCGTAATATAATGGGGGCAGCTGCAGGATTTCATCACCCATTACTTACAAAGTTGCGTCCCAGCGCGCTTCTCCCACATCCGTGATAAGGCAACCGGCAATAAGCCATAATTCCCTGTATTCTGATACAATTACAGCTTAATCCATCTGGAAAAATAATGACCCCTACGTGTCCCATCGTGTGCGCTGTCCTTGGTGCTGACTCATCTCGGAATGCATCATTCTCCCAGCTGCGGACGTTGGGAAAGCAAAGCGACAGTCAGAAGGAAGGGGTGTGTGTTATCCAACCCCCTGTATAGCCCATGGATAACTTATCACGCATCAGTCTGCGGCCCGGACGTACTCTGCGAATGTCTGGAGAACGCAAACCAGGCCACAGATTTAGGGAAGGGAAAAGCCATATGGACCGTTATCATGGGAAGTAGACATTTCGGCCCCTTAAGCTCAAAATTATATTTTTTTCTCCCTGAATCATCTCATTTGAATATTTCACTGTATACACACTGCTTAAAAAAGATTTTATGATTCAAGATGAAGTCATCGGAATGATCCAAGAAGACGTGGGTAATTGGCCGCAGCTGGTGGCTGTGCGTTATATGCGCTGTAACTTGGTTAGTACCTGTAGGTGATGGGGCGCCTATGGAACTATTTACAGCTGCTGTGATCTAGGCTGAGGTTACTAAGCAGCAGATGCCACCGGTGTGAGGATTGCAGAGCTCTCGGCCTAACGAGAATCCAGAAGCCGTCAGTCCACCTGAACCGCCAGACATGACACGTATGCTAAGTTCTCTCCTGCCTGCTTGGCAATAGGGTAAAGCAGTGTTTCCCAAATCTGGTTTTCAGACCTCCATAAGAGACTAAGGGCTCTGTGGTTCTGATCTTGCAACCCTGGCGATTATTGAACCACCGCACATGCACATGCGAAGACGTCAGCCGCTTGCCCCCAGCACGCATCGGCCCGTCCGTGTACACATGGGAACTCCCAGCGTTTTCATGGTGAGCACCCATTAAGCGCTGGCCGTTCCTATATGCCACCGCCCCTCCCTCCCCACTGCGAACTTGCTGCGGCCGTTCGCAGTCAGGTTTGCACATGCTCAGAAATGCGCGCGCGCAAATCTCGTCCATCACTGCAGGAGCTGTATTCAGATCCCTGCGTGTGATCCAGAATCATCTCCGATTCTTTTTCTTTGGTTTTGTTCTTGCATGATATTAGTAGCTGGGTTCTGAACAACACGTGCTGTGAGGCTCAGCGAGCCGCGCGTTTTCTTTGAAGCATTACAATGGGTGAAGTGTCCTGTGAGAGGTGCTCCAACCACAGCTTAAGCATAATGCCGAGTGGAATGAGGCGCCATAATGTAGGGCATAGAAGAGTACAGTCAGTGCTCTCTAGATCAGGTCTGATCACTGCTTACAGCCTCTACAACACCACTATACACAATATATTTATATATAAGTTACTTTCCTGTGTTATATGGGAACTATGTTGTGTGACCGCACGATTTCATGTCCAACCAGCAGGGGTAAAATCAGGGGGCTTTAAATCTCTACATGAATCTAGCACATGGACTCTCAGCATGTCATGTGACACAGTGAGATGAGGACGGAACGACTTTATAGCGAGCATGGAGGTGTGTTACAATCTGCACACTGCCGCATATGCCATGTAACTGTGGTTGCCATGGCATTCAGAACTACAATAGGGTTGGGCACCTAACTCAACAACTGCCTCCTCTCCCCCAGTTTCTCTTTCCCCCTTGACAATTTGGGCGTGATTCTGGTTGGTTTGTAAAAGCAAACTCCTTCTTTAATGGACAAAGCCATGTGCTCTGCAGGTGGGGCAGATGTAACATGTGCAGAGAGAGTTAGATTTGGGTGAGGTGTGTTCAAATCAAAATTGCAGTTTAAAAATAAAGCAGCCGGTATTTACAAAATAATAACTCATCCAAATCTAACTCTCCGTCTAATTCTCCGTTCGTAAATACAAAGACGAATGTGCCATGAATCGGAATTGAGGTATTTTCGGCATAGTAAATGCCGAAAATATGTGTAGGCCATCGTATTTGCATAAGACTGCCTACGAATACGCCTAAAGGTGGTACAATTTTTTGACCAATCTCGTTGAAAGACATTGATGACCAATTTCCCTTGAACCCAGTGTCCTGGACCAAAGATGTTGATGAAAGACGAAAGATCTAGCTACACTGTATAGGCTCTTTTTGAAAGATATCCAAATTGCGCTGCGTGCACAGATGACGAACAATCTTGATGAGCAACTGTCGGGTATGCGCATCATCATTCGTCGCATTCAGAATGAATGATATTTTGACCAATTTCGTTCAGATTGGCCGAAATTAATGAAATTGGTCAACAAAATTGGTCAAAAAAATTGGACATAGGCATATTTTCGTTAGTAAATTTCCCCCATGTTCTGCTATGACGCCAGCACTTTCTATAAATAGCAAGTTGATAGTCAATTTCCTTGATTATATGTTATTTGGGACCTTTCAAAACCTAAGAGGCTAAGGCAAGTGCTACAGCGTATATGCTGCTGATTGCTGGCAATAAGAACAAGGGACACTTACCTTGACAGATGGACCCGCTTTTCTGTGTACTGCCCATCACCATACACAGGATCATGATGTGCCTGGTTCTCCATCACCTCCACTCCCTCCCCTCTTTCGCTCTCCTGGTGGCTGTGCTTGCTGATAGTGTACAGCTGCCCGATCCTGTACTGTAAGAGACACAAAGGGTTAAAGCTGACAACCTAAAGATGGAAAAGAATAGACAAATATTCAAATACAACCAACAGAATCACAATATGTTCAACCGTATCTGCAGTCTTGTTGGCTGCGTGCTCTGGTCTACAACTGCATTGGTTCCGTGGATCTAATGGTTCCGTGGGCTCACAGAAGGATCTAGCTTCTGCAATGTTCTATACTTGAAATAAAATGAATAATTAGGGTGTAAAAAGTTACTGGAGTAGTTGAAATAGGGTTTTTTGCAATAAATTACCTGTTGAAAACTCAGAAACACACTGTGCTGCCATTTGGCAGATAGGTCATATGGCCCATTGATTGAAATGCACCTATTAAATGGCAGCCAGAGTGTGTTTCTGAGTTTACAAGAAGCAATTGCAGGCTAAACGTTACAGTGTAACGATTTTAATCAGGCAACTCTTCGAAACAAACAGTCCAGATGCAGGGCATGCTGAGACATGTGGTTTCCCAAATGATCTGATCATAACTAGCCGGAATGGGAACTGCCGCGAGGAAATATGAGGCAGACGTGGTCACGTTCTAAATCTGAGCTTTTTAGATGGGTATGGATCATTGGATAGACAGACATTAGGTCTACAAGCATTAGGTTGAACACTGAAGGTCGACATGCATGAAAGTGGACACGACTGAAGGTCGACATGGGGAAGGTCATTATGTCGACATGGGGAAAAAGGTTGACACTTGGTTTTCACTTTTTTTTGTTCTGGATGTCGACACAGTCCACATGGACACTAAAAAGGGCACGCCCTAGTGGATAGTAGGGCATAAAATAGCACCTGTCGGCTCCCCAAAAAGTGAAAAACCCCATGTCGACCTTTTGACTGTCGACCTTCCTCATGTCGACATAATACTTGTGTCGACAGGGCCGCCGACAGGGGGGTGCTGTGGGTACAGCTGTCCCGGCCCCGGCCTCTGGAGGGTGCGGGTGCGGGGGGTGTGTGTTGCGGGAGCAGAGCGGGCCCCAAAATTACTAGTGGCGGCCCTGTGTGTCGACATAGCCCATGTCAACCTTCAATCATGTCAACCTTCATGCAATGTCGACTTTCAGTGGTCTAGTGGCTAGTGACCGTATCCCTTTTTTCGACTCATTTGCTTCAGTAAAGTATTGACATATAAAACCCAGGAACATAATAAACAATGTATTATCATTGCACCGCTACATCATCTGTCCTGACTCACCAGGGGCCACAGATTTCATCCGAGTGAGCAAAATAATACATCTACCTGCCGGTACTTATCAAACACAATATCAGAACGTTGCAGTTTTACTGTGCAAAAGTAGGATGTGATTTACGCATTAGCACAGCCATGCACAGTACAATCAGGCGTAGGGTCTGCAATAAAGAGAGGGATGCTATCTAGGATCTGCATCAGACTAAATGTCGCAGAGAAAGAAGAATGCAAGGCTTATGATTTGCGTAGAAGACACAGGAGGAGGTTGGAGGCAGAGATAAGACGTCTCCTCTCACATTGAAGCTGGCTATTCTCTCTGTCCGACCCAATACCCATGAGAATGGACGCTGCCAATTTGCACCGAACAAGTGACATCACTGACACTCCACATAATGAGGCTTTGAGATTTGCAAACTGGGTCTGTCCTGTATGACATAGATTTCACAAAACAATCTGTATGTATGTATGGGGTGGCATGCATCAAGCTTTGGAGAGAGTGGAAATGTTGGGCATAGCAACCACTCAGCTCCTAACTGTAACTTCTTTAAGCTGGAGGAGCTGATGCCGGCCTCATCTAGATGTTCTTCCCAATCAGCTATATTAAGGCTCATCCAGAGGGATGGATACTTAATGGGTTATCCTGAGAGAACCCTTGTTAACCTCTTCGTGCCCGCACTTCGGCAGCGTATAAGTAGCTGGTGATATAGGGATTAACCCTTGCCTTAAATCCTGTCCCAGCCTCCGCCGGGGGTTAAGGAGCTCTGTTCCCTGCGTCACACAGTGATGTCATGCCTGCGTTAATCGTGACCTTGTCACCTTATGCTAACGACCCTCCTTTGCTTCAGAGTAATGAGGGATGGGAGCAGCGAGCTTTATTGTTACCTGCGGCTGACACAATTAGCGCTGGATTCCTTTGCAGTGACAGCACAGAAAGCGTCCGTCACCCCCTGTTGCCACAGTAACACTGTGCCCTCCGATACCCCCTTCCCAAGCTGTATGTCACAGTCCTCCTGCAGACCCCATGCACCCAGTCGCACACCCTCTCCCAGTACCGCTGCACTGACGCCGCCTGACTATTCCTAAAGTCTATATATATTATTTTTTTTTGGGGGGGGGGGGGGGGAACGCTAGGCCTGCCTAGGAAACTGCTGGAAGTGTCCGGGAAAACGCAGGGAGGGTTTGTGATGTCAGATCCAGGCCGGTTACGCCTTTTTCCATCCCAGACGCTGAGTAAGTCTCTGGCTATTAGGAACCTGCGATTACCTGTGCCTAGAGAATCTGCGCGTCTGTGAATGGATTGGTAGCCGTACACATTTATTCACACAACGATCACATATGTGCTGTGTCAGACACATTCTATCGGGATACGCGCTCCCGTTTAGTGTAACACTAAGAGAAAAATAGACTGTGCAGGCAACTCCTGTCCATGAGCATGAAACCCCTGACAACGAGCATGTAACTCCTGGCAGCGAGCAGGAAACCCCTGGCAGCGAGCATGTAACCCCTGGCAACAAGCATGTAACCCCTGGCAGCGAGCAGGAAACCCCTGTCAAAGAGTATGTAATCCCTAGCAGCGAGCAGAAAACCTCTGGAAGCGAGCAGGAAACCCCTGGCAGCGAGCAGGAAACCCCTGGCAAAGAGCAAGTAACTCCTGGCAGCGAACATGTAACCCCTGGCAGCAAGCATGTAACCCCTGGCAACAAGCATGTAACCACTGGCAGCGAGCTGGAAACCCCTGTCAAAAAGCATGTAACCCCTGGCAGTGAGCATTTAACCCCTGGCAGCAAGCATGTGACCCCTGGCAGCAAGCAGGAAACCCCTCACAGTGAGAACGTAACCCCTAGAAGCTAGATACAGGCATGTAACCCCTAGCAGCGAGCAGAAAACCTCTGGAAGCGAGCAGAAAACCCCTGGCAGAGAGCAGGAAACCCCTGGCAAAGAGCAAGTAACCCCTGGCAGCTAACATGTAACCCCTGGCAGCAAGCATGTAACCCCTGGCAACAAGCATGTAACCCCTGGCAGCGAGCAGGAAACCCCTGGCAGCAAGCATGTAACCCTTGGCAGCGAGCATGTAACCCCTGTCAGCGAGCATGTAACCCCTGACAACAAGCATGTAACCCCTGGCAGTGAGCATGTAACCTCTGGTAGCGAGCAGGAAACCCCTGGCAGCGAGCATGTAACCCTTGGCAGCGAGCATGTAACCCCTGTCAGCGAGCATGTAACCCCTGACAACAAGCATGTAACCCCTGGCAGTGAGCATGTAACCTCTGGTAGCGAGCAGGAAACCCCTGGCAGCGAGCATGTTACCCTTGGCAGTGAGCATGTAACCCCTGTCAGTGAGCATGTAAGCCCTGGCAGCGAGCATGTAACCCCTAGCTACGAGCACATAGAACAAAAGAAGACACCGTGAACAGCATCCAGTATACAGAAGAAGAGAAGCGGCACTATGTCCTTACCTCCACCTATTACAATACTGCATTTCCCCCTGAAACTGCTGATTGTGGCAGCACATACTAGACGTGTAAATGCAGATCTGCAGCGATAACACTGTGCTGTTACCAACGCCCCATCTTACAGGTGCAATGTGAGGCGTCAAAATTCACTAACAGCTTTAGAAGAACTCCAGGGGCTTATTCTTGGAACACACAAGGTCGATTTAAGAAGCGGGAAGAGCATCTCTGTCTTTCTTCTGCTTCTTGCTAGGTAACGATGGGATAATGGGATCTCATCAGAGTTCTTACACACCAGCATGTAGAGTGGCCAATCCCGGGATTTGGGGATTAGACTGCGCATATGCCAGGCAGCATCTGAGCACCTGCTCAAACGCTGCCCAGCTGCTCCCGACCTACTATGTGGCTCTGCGCAGAGTGACGCGGTCAGATTTCATGCTGTGCAGTCCACCAGCCGCACCATCTGCTGCTCTGCATCGCCCACCCGCACTGACTTCCTGGCCACACAGCGCGCTGCACCGCCTCACTCCTGACCGCACCACCCAGCCCCCCCCCCCCCCCCCCGCTCCCAACCGCACCTGCATTTTTTGTATGAGGGAAGCCAATGCCAGGATCCCGGGATTGAGCATTTTCCAATCCCGAAAAAATTCCCCAGGATCGGCTTCCCTACCGGCACGGTCATTTTAATAAGCAGCAAAAAGCTCAGAGACAACAGACAGTGGGCCAAGTGTAATAGGGGGTGAGAATCAGAAAGTGAGAGATTTTGGGAGAGTTTTCCCATTTTTTTAAAGCAGCGATCAACTTCACTGAAACACCAGGTTGATTTTGCCATGTAATTAATCGCTGCTTTAAAAAAAAAAAAAATCTCCCAAAATCTCTCACTTTCTGATTCTCACACCCTATTACATCTGGCCCTGTGTGTTTAAATTGAAAAATTATGAATAAAATGATTTGCAAAAACCCACACTGGCGCAAATTCCACCGGGACCTCAATCAGGCTCCGAATGCACGCAAAAATAAATATAACACAATGCCGTGAACACAGAGGCGTAACTACTTTTTTTGCGCACCCCCCGCCGGACATTTCGGGCACCCCCCCCCCCCCCCCGAAATATTAACCCCCTCCTTACCCGTCCCCATTGCCGCCGGCGCTTCTGCCTCTAACCCGACACGCAGATCTGTGTCGGGTGGCGGGCGGTCCCCGGCTCCGGCTGCAGTGCTAATATAATAACAGACACTCGGAAAATGACTGCCCCCATACAGCATTATGGGGTCAGCCATTTTCCGAGTGTCTCTTATTATATTAGCACTGTAGCCGGAGCCGGGGACCGCCCGTCACCCGACACAGATCTGCGTGTCGGGTTAGAGGCAGAAGCGCCGGCGGCAATGGGGTAAGGAGGGGGAGGGCAGGAGTCGGGAGCCGGAACCAGGTGGTAACTATAGTCCCGCAGACCCCCCAGGTGCCCACACCTGCTTAGCGCCTCCCCGCCACCGCGGGGGCTGCGGGAGTATAGTTACGCCACTGTGTGCACAGCTGTATTTTTGTTTCATTTAATAGAGATAATACATTGCAATCACACAAGAAACAAACATAGAAAATAAATTCTTAAAAACCAGATCTTCTACCAGAGAAAAGAAGTTCAGAGGCGAATCACTAGTCAGGTCCGTTCCTCTGAAGTAATATTACTCTCATACCACTGTTCTTGTTCTTGACGCGTTTCAAAAAATTTGCCACATAGGGGGCTATGTGTGTCCAGTCCATTTGCCAGAAGAGCCAGATAGCCAGTCCAGACCTTCCTCCCCCCATAATGGTACGTTATAGTGAAATATCCACAATGATCGCAGAAATCATTTGAGCAGGCACTGAAATTGTCCTATTTTATTGCTTCATGAACTACCCCCATTGCCAGCTTAACCACTGTTAGATCTAGCAACAAAACAGTGAGTTCCACATCATGAAGAGTCACACTTTATAATGAACGATGCACTGTAGCAGACTGCCAGTTCCACCACGCCAAGGACCAATATGAATGAGTAAATATTCTCTGTGAAATGTGTTGTGATGCAAATAACTGTTACTAATGATAATATATATGCATGAGACGACTTGCCGTACCTCAATATACACAACGCCCTGTGTCCGTGTACTCTGTGGAGAAGGATTTGCTGAAATGCACCCTACGGAGGCATGGCAACTTGCACAGTGTAAATGTCTTCCCCAATCTTCACCACCACATCCTACTGATCAAAATAAGACTCGTCTCGTAACCGGGACCCCCTAAGGTGGGTTATAGTCAGGAGAGGCTCCAGGGGGAGGGGCTGCAGTACATTTCAAAATTCAAATGAGGTAGCAGCACTAACTGTCACCAACTGCCATTCTACACTGACAGTGGGTGTGGCTCCCCTACATGAATTTTAAAATGTGCTTCGGCCCCCATCTGAAGCCACCACTGGTTATAGTGCGTACATTTAGTAGACACTAGTTATACATATTAGTGTAGTATATAAATATTCCATGTGTATTAGCAATGTGTCCATAGAATATAACTTTTACTTGTGTGGTAAACATACCCACAGCCAGTGGCGGCTCCTGCCTTTAGACTTAAGGGGGGCTGCAATTTCCTGGGTACTGCTCGTTGCAAGCAGTCATTAATTATTTGCAGGTTATTAGTTTGATTTGCGCTGTACTAGTGTTTGTGTGCATTAACTGTAAATATAAATAAATAAATGATGTACTCACAGGTACAGAGCAAAATACACACTTTAATAACTTTAATATTCATTAAAGTACACAAAATGATACTCTTAATAAAGATCTACACACAAATATTATTCAAATAAAAAAAAAAACTTCCATGCACCTCTCTGGTGCAATGCATACCTTCCTTCAGCTGCATCACACTGAGGGACTTATTTTGGTTCATTCTTTCTGACAAAATCCTTCTTAGATGGGCAAAACCATGTGCACTGCAGGTGGGGCAGGTGTTACTTGTGCAGAGAGAATTAGATTTGGGTGGGGTTTTACTTCAAAGTGAGATCTATATTGCAGTGTAAAAATAAAGCAGTCAGTATTTTCCCTGCACAGAAACAAAATTACTTACCCAAATCTAATTCTCTCTGCACATGTTACATCTGCACCCCCTGCAGTGCACATGGTTTTGTCCATCTAAGAAGGATTTTGTCAGAAAGAATGAACCAAAATAAGGCCCTGAGTGACTCACTGAAGTCTGGGCATCCTCACTGCAGAGAATTGCTTCTGGGTTGCACAGACAGCAGCCCATAGAAGCACTGTAGCTCTGGGGATTTGCACAGAATGGCTTGCTGTTGGAAGCTATTGCTGTCATCGCTTCATGTACTGGCAGCCAAAGAGGGGGAGGAGTTTCCAGCTCTGTGTATGATGAGCAGTACAGCTTCCAATAAGAATCTACTACATGCTGACCTCCTCCCCACAGGGTTGGGCTGTTGCTGTGTCTGCCCTGCTGCCTCATGAAGCCTGAGAGGAGGTTACCAACGTGTCAGAAACACAGACAGCCAGCACCAGAGCTCCCGAGGGGGGTGCCCACGGGGGGGGGGGGGATGATGCACCGGAATTCTGGTGCTGTCTGTCTGTGTCTCTATTGTTGTGATTTTAACTGGAGGGGCTGCAGTCCTGCAGCCCTATAGCAGGAGCCGCCTCTGCACACAGCGAAGCACTGCTTTTGCACAGGTCTCACAACCAGTGTCGGACTGTGGCATGAAGGGCCCACCGGTGAATGATGTAATAAGGACCCATGTTAGGAGTGTGGCCAGTCTCCAGAGGGGGTGTGGCCAGCTGCCACATAAGTTTGGAAAACCTTAAAATAGTATAGTAAACTATAGTAAATACTGCTTCTGCATGCATGATAATGTACCACATTAGTAACAACAGTACACTGTAGAAAATATACCATAGTCCTGTGCATTATAATGTAACATTTGTATAATGTATAATTCATGTGCACAGTCTGGAACCTGATCCGTAGAATTGGAGGTGGGGCCCCCAGGCAGTGGGGCCCCCCGGGAGTTTCCCCTGTCCTCCTGTGGGCCAGTCCGACACTGCTCACAACCGATTTGTTCCTATCTGTCACGCTCAGGAGGTTTTGTGGACCCGGTACTGGCACGGGAACGTCTGGGGGGTCTGGACCTCTGTATAACAAACGTGCTGGACGAAGGATCGGCTGTTGCATGAATGGGTTCCTTTATTGGTAGCACTGTGGCAGTAGTAGATAGTTTACCCTTGGGGGTGTCAGCGTTGCCGACACAAGGGTAGGCACTCTGGCGAAGGGTAATACTGGAAGGCAGAGGCTCAGGGACCCACCGGGAAATACGGAATAAGGCTGGCTGGGATACACTGGCAGGCAGGATTGTAACCAAAGTTAGCAGTTGAGACGGTAGTCAGGCTGGAGTCTAGTAGCTTTGCAGGATGACTGGAGCACAGAGAACTGTTGGCCACAGTACTAGACTGTGGAGACGTTGCACTGGCAACTTCCTGCATCAGGCCTGCCTCCTAAATACCCCTTGGGGCGGTTCCCACTCGTTTGGGACGTCCAGAATAGGAGTAAGGGCAAAATGGGCTGTTTGCCCACAACCAAGATGGCCGCCCGCCGTGGAGTCCGGCGCTCACAGCATTACACTTGTTTCCAGAGTCTGTCTGCACACCGAGAGGACACCTGGCCACACAGGACCAGCGCCAGCAGCCTGCCCCACCACCAGTGGAACCCCTCCAGAGCACCCTCACAGGAATGCCCTGCTGCGCCAGCGTCCCCCTGCAGCGGGCCGTGACACTATCACTTAGACCGGTAGTTCCCACAGCAACCAGTAAAATAACCACTGGCTCAAACACAGGGGAGGCTGCCATTTTGTGAGCAGCCTATACACAATAGGCCACCTTTCCAGAGATAATCACACTACTTTGTATACTCCAGTAGATTGTGGGTATGAATGCTTCTGTATTACCATCAAATCAACTTTTTAGGGGGCGTTTTTCTTGGGTGATCCTCTAATTCCGGTTGACAATGCCATTGCAACCATATTCAAATGGCCAGGACATTCAGGCTAAAGTAATGTCGTTTTGCTCAGAGTGCCTGATTCAGAAGCGTATATTGGACACAAAATGGTGGATGGTTTCTTACTGCGTATGTCTCTGAGGCGCAGTGTGCACTCGCAGCGAGGGAATTGGGATGGTGGTCGCACTGAGGGATAAGTTGCAAAGTGGGTGACAGGTAGACTATGGGGGTTGTAATGGAGCGTGGTCGCATAAGTGCAGGGCAGGCATGGCCGTTCAGTAGGGTTACCAACTCATCCCTTTAATCTGGGACACATATTAATTACACAGGTTCTGTGGCAGTTTAAAACCAGGTGAAATGGAGTCTTGAGGTGTGGCAGTTTAAAACCAGGTGAAAGCCGCCACAGAACCTGTGTAATTAATATGTATCCCGGATTAAAGGGATGAGTTGGTCACCCTACTGTTCAGACACGTGCATAAAATAGCATTTGCGAGCTTGCTTGCTACCGGATGACCCTCAGCGTACTGCTAAAGCAGCTCATATTAGCCAATACACGCAACTGCGAATGGCAAACTATAACAGCAATCGCTATGGCAACCACATGCGAAATAGAGTGCGACTACTCTGCACTCAGGAAATGACCCCGTCTATTTAGCTCACACATGGTGACACATTTATAGGTTTTTCAAGCTTATCCAAACGGAGTCAGACAGGTGTTACTCTAGGTGTGATGTCATGGTAATCGGTGTGGTAGCGTTGTGCGGTGAGGCCTGGCAGGATGCAGGCGCTGTCCTGTCTCTGAGTGGGGACTTCCTGAGTGTGCTCTGTATTTCCTGTGTTCATTGTTCTGTCACGCAGAGACATAAGCAGACATAGGAGCCTTATTTATCATTAACCGCCTGATTTCTCTGGTAAAAAAAACCCTTAAGGTCTGTTTCACAGACGCGACAAGATGCTGAAAAAAGTTTTGGTTTATGGGAAGGGGGCGTGGCCTCACAGGATGTCATGTCCTCAGGCCACGCCCCCTCCCCATAGACCTAACCTTTTTCCAGTTGTTCGTGCGGCGTGTCCATATTAGCAAGACACAGATTTGGGGAGGTATGCTAATCCGTCGCTGTGTGCACAAAGATGCACCATCGGACATTGGGGGTTATTCAGACCTGATCACTGTTGCGGAAGGACAAACAGTGACAAAAATCAGTGATTACTTTTTTCACAATCCTCTCGCAACTTGACTGCCATGAAGCCGACGTTTGTGGTGGTAACTGGTCCTTATCGGGGACTGCCAGAAAAAATTGCTCATACCCCATGGAGGTGAAGAATGTTCGTCACAACATGGCCGCCGGGGTCAGTGCAGCTGTGTCTTTGGACACAGTGCCTGACTGTAACACGCCAACTTCTGGTTAGAACAGATCTAAGCATCATTCCGATATATGCCTGCGCAGCCTGGAAGCATTGGCCGATTGCAGCCGCTGCTGCCCCTGCGTTCCTCCCCTGAATCAAATTGGATGATATTTTAAACTTTCGGTTCAAGTAAGAAAGAAATATAAATGGTGTGGTGTTAAACTCCACTAAAATATAAAAAGTATCACTGCTGGCCAGCGTGGCACACGTGCATTGTTTCCCATATCCATGCGCAGTGTGAATTTGCACCCCTGCAATCAGGTCTGAATTGGGCCCAATATACTGTGGTGCCCATCTACTGCAATACCCATACACTGTAGTGCCCATATACTGTAATGGCCATCTAATATGGTGCCCATCTACTGTAGTGCCTATATAATGTAGTGTCTATATATTGTAGTGCTATAAATTGTATTGCCAATATACTGTAGTGCCTATATACTGTAGTGCCCATACACTGTAGTGCCCATATACTGTAATGGCCATCTAATATGGTGCCCATCTACTGTAGTGCCTATATAATGTAGTGTCTATATACTGTAGTGCTATAAAATGTAGTGCCCATATACTGTAGTGCCCATATATTGTAGTGCCCATATACTGTAGTGCCTATATACTGTAGCACCGATTGCGCTCAGTGAAAAAACTATGAAAAGTTGGGGTCCTACTCCGTTGTTGTAATGCTTTTCACGGGGGGGGGGGGGAGAGAAGAAAGCAAGTGAGGTGAGAGACAAAGAGGGCGTCAGAGAAAGAGCGAAAAAGAGAGAGGAGCGCAAAAGAGGGAGACAGAAGGCTTAATGTAAAAGGGAATGAGCGTGAGAGGGTGTCAGAGAAAGGGGGAGAAGCAAGAGGGGTGCGAGCAGGAGTAAAGGCTGCAATCCACTAGTGAGATAGGGTCCCTATTTATGCGATACTCCTGGCACCGGTGGAAATAGAGGCTGATGTTCAGCAAGGAGAAGTATAATTATTACATGGCGCGGCCTCATGGCCGCTCGTTAAGTCCCAACATTCATCCTCATTGTTTAAATATCAAGTGCATACTGTACATACCCACAAGGATACGAAGGCATTCACGCACAGTAACATATAAAATCGCAGTCATAGTAATATAAACACCATAGCGGAATTATCAGTGTATGGCGCTAGTCTTTATGACCAAGATAGATATTATAATAGATCACAGATAATAGAGCTTTAGCCCATACAATAAAAACACCCATCCCCGATAATGCAAGCGGCGGCTGTCCTTGAGTGGCTGGTGGTTGGTGCAGGTCTTAAAAGAGCTCTATGAGAAGAGACATACGAAGGACGCTAGGACAAGGGCACTTAATACTGCCGTATACAGGAGCGCAAGAGATACTCCTTTCATACAAAAAAGGATTTATATATATATATATATATATATATATATATATATATATATAGGGACAAGTATCACATAGACATGAAGTTTGAAGAAGTTTGCACATTTGCAGGTACTCCAGTAGTTACAGGTTACAAGTTTCTCTTTAGCTGTCAAAGTTACAATCCAGGTAACAATCACAGGACTCCATCGTAATTCCAAATCCCTAGCTTACCACCTGGGCAGCGAGACACCCGTCAGGAGCCTTGAACTTGTTTGCATAAACTGTATTTTAAAGGTAGCTCACAGGTGCCACAAATCAACTCTACTGCAGTGTTCCTGAGCTGCAACCAATACCTGGACTGGATCCCTGTTTAACTGCTGCAGTGTGCTTAAAAAAAGGGAAACCCCATTAACCCTGTTACAATGGGGGTTATTCTAGTTCATTCTTTCAGACAAAATCCTTCTTAGATGGACAAAACCATGGGGGTTATTCTAGTCCATTCTTTCTGACAAAATCCTTCTTAGATGGACAAAACCATGTGCACTGCGGGTGGGGCAGATGTAACTTGTGCAGAGAGAATTAGATTTGGGTGGGGTTTTTCTTCAAAGTGAGATCTATATTGCAGTGTAAAATCATGCAGTCAGTATTTTCCCTGCACAGAAACAAAATAACTCACCCAAATCTAATTCTCTCTGCACATGTTACATCTGCCCCCCTGCAGTGCACATGGTTTTGTCCATCTAAGAAGGATTTTGGGTACTTATGTAGTAACTGGGCTGCCGATTTTGAAATCGGGTCCATCGCATCGCATCGCACCCGACCAAATCGCATGCGATGCGATGCGATACGATGCGATGCGATGACCCGATTTTCCCATAGGATTCAATGTTAAAATGGACTGAGTCCATTTCAACATGGAATTCAATGGGAAAAGGGGTCCTTTTCATACCCCTACTATCCAAGTGGGCATGGAGTTGGATATAAACCTGTGGCGAGCGTAGCGAGCCACCGAGCCCGAAGCGTGGCGAGCGAAGCGAGCCCCGCGAGGGGACACAGAATACCGTCCCCTCGCGGGGCTCGCTTCGCTCGCCACGCTTCGGGCTCGGTGGCTCGCTACGCTCGCCACAGGTTTATATCCAACTCCATGCCCACTTGGATAGTAGGGGTATGAAAAGGACCCCTTTTTCCCATTGAATTCCATGTTAAAATGGACTCAGTCCATTTTAACATTGAATCCTATGGGAAAATCGGGTCATCGCATCGCATCGTATCGCATCGTATGCGATGCGATGCGATATCGCATCGCATCGCATCTGATTGTATGCCTTAACTTAAGGCATACAATCAAAAAATCGGCAGCCCAGATACTACATAAGTACCGGATTTTGTCAGAAAGAATGAACTAGAATAAACACCAATGTGTGTGTTTGTATGTGTGTATATATATATATATATATATGGAAACTTGTGGGGATAGCACTCATTATGCCCCTTTCAGACCGCACTTACAAAACAGTATTTTGACGATTTTTAACCGTTTTAAAATGGTAATCTGTGCGGTCTGAAAGGTGCAGAACCACTTTACCGTTTAAAAAAATAATAATAATTTTTTTTAAACGGTTAAAATAGAGGGTCCTACCCGTTTCAGACCCAGTATTTTGGCATCAAAATCGGGTCTGAAACAGTATTTAGGACCCAGCCAATGAGCGGACTCAGCGAGGGTTAACACCCCCCCCCCCTAGGGCTAACAACCCCCCCCTCCCAATGCATTTAAGAAATCCCCCTCCGTGCAGCTGGTACCTCCTGCATTGCAGATCCCGGCAGTAATATGGACGGGTACGCTTATAAAAAAAATGACTTTTGGAAAATGGCTGCCCCATAGGAAAATCTGTTTAAAAAAAACCTGTCTTTCGTATGGGGGCAGCCGTTTTTCTTAAACACATTGGGGGGGGGGGGGGGGGGGGGGCGCGCGCTCAAGACCGCACTGGCTTTGACCCTGTATTTGTAAAGTTTCCAAAAACGGGTCTGCCAGTGTCAAAAAAACGGCACTTAAAGTTTAAGAGATGCATTGTGAAAGGGGTTTTACCTGGCAGACCCGTTTTTGGAAACATTTTCAAATACAGGGTCAAAGCCAGTTATGCGGTCTGAAAGCAGCATTAATGGTTGAAGTTTGGACGGGTGCAGGAGCCTTATAAGTAATTTTTAGGAAAACATCATATCCAGAGGACATATTTAAGGCAGCACTCCTTGTAAAGATGCAAAAAAGTTTTATTTCATGTGGCAAGAGTTCATAGCCAAATATATATATATATATATATATATATATATATATATATATATATATATATATACATTAAATCATACTTGCCTTCTTTTGAAAACTAGTTTCAGGGAGATTGTAGGAGAATTTTGCACAGCGCCCCATTGAGGGGGCGTGTCATGCTCCACTTGAAGGGCGTGTCTAGTTCCATATATGGAGATATTGTGAAAAGAGATTGTGAACGTGGCACCTAGAAGCGTGGCTGTGTACTGCTACATCTAAGAGGAATCTTTAAAAAAAGACTTATATCCAAATGTAGATGAGCCCCAAAGCAGTTAGTAAGAGCTACTATACTTGCTAAAGTGCTAGGAAATGGTGCTGATGATTCAATGTACATGTATCTGTCTCTCACACCTTTTTTCCCCAAAAATGTAACAGTGTAATGTGGGTTAGGAGAAATGAGGGAGATTGATACGCTAATGAGGGAGAGAGGGAGATTGTTGTTATTTCAGGGAGTCTCCTGCCGAATGCAGGAGGGTAGGCAGCTATGCATTAAATTCATAGCAACAATGCACTCATCGTCCCCGAGTGAGATACTTTACAATGGGTGTCACTTTTATCCGCACAGTAAATTTCAGAGACACAATACTGCAATACCCTTTGGCAGCGCCAGCATGTACCTATGTGAACCTAACACCTTACATTGGCTGCGTACCTTAGCAACAAGGATTCAATGCCCAAAAGATGACAAACAATAGTGTAATACAGTTTACACACAAAAACACTGCTTTAGAGGGAAAATGTATTATTTACAGCCAGCCCTGGATATAAAATATTCCTTACGGGCACAATGTGCAACAAAAGAGAATCTATATTTGCGAGAATATACACAGTCGAGTTCTATTATTATAACCACAGATAACAGTCGGAGTAACCGCCGTGTGCAGCACAGACAGCAGCCAGACGGGCCAGCAGTGACTCAATAAGGTGCTGCGAGGTTGGCACAGGTATCTGAAGCCATGCTTACTGCAGTGCATCCCACAGCTTCAGGAGGATGGGTGGTGGAGGATCCACTGAGCGAACACGATGATCGAGGTGGTCCAACAGATGCTCAATTGGGATCAAGTCTGGGGAGTTAGGGGGCCAGGGAAGTACTTGGAAGTCTTAGTCAAGTTCGTCCAACCACTGTCGGACATTTCTAGCTGTGTGACGAATTTGGCCCCTTCCGAGCGATCCTGAATCACCAACTAACTTCTGTGTGGTTTACTGTGTTGTGGAGGGACCTCTTGCCTCTCTGCTGTGGTGTGGGGAAAAAGGGCTACAAAGGGGGGCTGCTTAATACTGGTGACAGCACAAGAAGCTGGACACTCGTGCTCTGCTGCTACTAGGTAACTTCGGGCTTGTAGTAATCAATTTTCATAAAATCGTTCATTATTTCAGGTGCCAAATCTCCATTTACATGTTACAGAATTACCGGTTCTTTTTAAAGCATCCTAAATGTTTACGTTATAAGACAGTGTTTTCTTAAACTTGATCCTCACAACCCCCCCTACCATCAGGTGTTAGCGATATCAATGCTTCAGCCCAGATCATTAAATCAAAGTGACTGGGGTACTAATTATGTCAGCTGTGCTTAAGCTAGGCTGTCCTTATCACCTAAAACAAAAACACACATTACGAGTATGACATCATCCATTGATGCAGCTGACACAAAGGCCACCAGCTGTAGAATGCATTCAAAAACTATGCAAGAAATAATCATTGCCAAAAAGACTTAGGGCGGGATGTACTAAAGGGAAAATTAGGTAAAACGGGGGGTTTACCGCATTTTCCTATTTACCATCACCCGTCCACCCCGTCTGTGCCTGGCAGGGTGGTGGCGATACCCTATAGAAGCCTATGGGCTTCTATCGCCGCCTGCCGTCCGCGCCCCCCCCCGGTCCTCCTTTGATCTCCTCCTCCTCCAGCAGGTGTCACAGCCGGGAGGACATCCGGCTGCAGGGGGGAGGAGGAGACGCAGGGGGACACTGGCAGCCGCCGGGATGTGACGGAGACCCCCGCACACCACATCACAGGTATCGCGGGGGTCTCCGTCACCGCAAACCGATGCTAGCCACATATGTTAGTACATATGCGGCAGCATCGCGGCGGCTGTCAGTCAAAGGGCTGCGATGTATATTAATACATCCCGCCCTTAGAGCCAGATGCACTAAGCTTCAAAAGTGATAAAATGGAGAGTGATAAACAGCCAGCCAATCAGCTCCTACCTGCCATGTCACAGACGGTGTTTGAAAAATGTCAGGCAGAAGCTGATTGGCTGGCAGTTTATCACTCTCCATTTTATCACTTTTGAAGCTTAGTGTATCTGGCCCTTAAGCCCCATACCCACTAAATGAGTCCCCAGTGGGGTTCCTGCATCGGCAAGTGCATACACACTCGAGAATGCCAGGGGAAAAGGGAGTGACGAGGACTCCACCATCTGAACATGTTCAGACGAGGGAGGGGGGCTGTTCACAACGTGCGGGAGCACGCCGCGGTTAATGATAATGAGTGGACACACTAGGCGATATTGTTCATAACATCACTCAAAAAGCCCTTTCTGAGCGATATGAGTGTGTATGGGGCTTAATATTTTTTTAAACGATTGATTCATGCTCCTTAGAAAATACCAGGACACCCAAGGACAGTAGGAAATTAATTGTTAATTCTGAAAGTATTACCATTACTCTAATCTGCCCCCGCTAACAATTGGGCAGGTATGGAGAAATACGTCCCCTAATTGATGTTCGGCCCATTACCCTGGGGATGGAAGTTTAATGCTATACCAGAGCGATGATCATAACAGAGATCCGATTCTGAATGCAATCGGGCGTGCACAAGATGCTCACGCTCCCTGTTGTGACGGAGCCCGCCGCTGCCTCCCCGCTGCTCCCCCATAGCTGCCCGCACCCCGCACTGACCCTGCCCATCTCCCTGAAGTGGAGACGGACAGGGAATCCGCACCCAGCCGCCATGTGAAGGGGGCGCATCTGTGTGTGAGACACGCACGCATCCCCGTCATATGCAGCTCCTCTCCACCAGCTGACGATTCCCTGAGCTGGCTGAGAGGCGCTACATCTGTATCTATAAAACAAGGAATCACATACACTGGATAAGATTCATTATTCTGTAGCAGGTACAGAGCATACCAGGTAATCAGCATAAGCAAGGGTGGTTACAGCATTGCAGCATACAGAGGTCACAGCATTGCACCATCTCTTTAGAACACTCCAGTGGTCCCTACCGTAGCCCACACCCTGGCCTATCAGGAGCAATGACCCTCTGCCCTGGAAACACTTTTATTAGGAAGCCACAGGTTATGCTAATCAGCCCAACCCAGATCACATCAGTTTCCCTACTGCTGCTGCTCTAAAACCTTGACTGGATCTTCCACATTATTTTCATGTAAAAAGATGCTGTACCTGTCATATAAATACACACACACACACACACACATGTATTTAACTATTTATATATATATACCAGAATTATATCAGAAGCTGAGCTGTGCTGGCGAGGGGAGGGGGGGAAGCGGAGGGGACGAGAACCCAACATGGAGGATTCCATGACGCTAAAAGTTTCCACAGCAACACAAGGAGCGAGGAAGTCAGCTCTGCGGCTCCTTCCTGTCTCACGCAGCTGTAAAAGATAAAGCGGCGGCAACACTTCACATAGGAGGGTGTATACTGTATACGCTGCCACACTGACCTAATCACAATGCAACGCTCCATATCGTTCTGGTTGGTCTCACCCAGCTACCTCTGTATGTGTGTATATATATATATATATATATATATATATATATATATATATATATACTTTGACCACTACTGGACACGTTTCCATGTTGCTGATTGCAGTTACCTCTGATGGCTAAGATCCTTGATAAAGGTCCATGATTTAGGACCGAACGCCGGGGCAGGCATACTTTGTTCTGATGTTTTTGCTGGATATTTTGGTTACATTAAAAACTTTAACAAGGCTGATTTGTGAACTTGGAGAGTGTTCTACATTCCTCACCTACACAGCACTGAGGTCATGGGCTTGATACCCACCATGGCCCTAACTGTGTGGAGTTTGTATATTCTCCCTGTGCTTGCGTGGGTTTCCTCCGGGTACTCTGGTTTCCTCCGGGTACTCTGGTTTCCTCCGACAATCCAAAAATATACTGGTAGGTTAATTGGCTCCCAACAAAATTAACCCTAGAATGACTGTGTGTGCGTGTACATGTGGTAGGGAATATAGATTGTAATCTCCACTGGGGCAGGGACTAATGTGAATGTTCATGTATTCTCTGTAAAGCGCTGTGGAATATGTGTGCGCTATATAAGTAACTGTTAATAAATAAATATATATATTTGTCAGTATACAGTAGGTGATAGAACATGCATAACGCTACAAATGGACATTCATAATCCTAGAATAACTTTTTCCTATTTTGCAAGAAAGATTAATAAAATGTATAACAGAAGTAGTGGTACTCTTTACCTAGAACGGCGCCCATCGCGGGCATCGCATGTACATCGCATGTACATCGCATGCCATTATAATGGCATGCGATGCGACCGATGCGATGCCCGCGATTTCACATAGAAATGCATGTTAAAATGTAAATCGCGTCGGTCGCATCGCATGCGACCAAAAATCGAATGCGATGCGACCGACACGATTACCGCGATTTTACATAGGGAACAATGTTAAATGGCCCAATTGACCCGATTTTACATAGGGAACAATGTTAAATGGCCCACAGAGCCCATATAGCCACCCTCAACTGTGAAATGGCCCCCCCAATTGTTAACGCCACCCCACGATCAACGTGAACCCGAAGCGTGGCGAGCGCAGCGAGCCCACGAGGGGCGGCGGTACGCGTCCACCGACCTTTTCATACCCCCACTATCCACGCCGGCGTGGAGTTGAGAATAGAAAGTGTGGCGAGCGCAGCGAGCCACTGAGCCCGAAGTGTGGCGAGCGTAGCGAGCCCCGCGAGGGGACGCGGATACCTGTGGAGCCCGCGAGGGGACACGGATACCTGTGAAGGTATCCGCATCCCCTCGCAGGGCTTGCTGCGCTCGCCACGCTTCGGGCTCGGTGGCTCGCCGCGCTCGCCACACTTTCTATTCTATTTGGGGTCTGTGGGCCATTTAACATTGTTCCCTATGTAATATCGGGTCAATTGGGCCATTTAACATTGTTCCCTATGTAAAATCGCGGTAATCGCGTCGGTCGCATCGCACCAACGCAATTTTTTACCTTGCGATGCCCAAGATCCAAATCTTGGGCGCCGTTCTAGGTAAAGAGTACCGAAGTAGTTACTGGCCCGTCAGAATGACGGAATGACATAACAGTAATATTAGTGCCGGCGGCTGTGCACACCTGAACGGAACAACACTTTAATTACTCCGTTGGGCACCATCTATTGGCTGTCAGTGCACTAGACACTTGAAATCCCCCCAACCTCAGACACCTTGCTTAATGCTGCCTCTGATTAGGGTGGTGCTAGGGTGGCCAATCCCGGGATGGGCGGGATCCGGCCCCTACAACGCCGGGATTCCAATCCCAGTATTGGAGATTCCAATCCCGAGATGTTGGGATTAAACTGCGCATGCAGCATCTAAGTGTGTGCTGAGACGCTGCCCGGCTTCTCCCGTCCCCGGCTATGCGTCTCTGCACAGCGCGACGAGGTCAGAGGTAATGCTGCGCAGGCCATGCAGCTGCACAGCCCCGTCCTGGGCGCACAAACAACCACCCCCTCCTGAATGCATCGCCCACCCGCCCAGCTTCACTTCCTGGCCACCCACTCGCCCGCCAGGCTCCCAGCTTCATTGAGCCCGGAAATCCTGGGATTGGGTATTTTTCAATCTTGAATTCTAGGCTTGAAAAAATGCCCCAGGATTAGCAGCCCTAGGTGGTATATTTCACTTTAAGGGCAGCCCATTATTTTATCATGTAACTTCTTTTTGGTCCCCATGAGGATGGTTGGCGAACTACTAGTCCCAGCATTCTATTGGAATGATAATACACAGTCCTGGATAAGGCCGGATCCTCTGTGTTAATACATTGGGCCTAATTCAGATCTGATCGCATGGGTGCAAATTAGGAGGCCGGTGATTATCGATAGAATACGCATGCGTATGGTCCACATAGTACGCATGTGAGGCCGTCCCGCTACTTTTTCGATCTCTGGCCACATGCAAGGTGATTGACAGGAAGCTGGCATTTTGGTAGGGATGGCCATTGGTGCAGTCGCCATCGATGATTGCCATAGATGGCGATACTGCAACCAGCCATCAATAGAAACAAACTATTTAATGAATGACCATTGATAGTTTTATCTATCGATGGTCATCCATTGTCTTTGACTGACTGGACTGTGGGCCATTCAAAATGTGGGGGCGGGGCTTCCAGTCTGCTCCGTATTTCGGCACCTTGGAAAAAAAAAAAAACATCGGTTTTGCTGTTCCATCAATGGAGGGAAACCATCTGGTTCTCCCCCCATCGATGGCAAATATTCAACATAGGCCAAAAACCATTGATGATTTCAAATCATCGATGGTCGATGGCCATCCCTAGCGTTTGGGGGTGGCATCCGGCTGTTACAGGGAAAACGCAGGCATTTTAGGGGAAGTCACGTGTTAAGCAATTTGCAGTCTTGCATGGGGCGGGATTTCCCTCTGGCGGAAGGGGGGGGGAGGGCGTATACCTGATTGCAGGGCTCTGAAAGCTAGTCTGAATTAGTCCCGTAGATACATCAAATTAAATATCTCTGCGATAAGATTCCTGCCTTCCACATAAGCGTCCCCACAAATATAGATTCTGTATAAATACTGTAGTCAATGACAACATGGAAATTCAGACTTTAAAACAGATTGTAAAACAGCCGAGAGTGAGCGAAGTGAGGAGAAAGTCTGCGTTGCTATGGTTACCCAATAAACGTTACAAACCCCCCAATCTACGCCAGCACATTGTCTGGCTCAGACCGTCTATTACCCTGCCACAGGGTCCCTCATTGCTATAGCATTTATTCCCAAATTACTGTCTCTCCCTATATCTGCCCAGCAGCTGTTCCCACTCCTACAGTACAGTCCAGCGAAACAGCGGGCATGGAGGGGCACCAACACTGGCAGCGTACACCCTTTTGGGGCTATGGTGGTAAGGATTTAGGGTGATATGTGTCAAACTAAGGGGTACATTTACTAAAGCTTCTAAAAATGAAAAAAGAGGTGATGTTGCGCATAGAAACCAATCTTATTATATCTGTTATTATATAAACTATGATACATGAGAGGTAGAAGCTGATTGGCTGATATCAGCAAATTCACCTTATTTCTCTGGATGGTTTGATACATCTCCCCGTTAATTAGCATCGACGTTGGCTATTAGTGGACTGGTCTGGAATGGGTTCAAATGTATAGTTCAGCAGAGGGATGAAAGTGAGTAGGTTGACCATATACAGCCGAGTAAGTATAAAGTAGACAGTGCTTAAGGTTGAAAAAGGGGGACATGGTCTTCTGTCTGACTTCATATGACGGCAGTGAGTAGCACCCCACTAGCTCTTCTCTTGTCCCAAGGACAAGTTGAACCAAATTACCCTTGAGCTCCCCCGGCAGCTCCCCGGGAGGCTCACTCACAATTTGGCACTTGATTTATCGCATGTAAAATGTCTGGGGTGCAGCAGCAGTGGTGGGGAACAGGAGAGCCGGGCAGTGGCGGGTGCCAGGCAGCTGGCAGCGGCAGGTGCCGGGCGGCGGGACAGAAAGCGGCAACAACATTTTAAAAAAGAACTCCCATCTGGGTGGTCACTGATTGGCTGAGAGAATTCCCTCAGCCAATCAGTGATCGGCCAGTCTTTTGAAAGTGTTTTTTTTTTTTTTTAATTGTGCTGCGGCTTCCTGTTCCTGTCCCGACACCTCCCACTGCCCACCTCACCGCTCAGCCGATGTCAGCCCCGCTGCTCACAGCAGGCTACCCCTGCACATAGGATTGTGCCAGCGGTGCTTCACCACTGGCACACACGTAAGGAGTCGGACCAAGTACATTGTGGGTGTTAAAAAGCACCCGCGATGTGAGGCGGACGGGTCAGAACCGATAGATGTTACGTGCAGGTGGTTCAATCTCCAGGGTCTGACCCAATGCGCACCGGACCGCGCATTTGTGTCGGATGAGATGTCAAACACATCTGATTTGGGTCTGTGAAAAACACACTGCGGGACGCAACGTAGGTGCATGCGCAGCTGAGAACCGCCGTTTGCATGAATATCGGCGCCAAGCGAGTCAGCATCGGGCCTCAGTCAGCGTAACACCCGATTAGAAGGGAAGAAAGTGCTTGCAGGGCTGCAGAGTATCTGGGCTAGTAACAGAGGCCTCTGAGTTGCAGGAGAATTAAGGCCTGAATAAAAGGAAGCAGGCCTCTGACAGGGACAATGCAATGGGGGTTAGAATAATAATTAGACTTAATAGCAAAACCGCTGAGGCGATGGCGCTGCCAGATGGCCGTCAATATGCTCTGCCTTTCTGGTGTCCGCAGCAAGCAAATCCTGCTTTCAGATTCTCAATTAGCCTGGGAATGTTAATTAGCTATTACAACGGGGAAAGTATGCAATGCCTGTGTCTAGAACTTGCTAATTTGCACCACGGTGGTCCATCTGCCGCCTCTCTGACAGAAGTGACCTTAGCGCAGAACCCCGTGTGCGTATCGCCTCCTCCTCATGCATGTAAATGATATGCTTTTATGAAGACACGGCCTGCAGGTCTGTGCTGAGAGGCTTCTGTTTACACCACGCTGGGCGCGCGCCTGTACAACTGTCCTGTAGGTCATAAGATTCACAACCTCTTAGCGCTATGCTGTAAAAGTAAGTATGCACCAGGGACGGACCACGTGCACGGGAAAGGGGGTGTGACCACACCTTATGGGGCATGGCCACTCCTCACGGGTCACAATCTGCCTGCTGAGAAGAGCGCTGGAAGGTCAAGCTCTTTGCCTATAGGCATGTACATGAAGCCGAAGCGGGCCATCTGGCCATTGGCCCTGTCTCCACTGTTCCGCGCTGTTCAAACCTGGAGGACACCAGGAAAACTGTAATCAGCTGCGGTAAAAAGGAGCCTACAACCAAATCTGTCACTTTCACTTACAAACCTGACATCCTAATTTCTTTGAAATTTAGAAACATAAGTAAAAGGCACCACCAAGAGATGGGACGGATATTAATACATTTTTATTAAAAACCCTGTCCTCACTGATACATCACTCATCTTCTTATATACTCTGTGCTGCTGGTGACCCTGCTCCTCCCACTATATATCTCTCAGTCTGTGGCTTCCTGCTGCCTCCATTCCCCCTCCTCACATTATGTCGCTGCTCCTGTCACATGGAGCCCTGTCCTCACTGACACATCACTCATCTCCTGATATACTCTGTGCTGCTGGGGGACCCTGCTGCTCCCACTATATAACTCTCAGTCTGTGGCTTCCTGCTGCCCCCATTCCCCTCCTCACATCATGTCATTGCCCCCGTCACATGCAGCCCTGTCCTCACTGACACATCAATCATCTCCTGATATACTCTGTGCTGCTGGGGGACCCTGCTCCTCCCACTATATAACTCTCAGTCTGTGGCTTCCTGCTGCCTTCATTCCCCCCCCCCCCCCCGCTCACATCATGTCACTGCCCCTGTCACATGCAGCCCTGTCCTCACTGACACATCACTCATCTGCTGATATACTCTGTGCTGCTAGGGATCCTGCTCCTCCCAATATATAACTCTCAGTCTGTGGCTTCCTGCTGCCTCCATTCCCCTCCTCACATCATGTCACTGCCCCTGTCACATGCAGCCCTGTCCTCACTGACACATCACTCATCTCCTGATATACTCTGTGCTGCTGGGGGACCCTGCTCCTCCCATTATATAACTCTCAGTCTGTGGCTTCCTGCTGCCTCCATTCCCCCCCCCCCCCCCGCTCACATCATGTCACTGCCCCTGTCACATGCAGCCCTGTCCTCACTGACACATCACTTATCTCCTGATATACTCTGTGCTGCTGGGGATCCTGCTCCTCCCAATATATAACTCTCAGTCTGTGGCTTCCTGCTGCCTCCATTCCTCTCCTCACATCACGTCACTGCCTCATCACATGCAGCCCTGTCCTCACTGACACATCACTCATCTCCTGATATACTCTGTGCTGCTGGGGACCCTGCTCCTCCCACTATATAACTCTCAGTCTGTGGCTTCCTGCTGCCTTCATTCCCCTCCTCACAGCACACCACTGCCCCTGTACGGGACTGCGCATCGGGTCGGAGGAGATGTCACACTCACACACATCCGATTTAAAATCAGCCCAAATTGTACTAGTGTATGGGGACTTTACACTATGCTGCACTTCGCTAGCCTAAGGCTGGTTATGACTAAGAGGGGGGACCTTTTTTTATGACTGATCTGTACATGCTTCATATTTTGCATGTTTGACCTATGTATGATCATATTCAGCCAAGCTGCAACTCTGCCGATAGACGGGCGCTTAATAAATTAACCCCATACTGTCCGATAAATGTTTACATAAGCAGGTGTTGAAGAAGAGCCTAGTGAAATGTACCTTAATAAGGCTACACTATTTTTATGAAGGCAAGCATTAACAGGCTTACATAATTCTGCACGTTGCTGGTTGGGCATCCTGATACTTATAGTTCCACCATCTCCGGACAGCTAATAGCCAAAGCTTAACTACAGAGTTTCATTCTGCTAAAGGGTTAATGGTCGGCCACTTCCTCCTCACCTTAGAATATTACAGCAGCATATATATATATATAATAAGCTGTAACACATTATCACTTTATTACATTGCGCCAAGCAACTCCAGGCAAGAAAGATTATTTTTAGACCTAATATCCCAAATATGTTCTGGGGGCATGTGAATAAGTTATTTCAGTAGAATATCACTGACAACGTGTAACATCTTCTCATTTTATCTAAATTCATTTTCATGTTTTGTCTCCTGGCATCAGCTCTGACAGAAATAAATTATATCGAGTCTATTTAAGAACCGGAGATTAGCCCTGTCTCCGGTGGTAACGGGTACGTGCTTAAGTCATTACCCTAATATACACTTACGATGATGTATCTCGACTTGAAATATCTGAGCTTATGTAAAATCACAACAACAAAAAAAGTAGTACATAAGCTATAAATACACTGGGAAATAAACTGAAAACACAGAGCGGCTCACTCGAAAGAAAGGGGCAAATGCGAATTGTATCCGTATGGCACTACTGTGTACCGATACGCTTTTCAAAGCAGCTTATAGGGGGCGGAGCTGTGGACCACACACACAATTCACATTTTCCAGGTCACCCGGCAGGTGCACTCATTACTGACTGACACATTTTAAAAGATCCACAGGTGGAGCTAATTACTTCACTTGATTCTGTGAGGAGACCTGCAAACCGTGCACTGTGCGGGGTCCTGAGGACCGACTTACAGAACCTGTGCATTAGATAAATACAGGGTAAAACTAAAATCTATATTTTTTTAATATATGTTTAGATGGGAGAATGACAGTTATAAGCTGCGATTTCAAAATGATCATTTATCAGTTACTGCGGTTTCCATTCCTTTGAAGCTCCCCCTTTATAAACTATAGGGCTAGATCAACCCATGAGATTCGAGCTATCTTTTCCTACACTGTACTAGAATAATGGTTGCTAAAATCTTATTGGTTGCTGAGAGAAACTCCTCAACTCTTCCTTTAAAGAAGTTCTAGTCATCCTACCCACTATTTTCTGCCGTACACATTTTATTTGGAAGTCCTGTCTGACCCTAGCAGCTAATGTCACTATTACCACAGGCAAACGATAATATTTCTCTTTGCTATAAATCAGCCCCACACTACCCCTATATAACCCAGGTAAACGGCATACGAGAGCGATTGTACGACTGGGCGATTAGTGAAGAAATGGATGTTTGCCAGATATTAACCAGGTCAGGTCGGTGTGATATCCCAGTGTGAGACTGAGCCACAGAGACGGCTCTGAGTGCATGTTTGCAGAGTTGTGTGAGGGGAACGCTTCATCTGCTGCATTGATCTGCTGGGAAGGTGATAAGATCTGAATGGAAATACACTGACACCTGCACTGGGAGAGAAGATTACACAGGGGACAGCAGCTTCTGCGACCCAGGGGCCCAGTGCACAGGACTGGCCAGGAAAACGCTTTCCAGTGTTAGATTGTTTTATAGCCTTCACTTCCTCCTGTTGTACTTTCCATTACGCCTGGCCTCACTTTCCTACTTCTCACCTCTATGACAGGTGCCGAAGGACAATCCACATAACAGGGCAACTGAGATGCGTTCTGACAAAATTCTCTGCTTCCACGGAATTCTGTGGATTTATTGCGGGATGTATTAAAATACATTGCCGCCCTTCGCGCCCCCCCCCCCCCCCCGCCGCGATGCTGCCGCATATGTACTAACATATGCGGCTGGCATCGCGATGCGGTGACGGAGGCCCCCCCGCGATACCTGTACTGTGGTCTGTGGGGGTCTCCGTCACCTCCCAGCCGGCTTCTACTGCTTTCACGCCGGGGACAGCTAAGCAGGCTGTCCCCGGCGCCTCCTCCTCCCCCCTGCAGCCGGAAGGACGTCCGGCTGCGTTGATAGGGGGAGGAAGGGCTTACCTTCCGGGGTCCAGGAGGACCTGCAAGAAGGTAAGCCCAAGGGAGGGGGAGAGGGGGGGTCGGCGAGGCGGCGGGGTTGCGGCGACGCGGCGGGCGGCGAAAAGAAGCCCATAGGCTTCTATAGGGTTTTACCGCATTTTCCATTTGATACATCTCGCCCTTAGGACTGACCGTTTTTTTCTTTTTTACCACATGGGGTTATAGCAGGGCTGGGCAACACCGGCCCTCCAGATGTTGATGAACTACATATCCCAGCATGCCTTGCATCAGTTTCAGCATGGCCACATAGCAAAACTAATGCAAAGCATCCTGGGATATGTAGTTCAATAACATCTGGAGGGCCGGTGTTGCCCAGCCCTGGGTTAAAGGGTAGGAGCGTGAGATCCAGAACACAATTATTCAAGTTCAAGCTGCCAGGAGTTGACTTCAGCTGTTGTAGCCTGTCCCATGGGGGTGATTCAGGTTGACTAATGCTGCCTGCCGGTCGAGCAAATGCCCATTCCCCGCAGCCGCGCATACATTTCAGGCACATTGCGAATGGATATTTAGCATAAACAGGGTAGGGTTGGGCGTTTTACCTGTTCGCTGGGCTAGTATACGCAGCCTAGCGGACAGGGCTGAATCATGCCCATAGGGTAACAATCAGTTCTTACTCTGGCTCCGGTCGGGTACGGGTCATTGGTTAGACAGACATTAGGT
This sequence comes from Crinia signifera, assembly GCF_055691185.1. Classification (NCBI taxonomy): domain Eukaryota; kingdom Metazoa; phylum Chordata; class Amphibia; order Anura; family Myobatrachidae; genus Crinia; species Crinia signifera. Next base: position 29,082,584 of record NC_139223.1, on the reverse strand, counting down.
CTAACCATTAGGTCGACTACTGAAGGTCGACATGACTGAAGGTTGACAGGGTCATTAGGTCAACACAAGCATTAGGTCGACATGGGGAAGGTCGACATGGGGTTTTTCACCTTTTTTGTCTCAAATGTCGACACAGTCGACACGGACACTAAAAAAGTGCGCCGCGTCCACTCACATGGCTCGTTGCACTCAACACACTATTTTATTCTCCCACCGCACTGTAGTGGATGGTAGGGCATGAAATACCGCCTGTCGGCACATGTCGGCTCAAAAAAAAAGTGAAAAAACCCCATGTCGACATTTTAACTGTCGACCTTCAACATGTCGACATAATGTTCCAGTCGACCTAACCCATGTCGACCTTCAGTCATGTCGACCTTCGTGCATTTCAACCTTCAGCGGCTGACCTAATACTTGTCAAACTAATACTTGTCGACCTGGTGACCCTATGCCCTCTGGTCTACATTAATAATAAGGCGCTGTAATATTGTACATTAGCATTGTTCAAAGCAAGATCCCCCATTCCCCACGGTGGCAGGTAAACTGCTGAACTAAATAGCTGCACATCCAATGTATTATACAACAATGACATATGTATTATATAATCATATGATAAAGTTATTATGGAAGTGTTAATCCCCCCCCCCCCCCACCCCCCATCTCCCCGCAGCACTTCTGTTGCCTCCTGTGTAATTTACCTACTAATGGCAAATCTCACTTAGACAATGCCGCCCTGCCGGTGTTACTACGGTAACACTCGGGACCTGACATGTTGTCACTGACTTTATCGTCATACCCTAAGTCGTGCTTTCCTCCGCCCCCAATTAACTCAAAGCAGCAACTTAACTCCGTCACTGCCGGAGGAGAACGTTCCTGGCAATAAATATTTTATTTATTTATTTATTTACTTGCGATCAAGATTTATTTTCGGGAACAAAAACCCACTAAAATGATAAAGTCGCTGAAGATACATAAAGGACGTGGGCCTGGTTCTTAAGACGCCAGTGAGAATCAAGGCTCCTAATCAGGGATACATTTTTTTGTATGTGTTCCGTGTTGGTTTTCGCCGCTACGCTCCTATTCAAACACATTTACCCCGTCAGCTGACGTCTCTAAATAAAGCTGTCTCGTTTTCGGGGACTAATTGCTCTGTTAGCAGAATCTAGGAGAGTGCGCGTCGTTTCCCAGTTCAGCACAAAAAAAAAAAATCAGTACCAGAGTCTATCTATAAATAATCTGGTCGCTGGTAATGAGATGGAGCTGTGAGGTTGGTGACAAGTAGTGACACTCAGTGTTTGCATATAAAGCAATGTATAATACACCACGGGCCTGATTCGGGCGCTTGACTCATTAAGCAGCGTAAAATCGCCACCCACCCCCCCCCCCCCCGCCGCCATGCGAATTTCCCCGTTACATAGCGAATGGAGGTTTTGCATTAACATCCATTCGTGGGGAGATCGTACAGGGGACCGTCAAATGATTTTTCCCCTGTTCGCAAATATAAGTCAGTCTTGCAAACCCATGCAAACGCCCCCTGCCCGTCTCCATCTCGCCCCCCATATGTGAATGTCTTAGCTACTGTGCAAGCAGCCAAAGGCTCACGCGCGTTTGCTAATAGAGGCAAAACAGCAGTCCCTGGTGTGAATACGCCGGGGACCGAGTCAACCAGATTAGGGCCCCACCGCCTGTGAGAGAGCGATGGACTGTTGTTACACGGGTGAGGTGCCCGGAATGTTTGGGAATGATGCATGCCAGGAGACCGGCAGCTCACGTTGTGTCTCAAACCTCAGTGTAGGACGCATTCTACCTGGAGGTCTTCAGAGTGTAAGTGTGCATGTGAAAGGGGTTTAAACTGCCAGTCCGATAGGGCAGAGACTGATGTAAATACCTACTGTACAGCATTGCATAATATGGTGATGATATATACATAAATAATCACAATAATAATAATATAAATCTCATTGGTTTATATTTTCATCATAGACTACCTGGGCTACATCATGGTATCGGTTGCCACAGCAACTGAATGAGGTACCGCCCTGAATGCTCAGTTAATAACTCAGACTAACCCTGATGAAATGTGAGGCACAAGTAAAACGCGTCAGTATTGAGGACTTTGAGCTTCGCAGCATCTCTGAGGCACCAATCCTCACATGGAGGTGTGAGGCATCTCCGTGCTCCGCTTGGAACCTTGAACCGGATTGGTATACTTATAACAAAAGGGATTATTCAGACCTTATCGCTGCTCTGCAAAATTGCGATCAAAAATCCACTCTGTGCAAGGCTATTAGTATTCTATTCCTAGGCTGATTGAGGGCGGAGATGACGTCATTCCCTCTCCTGGGTCTGGGCACGCCTTATCCGCGGGTTCTTCCCTTTTGGGTTAGGACCGCCTAATTATTAACTCTACGACAGAGCAAGCAATACCCAAAGACCCTGAGCTCCTGATGAAGACGTGAGACAGCGTCGAAACGCGTTGAGCAGCTTCCAGCACTACTCCACTGCACCTTATTGCTCTTTTTGCACCAGACCAGGACTGCACTAAAACCCTGCACTTTATTTCCGGACCAGTTTTTTCACTCCAGGACGTCCATCTTCCAGCAGCCATTTGCAACATCATGCTTGGTACACCCATACTATAAGGACTGCCTAATCTACCTCATCTGACACCTGGACTCCACTGGGCAAATTATCCGGATTGGGACATATTTCATGCAGTAACCTCACCCAGGAGACCGTTTACATCTTCTTGTCTCCCCCTGGTAACTATTAATGTGCTGGTGCATACACTGTGGAGTTTTATACTCATCAGAGAGCCTCTGTCTTATCACTGTTTTTATTATATAATTTTATTATATATTATATATGTTTTTATGAGAGCTCTCATTTCATTAATAGTTTTTTTGTATAATAAATGGTATTATTATGTACATGTGGTAGTGTACATTTCTTTCAGTAAAACCTAGCGCTGTACACCACTCTTACCCAAAGACCCATTGCCATTTTCTCTCCCAACCCAGCGCAAGATGGAAGCAAACAAACATAAATAAATCTGAGCGTCCTCAAATTTTTGTTGTCCGAAAAATATGAATAAACACAACCCAACATTTCTGTAAACTATCTCCTATTACCTGGTTGCTGAGTCCACAACAGCATTGCTGTTAGTTAAGATAACATATGATATAAAACTTCAGCGGTGTCATAAAACCGGGGCTTACCTCATCTGTTGTGAGAGGCATGCAAATGCGGTATTCTTTCACCAGCATCCTGATGTAATAGCCAGGAGTCCCCTCTGGAGGGCGCTCTAAGAGAAAATGAATATGGATGAGAAAATGCCAAGATAAACAGTAATCTCATGCTTGCTGACACCATTTTGAGAGTCCACGCTGACTCCCAGGAGAACTGGGCGGAGACGGCATTGTGCAGTGGGGGGCGGGGCCTGTTGATGCGGAATGCTTTGACGCTCCCCCACGTAAGCAATAAAACCTTTATGCATTTTCCACACTTCAAATACTAAATACTCTTTTTTTCAGTGTGGAACTACAAGTCTCAGCATGGTAACACTCTTCATTACATTTAAAAGGAGAGTGTGCAGTCCAGCGCCAATAATTTCCACATTTCCAGTTGAGCCGGTCCCGTTACAAGCATCTATATATATATATATAAAAGGCTAACTACTCCTCACCTCTACGATGTGAAGTGTTGCCACTGACCACTAGCGGCCACTCCACGGACCAAAAGTGAAAGTAATTTTTGCAGGGACACTGATCTGTCTCAAACTTGCAGCATATGGAGAGCGGGAGCTGTGAAGACAGAGATTGGAGGTAGAAGCAGATGGTGACTGGGGTGTGTGTGTGTGTGTGTGGGGGGGGGGGTGGGCTAGAGAGTTTTGAGGGCTAAAAACTGTCACAGCTCAAAGTGAACCTTTAACTAGTAGCATATATTGTTTTTTAACCTTTGGGTCACTGTACTTATTCATTCCGGCTGTTCTGCCTCCATGACAATCTACAGGTCGGAGACCAAGATAACTTCAATACCGTCTGCATCCCATAACCTGCAGCCAGTTGTGCTATCTGTAAGTACAGTATATATCATTTAACAAGCGGTTGGCCGGCTCCAGGTTAGAAATTACCTTCCTAACCTGGAAGTACCCTGATGAAACAAAGTGTGTCCCAAGAAACGCGTCGCTTCAGTATCAGACTCAATCTTTTCAATGCTACAAGTGAACACTTTTGCTATCAGGTTGTATACATTCATTATTTAACACCAACATATCTCGAAGTGAGGATATGGTCAGGATCCCGATGCCAACCATTCTGACGGTCGCAATAAAGGCTCTGGTACACCAGCGGTCAAAACTCTAGCAGGATGCAAAAGGGGACGGTTAGGATTAGCATGCTTAGCAAAATGCGTTGGAATTTGGCCATTGGGATTCCCCTGGCAGTATTAGATTGTCAGCAGTGCAGTAAAGTGCTCTAGTGGCGTCTGCTGTAAATCAGGGACCTAAGCACCCAGTCTTATCCAGAAAGCAGGCCAATGTTCTCGTTATAGCTGTGTATGCCAGGACCTCTGATCCTTTCAAATCCATAGAGGAGAGTTCATTTGAGCTCAGCAGACGCGCTGACATGCCAGCTGCTGTGCCATGTAATCCACGCAGATAAACTTAGAAATAATATTTTCTCCTTTTAAATGACTTATCACATCCTCAGAACACCGGGGAGTGCAGCTGCATCCAGCGTGCTGTAAGGCAATGTGTTTACGGCCGTCTTAACCTGCTGTTACACTCTGACACTCATTGCGTGATCTAAACCAGCGCCTTCTCCTCTCTTCCACAAACAGGGCGCACATGGCACACCTGCGTTTTCCCTGACCCTCTCCATGATGGATAACATGCTCTGTTCCTGGAAGTCCCTGGTAATGTGTGATTGCCATCACCTGTGGTGAAACACCTTTCTTGTCCATTACCTAGCTCCCCACAGGTGATGGCAATCATACATTACCAGGGAAGTCCAGGAACAGAGCATTTTCTCCCTCATGGAGAGGGTCAGGTAGGCAAGTATGCTTCTGGGCTAATCCACCGCAGCCAATCAGATCCTTCCTTACACTGCCTAATTTCCGAGGCGACAGCTGATTGGTAGTTGCAGTTGGCTGTAAATCAGCGAGCTAATAATCACTGTTCTCCACAAGACTCTTCATATCATGTCAGAGAAGTAATACCTCTCCAGCATGATATCCGATAAATAAATGACGTCTCGGGAGTACATGACTCACATTATAAACCTCACGCTGCTAATTATAGCCTGGGCATGAGGAAGCACGACATTGGACGGTAGATTACGATCTCAGCGTCCATCACAGTGGTCCAATCACCTCAGAGACCTCTCTCCGGGTGATGTCACGATGCTGTCCTCAGCAGACCAGAGTACATGCTTCCCCTCTACCAGGCGTGTGCGGATGATTAGGCCTGTCCGTGTGTATCTGGTAATCAGTTGGTGATTCTGGCTTCCTAGTGTACATGTACTACAGCAATTTATCCCCAGTAATGCAGAAGGATGCCTCTAATTGGTTTAAGCCGCCTAATTAAATCCTAACGCGCCCATTACTGATGGCTTATCGTAACCGCTTTCATATTAATTATACACCGATCAATGACCTGCCGTAATGAAAGAGCGAACACTTAAAATGTATTGCTATTATTTCCACAGGTACAATAATTGCTTTACCGTCATTTGGATAAGGAAATGTTTAGGACTAGTTCAATTTTGCCGCTGTCAGGCCAGAACCACGTCTCGTACAAGTGCGGTGATCTGTTTGCACCTTCAGATAACTTTGTTTTTCTTTATCCAGGTGGTGACTACAATAGATAACCTCTAGATCAGGGGTGGGGAACCTAAGGCCCGGGGGCCATATGCGGCCCCCGTAGCCGGTCTGAGTGGCCCTCCCACCCGCCCGGCGGCTTTGCCGGGAGTCAACTACAGGGGAATTCTCGCAAGAGGTCGGTAGTTCTTGCGATATTCCTCTTAATCAACAGCAGCCGGAGACTGTCAGTCCTATTCAGCGGCAGCCGCCGGAGTGTGGGACGGCTGCAGCAGGACAATTTGTAAGAGACATTTTTACTTATGGCCCCCGAAGGATTTTTTTCCCCATACAAACGGCCCTTGGCACACAAATGGTTCCCGACCCCTGCTCTAGATGAACCCTAACTGCCTGATTGCGAGGAGGATGGGACGCGGCTGTATGTATTGTCTGTTGCCCGTCTGCCACTCTGAAGGTGCAAGGCCTGAGACAAGCACTTGTAGTGTATGGGCACTTTGTATGCCGCCTGGTGCATTCACAGGCACCACCATTGGGTGCATCATAGATATATGTACAGGTGAAGATGTATCATCTGGTTATGGCCTCCGATGGGAACGAAAGAGCATCTGTGTGACATATCCGCAACACATTCATAGCAAGCTCTAGAAAGCGGACCATCTAGGTGCGACCTACACAGGCACCTTCCAGTCACCACCCAGAACTTTTACAAGACGTTTCCATTACCGCACATCTTACTTGCAACAGCGCCGTTTTGTGGCCGAACTCCATGAATATCGGCAATGTGCGACAGGTGGACAAGCTAACAACCCTAAAGGTGTTCCCGTTTACATCAGAAAAATACTCAATATGACTAAAAGTTTTAGTAATATTTTGTGAAGTAGCCTAAAAGTTTTTAATACTGAATTAGTATCTTCTGCAGCTCTGTGCAATGAGATGAACCAACGTTCTTAGCAATATAATAACGCACAACAATAAATACACAAGCAATTAACATTTTTATCAATACACCTCCAAGCAGTGCCCTGATCACCAAAGCTTACAATTCAAACGTTCTACACAAAAAAAAGTCACAAACTGTGAGCTCTGATTACACCACAACAGAAGGTGGATATGTACTGCCTAGCCCAGTGGTTCCCAAACTGTGTACCGTGGTACCCTGGGGTGCCTCAGGACACTTACAGGGGGTGCCCTTAGTTGGTGGCCCAGGACCAATTAAAATTGTCTATGACCAATATCACAGGCGAAACCAGTGCTGTTAATTATAACGTGGACAAACAGTACCAAATCCTGTCTCTTTCCATGTAACTGATGGATGACATATAAACACAATTTACATAATTTAATATTTTTTTTCAGAATTTTTCAATAGTTTACATTTGGCCTAGGGGTGCCGTGAAATTGTTTTGATGCTCAAGGGTGCTGTGATTCAAAAAAGTTTGGGAACCACTGGCCTAGCCTCTTCTCCCTGATAACTGATGGGAGATTAATATAGCTGCAGGACCCTTATGTACAGATCTATATAAACAGGAAAGAGGCGTAAATACTACAGTAACATGGCCCATCTCCCTGAGGAAAGTACATAAATGACACACTGAAACGCCCAGCCGGCTTCCATCTTACAATAAAATACACATACACTATGTACACAGAGGAGTTAATAGAGGAAAAATAAACATCGTCCAGCGATGGTGTGCCCAGCCGGACACATTACATGTGGAACATGTGTAATCACACCAGACGCTGGAACATCCAGCAGTCACTAATACTGTACTGGCAGTCACTAGAGGTAGCGGATGTGAAGTTCCTATTCCTGTATCCAATATATTCCTCCAACATACAGAACTATGTATATATATATATATATATATATATATATATATATATATATATATATAATTATAATTAAAATGCTACAGATATGATTTGATTTTGTGTGTGTGTGTGTGTATATATATAGATATATACATATATCTATATACATACATACACACACACACACACATACATATGTGTATGTATGTATGTATGTATATTTTATATACATACAGACCGGAATGGCAGGTTGCTGACCACATCTCTCACCACTCACAATGTACTGTGGGTCACTCACCCCCCACCAGCAGCTCCGCAGAGCTTGCACTCTAGTTCCCTGTGCCGCACATTGCACCTGTATAGGGCGGCGCTAGGGAAGCAGAGAGCCGGCAAGTGATTCACCCCCAGCACCGCTCCCCGCCAGGCAAAGTTCGCCCGGTGGCTGCTGCACCTCTACCCCTGCCCGTGCGGCAATGAGGGGACTGTAGCGGTCAGGCAGGGGTAATGGTCCGGGGGGCAGCAGGCAGGGGTAATGGTCCGGGGGGCAGCAGGCAGGGGTAGTAGTCCGGGGTCAGCAGGCAGGGGTAATAGTCCAGGGACAGCAGGAAGGGGTGACAGTCCGGGGTCAGCAGGCAGGGGTAATAGTCCAGGGACAGCAGGAAGGGGTGATAGTCCAGGGTCAGCAAGCAGGGGTAGTAGTCCTGGGTGCAGCAGGCAGGATTAATAGTCCGGGGTCAGCAGGCAGGGGTAGTAGTCCGGGGTGCAGAAAGCAGGGGGGTAGTAGTCCAGGGTGCAGCAGACAGGGGTAGTAGTCCGGGGTGCAGCAAGCAGGGGGTAGTAGTCCAGGGTGCAGCAGACAGGGGTAGTAGTCCGGGGTGCAGCAGGCGGGGGGGGGGGGGGTAGTAGTCCGGGGTGCAGCAGACAGGGGTAATAGTCCAGGTGAGGCAGGCAGGGGTAATAGTCCCGGCAGGCAGATGGGCAGCAGCAGGTGCATGACTTACCTGTACCTGTGCGGAGGATGCTGGTCCTGCTCTCTCCCCAGCTACATGTGCGAGATGTATTTATTACCCTCTCCTCCTCTCTCCTATGCCGTTGCCACGGTTTTCCCCCTCCCCAGGCCGCCCCTCCCCTGTGCTGCTGCTGCTGCCGCTGCTAGGGAGCCGGCGTTATATGTGTGCAGGGGACGTGGTGTGTGGTGGAGTACTGCTGCTGTCACCTGCTGCTTGTTGTGCCTTCTTATTGCCCCCTCTCCTCTGTGCTTCTGCCCCTGCTGTGCCTTCTTATTGCCCCCTCTCCTCTGTGCTGCTGCCCCTGCTGTGCCTTCTTATTGCCCCCTCTTCTCTGTATTGCTGCCCCTGCTGTGCCTTCTTACTGCCCCTCTCCTCTGTGCTTCTGCATGTGCCTTCTTATTGCCCCCTCTCCTCTGTGCTGCAGCCCCTGCTGTGCCTTCTTATTGCCCCCTCTCCTCTGTATTGCTGCCCCTGCTGTGCCTTCTTATTGCCCCCTCTCCTCTGTGCTGCTGCATGTGCCTTCTTAATGCCCCTCTCCTCTGTGCTGCTGCTTGTGCCTTCTTATTGCCCCCTCTCCTCTGTGCTGCTGCCCCTACCTGTGCCTTCTTATTGCCCTCTCTCCTCTGTATTGCTGCCCCTGCTGTGCCTTCTTATTACCCCCTCTCCTCTGTGCTGCTGCATGTGTCTTCTTATTGCCCCCTCTCCTCTGTGCTGCTGCCCCTGCTGTGCCTTCTTATTGCCCTTCTCCTCTGTGCTCCTGCCCCTGCTGTGCCTTCTTATTGCCCCCACTCCTCTGTGCTGCTGTCACCTGCTGTGCCTTCTTATTGCCCCATCTCCTCTGTATTGCTGCCCCTGCTGGGCTTCTTATTGCCCCCTCTCCTCCGTACCGCTGCCCTTTCTTTGCCCTCTTATTGCCCCCTCTACTCTGTACCGCCGCCCCCTCTTTTCCCTCTTATTGCACACTACAGTACTCTCATACACTTTCCTGACAAACACAGTCCAGTGCTCTCACACTCCTTCCACACACACACACACACACACACACACACACACACACACACACACACACACACACACACACACACACACACACACACACTACAGTGCTCTCACACTCCTTTCTCTCACACACACACACTACAGTACTCTTGTACATTCCTTCCTCTGAGACTGGGGATTGAGGAAGGTAATGGGACTGGGACCTGAGGAAGGTGATGGGGCTGAGGAAAGTGATGGGGCTGGGGCTGAGGAAGGTGATGGGACTGGGTGCTAAGGAAGGTAATGGGATTGGTGCTGAGGAAGGTGATGGGACTGGGTGCTGAGGAAGGTGATGGGACTGGGTGCTTAGAAAAGTGATGGGACTGGGGCCTGAGGAAGGTGATGGGAATGGGTGCTGAGGAAGGTGATGGGACTGGGTGCTGAGAAAAGTGATGGGACTGGGGCCTGAGGAAGGTGATGGGAATGGGTGCTGAGGAAGGTGATGAGACTGGGTGCTGAGGAAGGTAATGGGACTGGGTGCTGAGAAAAGTGATGGGACTGGGGCCTGATGAAGGTGATGGGAATTGGTGCTGAGGAAGGTGATGGGACTGGGGCTAAGGAAAGTGATGGGACTGGGTGTTGAGGAAGGTAATGGGACTGGGTGCTGAGAAAAGTGATGGGACTGGGGCCTGAGGAAGGTGATGGGAATGGGTGCTGAGGAAGGTAATGGGATTGGTGCTGAGGAAGGTGATGGGACTGGGTGCTGAGGATGGTGATGGGACTGAGTGCTTAGAAAAGTGATGGGGCTGGGGCCTGAGGAAGGTGATGGGACTGGGTGCTGAGGAAGGTGATGGGACTGGGTACTTAGAAAATTGATGGGACTGGGGCCTGAGGAAGGTGATGGGACTGGGGCTAAGGAAAGTGATGGGACTGGGGCCTCAGGAAGATGATGGGACTGAGAAAGGTTATGGGGCTGAGGAAGCTGATGGGACTGGGTGCTGAGGAAGGTGATATGACTGGGGATAAGGAAAGGGATGGGACTGGGGCCTAACGAAGGTGATGGGACTGGGTGCTGAGGAAGGTAATGGGATTGGGTGCTGAGGAAGGTGATGGGACTGGGTGCTGAGGAAGGTGATGGGACTGGGTGCTGAGGAAGGTGATGGGACTGGGTGCTGAGGAAGGTAATGGGACTGGGTGCTGAGGAAGGTGATGGGACTGGGTGCTGAGGAAGGTGATGGGACTGGGTGCTGAGGAAGGTGATGGGACTGGGTGCTTAGAAAAGTGATGGGACTGGGGCCTGAGGAAGGGGATGGGAATGGGTGCTGAGGAAGGTAATGGGACTGGGTGCTGAGGAAGCTGATGGGACTGGGTGCTGAGGAAGGTGATGGGACTGGGTGCTGAGGAAGGTAATGGGACTGGGTGCTGAGGAAGGTGATGGGACTGGTTGCTGAGAAAAGTGATGGGACTGGGGCCTGAGGAAGGTGATGGGAATGGGTGCTGAGGAAGGTGATGGGACTGGGTGCTGAGGAAGGTAATGGGACTGGGTGCTGAGAAAAGTGATGGGACTGGGGCCTAAGGAAGGTGATGGGACTGAGGAAAGTGATGGGACTGGGTGCTGAGTAAGGTGATGTGACTGGGAATAAGGAAAGGGATGGGACTGGGGCCTAACGAAGGTGATGGAACTGGAGCCTGAGGAAGGTGATGGGACTGGGTGCTGAGGAAGTTGATGGGACTGGGGCTTGCGGAAGGTGATGGGACTGGGTGCGGAGGAAGGTAATGAGACTGGGTGCTGAGGAAGCTGATGGGACTGGGTGCTGAGGAAGGTGATGGGACTGGGTGCTGAGAAAAGTGATGGGACTGGGGCCTAAGGAAGGTGATGGGACTGAGGAAATTGATGGGACTGGCTGCTGAGTAAGGTGATGTGACTGGGAATAAGGAAAGGGATGGGACTGGGGCCTAACGAAGGTGATGGAACTGGGGCCTGAGGAAGGTGATGGGACTGGGTGCTGAGGAAGGTGATGGGACTGGGGCTTGCGGAAGGTGATGGGACTGGGTGCGGAGAAAGGTAATGAGACCGAGTGCTAAGGAAGCTGATGGGACTGGGTGCTGAGGAACGTGATGGGACTGGGTGCTGAGAAAAGTGATGGGACTGGGGCCTGAGGAAGGTGATGGGAATGGGTGCTGAGGAAGGTAATGGGACTGGGTGCTAAGGAAGCTGATGGGACTGGGTGCTGAGGAAGGTGATGGGACTGGGTGCTGAGGAAGGTAATGGGACTGGGTGCTGAGGAAGGTGATGGGACTGGGTGTTGAGAAAAGTGATGGGACTGGGGCCTGAGGAAGGTGATGGGAATGGGTGCTGAGGAAGGTGATGGGACTGAGTGCTGAGGAAGGTAATGGGACTGGATGCTGAGAAAAGTGATGGGACTGGGGCCTAAGGAAGGTGATGGGACTGGGGCTCTGAGGAAGTTGATGGGACTGAGAAAGGTGATGGGGCTGAGGAAGCTGATGGGACTGGGTGCTGAGTAAGGTGATGTGACTGGGAATAAGGAAAGGGATGGGACTAGGTCCTAACGAAGGTGATGGAACTGGGGCCTGAGGAAGGTGATGGGACTGGGTGCTGAGGAAGGTGATGGGACTGGGGCTTGCGAAAGGTGATGGGACTGGGGCTTGCGGAAGGTGATGGGACTGGGTGCGGAGGAAGGTAATGGGACTGGGTGCGGAGGAAGGTGATGGGACTGGGTGCTGAGGAAGATGATGGGACTGGGGCCTGAGCAAGGTGATGGAAGTTGGGCCAGAGGAAAGTGATGGGACTGGGGCCCGAGGAAGGTGATGGGGCTTGGTGCTGAGGAAGCTGATGGGACTGGGTGCTGAGGAAGGTGATGGGACTGGGGCCTGAGGAAGGTGATGGAAGTTTGGCCTGAGGAAGGTGATGGGGCTTAGGATGGTGATGGGACTGGGGCCTGAGGAAGGTGATGAAGCTGGGGCCTAAAGAAGGTGATGGGACTGAGACCTGAGGAAGGTGATGGGACTGTGGATAAGGAAAGGGATGGGACTGGGGCCTAACGAAGGTGATGGGACTGGGTGCTGAGGAAGGTGATGGGTGCTGAGGAAGGTGATGGGACTGGGGCCTGAAGGTGATGGGACTGGGTGCTGAGGAAGTTGATGGGACTGGGGCCTGAGGAAGGTGTTGGAACTTGGGCCGAGGAAGGTGATGGGACTGGGGCCTGAGGAAGGTGATGAAGCTGGGGCCTAAGGAAGGTGATGAGACTGGGACCTGAGGAAGGTGATGGGACTGGGTGCTGAGGAAGGTGATGTGACTGTGGATAAGGAAAGGGATGGGACTGGGGCCTGACGAAGGTGATGGGACTGAGTGCTGAGGAAGGTGATGGGACTGGGGCCTAACGAAGGTGATGGGACTGGGTGCTGAGGAAGGCGATGGGACTGGGTGCTGAGGAAGCAGACGGGACTGGGTGCTGAGGAAGGTGATGGGACTGGGTGCTGAAGAAGCTGATGGGACTGTGTGCTGAGGAAGGTGATAGGACTGGGTGCTGAGGAAGGTGATGGGGCTTAGGATGGTGATGGGACTGGGACCTGAAGAAGGTGATGGGGTTAGGTGCTAGCTCCTGACATTCGGGAATCCGGTGTTGGAGAAACAACCGTCAGAATCCCCCGACAGTCGGAGAGTTATACCATACCCAGAAAACACTGTTGTGCAACATTTCCAATGTAGATACAGTGGCAAGTACACACAGAATATAATGTATACTGTAAATGTAATTTTAATCAGTTTAAGCTGCTTGTGCGTCCGGTTCATATAATGTTGTGAATAAGATGCAAAAAATGGAAAAATAACCTGTACAGTACATGGGCTATTTTGAGATATCAACGTATATTTGGGATTTTAAAGTTAGAAATCATTTAAAAAATGTTTATTTGTTGCAAATTTGCTGGAATTGTGTGTTTGTTATTGATTAAAAAATTGAACATATAGGGTGACATTCTATGGGATGCGGTAAAATCCGCATGTTTTTTATCGCACCTAATCGCACTTTTGAAAATCGCAAGATTGGGCCGTTTTTCGCATATTTAATGAGATGCGAAAAACGGGCCAAATAGTGCGATTTGATGCGATTTATTTAGTCCTGAAAATGTGCGATTTTCAGGTCTGAAAATCGCACATTTGCAGGAAATCGCAATTTAAAATAAAAAAAAAACTGCGCGGGTTCCCCCGCCAGAGCATAACCAGCCCCGGGCTCATTGAGAAAGTCGGCTCCTGATTGGCCGCTAGGCGGCCAATAGAATCAGTCTGAGGAGAGGCGCGGAAGATGAACATCTCTGCGCCTCTCCAGTCCGTGAGCGGGTACCAGCCGGGAGCAGCGCGTCTGGAGCTGAAGATGCCGGGGTCGTCGCCGGGGACCAGGTGAGTAGGATTTCCTTCCTCAGGTACCCCTTAGGATTACTACGGATCGAGGACCCCGGAATCTTCAGCCCAGGAGCCCCGGACCAGCCCCGGAACCAGGACCAAGGCCCCAGAACCGGACTCTTCAGCCCTGGAGCCCCGGACCAGCCCCGGAACCAGGACCAAGGCCCCGGAACCAGACTCTTCAGCCCTGGAGCCCCGGACCCCAGATCCAGGGACCGACCCACGGGTTTAAGGTAGGTAAGTATCAGTATGTGTGGGCTGTGGATGTATTAAACGTTTATTTTTCTGGGTGTCAGTGTGTTTTATTTAACTATTTCTTGTACTGTGGAACTACAAGTGCCAGCGGGCCCTGTAATGCCCCGCATGCTGGGACTTGTGGTTCTCCAAGTCCCAGCATGCGGGGTAGGCTTGCTGGGACTCATAGTTCTACAGTATAAGACAATAGTTTTTATTCTTTTTTTACACTTTTCATCAGCCCGATGCCCACCGCCCAGGGGCATCGGGGACAGCCCCGGACTTTCAGCATGGGTTGGTAAGTCCTGGAGGGGGGGGGGGACCCCTTCTTTGGGGGGGTCCCCACTTCCCCCGGACCCCTGCCCATGCTGACCAGCCAGGGGGATAATGCTTTGGCCACGGGACCTTATATAATAAGTGTCCCCCGGCTGTGGCATTACCCTGCTGGCTGGTTGGGTCTGGTTCTTGAAATGAGGGGGACCCCTAGTCATTTTGTCCCCCGTATTTTGGGAACCAGCGCCGGACCTTGAGCCTGGTGCTGGTTTCAGTAAATCAAGGGGACCCCTATTTGTCGGGGACCGTGATTTTATGTCACCAGCACCGGTAGGGAAGCCAATCCCGGGGCATTTTTTCAATCCCGGGATTCGGGATTGAAAAATGCTCAATACCAGGATTCCCGGGATTGGCTTCCCTAATTTGAAAAAAAAAAACGCCCCGGCCACCCTGCACATTCACAGAACTTACATTTGCGGGTGCTGGATGGGTGGGCGAGCGTGCAGATATTGCCGGGAGCCGGGTGGGCTGCAGGTATGTCCGCTGGACGGGTGGGCAGCTTCAGCTGGGCGGGCGGGTGTACAGCTTCGGGTGGGCAGCTTCAGCTGGGCGGGTGGGCAGCTTCGGGTGGGCAGCTTCAGCTGGGCGGGTGGGCAGCTTCAGCTGGGCGGGCGGGCAGCTTCAGCTGGGCGGCTGGGTAGCTGTTCGGGTGGTCGCGTAGCTTGTCGGGTGGGTGGGTGCTGATAAGCCGGGTTGCTGGGTGTGTGGGCGGCTCCGCTGTGTGGCCTGCGCAGCGTGACAGCTGACCTCATCACGCTGCGCAGGCCGCACGCCGGGTATGGGAGAAGCCGGGCAGCGTCTTCTAATCCCGGGATTGGAATCTCCAATCCCGGGATTGAAATCCCGGCATTTTGGAGGCCAAATCCCGGGATCCCGCCGATCCCGGGATTGGCCACCCTAAGCACCGGCTAAATGAGCCCGGGGCTGGTTATGCTCTGGCGGGGGACCCCGCGCAGTTTTTTTTTTTTTTTAACTGTTTAACCCTTTTTTTTCCACCAGAACCCTGCACAGATCTCAATGATCTGTGCAGGGTTCTGGCTAATTCGCCCATCAGAACCTGGTCTGATTTTTGGGCGAATTTTAGATACATTTATACAAATCGCATACCATTAAATATGCAATTTGTATACTTTGCAATGTGAAAACATCTGGATGCGATGTGCTGCGAAAAACAGCCATCGTATTTCCAGAATGTCAAATTTGTTGGCCAAATTCGCACTTTTTTCACATTTTCGCAGCTCATTAAATATGCAAAAATGTAAAAACATGCGATTTTGGCAGTTTTTGCGAAAAAAATTGCAAAAACACCCCGCATCCCATAATGTCTGACTTCAAGCAATTTTTACCTTCCGCTAAAATCATCTCCCATAACATCCCAGCCAATGGCTGGTATTCAATGTCAGGGGCACGGCTGTCGAGCTAGTGCGACAGCCGTGCCCCTGTCCCGTTCTCGGTCAGCTCTCCTGGAGCTCGGCAGTCGGGATTCAATGTCCCGGCCGCCAAGCGGCGAGAAGGGGGCGTGACCACGAGTTGACGACGTAAATAGACGAGCCTCGGCCAGGAGCTCGCCTATTTCCGGCTTTTCTCGGCAGAACGAGCCCGACAGCTTGTGATGTCGGGCTCGTTCTGCGGAGAAACCCTGTTCAATGCTGTCGGGGAAGACAGCATTGAATAGGGCCCCGCAGCCATCTCCCCCGTCGGGAGATGGCTGCGGGAGGTCGACAAAGATTGAATACCCCTCAATGTATTTGTACAAAGTCTTGGAATGCTCAGGGTGGAGAGTTAACTTTCCTCTTGGGCTCACACACATGGACATAGCCATAAAAATTAGAATCAGGGAGGTTATAGCAGGATGTGCTATGGAGGGGGCGTGTCAAACTCTGCCCAAAGGGTGTGTCTATCTCAAAATATGGGTGTGTCCAGTGGCTTATCTATAGAGGGCAGGGCCGTATTAAGGTCTCTGAGGGCCCTGGACAACAAAAGGTCTGCACCGCCCCCCTCCCTCCCCCCTGAACAGAGGCAGGACCCCCTCCTCCCCTGGTACCTGGCCAGCATGGTCCTTGCAGCGCTGGGGAGGCAGCAGGGTCCCTGCCGTGGATGGGCAGTCAGCGACTGGGTCCCTGCGGCCTCCCCAGCACAGTCAGAAGCCTTTCAAACAAAAAGAAGACCCTGTGTGATAATGTGCTTCTGCTCTCTCTTATCATGGGTTCCCACAAGGGGGGATAGTAAGAGTCATCAGCAGGGACTCTTGCTACAACAAATCAAAGTGATTACAGCAAATTACCGTCCTTGCAAAGAAACTCTTTAAGCTGCATACACGTAAGATATTCTAAATGCTACGGTCGTTTTCGACCAATTGGAACAACCAATCGTTTATAAACTTTTCATGTGTGTGTCGATGCAATGCGCACACCCGCTGGTCATTCATCTAGCGTTCTGATCCCTTCAACATGCGGAAAGGTAACAACCTTTCTTGCAGGATTTGGCACACATTGTTCTGTGTGTAGTCGTGTTAATTATGTTAATGATGTTTAGTCGTTTATTGACCCATCTCATCGCTGATGTGTGTGGGCATGAAATTGAGTGTTCAGGTTATCAAAGGAAATGGGCGACAGATTGGATTGTTTATAAATCTTGTGGGCACCGTTAGCGGCACCCCTGGCAGAATTCGAAGAGAATCTGGGAGATTTGACATAGAATTCTGGCCAGCAGGAGAATTATAACTGAAACAGGAGCCTCCTGCAGGTGTGGGGAGGGTAGGTAATTATGCCATAAAGGTATTTTTGTATTTATAATTTAAAGCAGTACCTTTTATAGCATTGAAATACTTCTCACAAAATTAAACATGCTTCACACTCCTCCATAGAAAAAAAGGGACTCTGAATCCACGAAATAACACAATTTATTTATCCACATCAGATTAAAGTAGATTGTTTCAAATCTGTCTATCCAGTGAGCATAGGAAGCGCACCAAATATCATGTACCATAGAGATAAATGGGATCCCCGTACTGTTGGCTGTGGTATACAGTATCTACCAAAGGTATATTAGGCGCAAAAGAATAAATTTATAGTTTTAAATTATGGATTAGCTATCAATCAATATACCACAGCATCAATCAAATTAGTATGCTGCTCCTAAATAACCAACACCAACATGAACAAAAAATAGAGGAAACCGTCATTATATGTAGTGTTCCCTCTAGAAATGAGGGCGGGCAGGGCGCTGCTGCACGGGGGCAGCGCAAGGGGGGCGGACCGGGCCCGCCAACGTCACAGTTGTGGGCGGTTCCGGGCAGCCGACGTCACAAAAGGGGGCATGCCCAGCGCCGCCGAAGTTACCGTGCTGCCGGGGAAGCGATTGGAATCGCAGTCTAAAGCGGCGCTGTGCTTCCCCGTGCACACAGCCAGGGCAGGCATCAGGCTGTTTTAGCAGGGCGCTGCTAGCAGGGCAGGGCGCATTTTGCCCTGTAAAAATCGGGCAGGGTGCAGCGCCCCGCTAAAACAGCCTAGCGGGAACACTAATATGCAGATGAAAAACGTGTCAAGAACAGGAACTGGACTGTCTAAAGCCCCTTTCACATTGCAGTTTTAACAAGGCA
This sequence comes from Crinia signifera, assembly GCF_055691185.1. NCBI lineage: Eukaryota > Metazoa > Chordata > Amphibia > Anura > Myobatrachidae > Crinia > Crinia signifera. The sequence goes on along the minus strand of NC_139223.1, from coordinate 29,064,376 downwards.
TATTGCCGATTTTTAACTGCTTTAAAACGGTACCAGCTGCAATATGAAAGCTACACAATCAATTTACCGGTTACAAAATACCGGTATTTTGAAACGTGTTAAAAGCAGGATCCTACACGTTTCAGAGCCGTTTTCCATGCAGTCTGAACAGCTCAGAAACGGTATTTGCTACAAATGATAACCACATAAGGGTGATCTCCCTGCATGATCCCCGCCCACAAGCAGGAAAAAAAACATTTAAAATGACATTGTATAGCTATGGGTGAAACGGGTTAAATCTGAAGGTACAAAAATGGTATTGAAACTGCAATATACCTTTACAACATGCAATATGAAAGGGGTTTAACTGGCTTTTGACCCGTTTTAAGACACGTTTACAAAAACGGGTTGAAAGCAGGTTTGCAATGTGAAACCAGCTTTACATTACCCACCTATCTCCCCAGCTTGCATTTGGTCCGGATTGTCTGGCTACACTGCTCCGGGATTACCACTCTGAAGCGGCTGTATAAAGTAAGAGACCTGCGGCAATCCTTACTGTCAGCCCGTCACCTGCAGAGTTTGGCATCTGCCCCCCTGTGCCGCTAGGAGGATAAGAGGCGGTTAACAGCGTGGCTGAGGTTGCTCCCGGCACCGACAGAGCCACAACAGAGCCACGCCGGTTGTAGTGATTCCAAACCGCCACTCACCATCTCACCGCCCCCCTCCTGCCCGTTATGTGATACAGTCTTCACCGGGGTGACGCTCTGATCCTGGCTGACGGAACCTCATCACTCACTACAATTTATTTCAAGTACCATCAAAGCCCTAAACTACAAGGGCATACCTCCCAACTTCTGTGTTGGGGAAATAGGGACACCGCCGCGCGAGCGCCCGAAAAGGGGGGTGGGCGTATGCAAATGAGGGTGCGGCTTATGCTAATTAGCCGCAACCTCATTTTCATATGAGAATAGACGCTGTGCGCATGCGCACAGCGTCTATTCTATTAGATTGGGGGGTCTCCCAACTGCCACCCCCCGCAGCGGGACAATGCCTGCCACGGGTGGGACAGCGGGACAGGACCCGAAAATTGGGACTGTCCCGCTGTAATCGTGACAGTTAGGAGGTATGCAAGGGGTTCAAGTGGAACAATTTGCCTTTGGATACAATAACTTAATTTGCAGCCATTCAATCCGACATCAATAATATCCATATTGGAAGCTCCCCACGAGGGGACGCGGATTACTGCGCTCGCCACGCTATATAAAATCAACTCCATGCGTAGTGGATAGTGGGGTTATGAACAGGTGAAACATCTCTTTGGATCGCATCGATATATCGGCCGATATCGCATTCCATATATCAGGCGCCGTGAAACTACACAAGTTCCAAAAAAACGCATGTAATATGCAGTATACTAAAAATGTTCTGCTCAAGGGGATGTGGTTAGGGGGAGGGGCCCAGATAGATCAGTGTACCGGGCCCCAAGATTTCTATTGCCGCCCCTGTGTGTGTGTGGATCGGGGCAGTTGGGAGTTCCCCCTGCCCCGCATTACTCTGCAGTGAATAGACCCAGAGACAGTATCTCAGTGTAATGTTTTGCAGTTAAGCAAGATGGCTTGCTGGAACCTGTAGTTCCTTGAGTAAATCACAATATTATTTCTTATTTTTGCAGTTTAATGATTTGAATTCGCAACCCACAGCCCAAGGATTGGGGCTTCAGCCCTTGCCCTTGGTTGACCTGCAGGGGGAACCCCTTTATTTGGGGTCTCCATTCCCAGGGCAGGCGCCACCACTAGGCAAATCTAGGCATTTGCCTAGGGCGCCAGCCACTGGAGGGCAGCACTTCGCCCCTCGCATGGAGGCTGCAGGGGTGTACGTGCCGGGTACCTGCGGCACTGTGTGATCTGGCGGCAGGGTCCCTGCAGTGATGCTCGCTATCCGGCAGCCAGGCGGCGGTGCAGGAAGCGCTGCTGGGTTTGAAAACATTCCGCATTCTGATTGGCTGAGATTCAGCCAATCAGCGTGCAGCGAGTTTTCAAACCCATCTGCGCTTCCTGTGCCGCCGCCTGGCTGCCGGATTGCGGTGCCGCAGGTACCTCCCCCCCCCCCGTAGGCACCGGGGCGCCCCCCCCCCCTCGCCTGGGGCGCTCCGGTGCCTTGCCCCGGCCCTGTCCATTCCCCTAGCAGGGCTGACTAGTTGGTGTGTGTGGGGAGTGGGGGATGGGGGGGGCGACGACAACGACATTATCTCTCTGGCTAGTTGAGCCTGGTTCTGGTTTTAATGATACATGGACCTGACATCCCACCTCCCCCATATTTTTGGACCACAGACCAGACCAAGTGCCAGTGCTAGTTTTTAATTATGGGACCTCATGAACTTTTTCCTCTGTATTAGAATAGAAAGTACAAGATTAATGGAGAGTTTGGGGGTGAAACAATGTATTAGATAGTGAGGGCTGCATGAGGCCCAGGGTGTATATTAGTGGAGGTTGCGCAGCATATACTGTAGTAAAAGTCACATCAATTTACCAACAGCGGGAACACTTTTATTTTACCTGTACTCCTGTTGTATATAGACCCTGATTCAGAGTTGATCGCTGATGAGGGAATTCGCCATCTGTGTACAGATCGTAGCGTGCATGTGCAGGTCCAAACGGCAAAAATATCTAATTGCCATGCCCTTAACTGACAGGAAGCCGGTATTTGTGGGTGGCAACATTTCCTGGGAGTGTCCAGAAAAACACAGGCGTGCCCAGGCGTGTGACGTTAGCTCCGCCTCCGACCTCGATCAGTCTGTCTCTGTGGCAGAGTTGTGGAAGGGTCAGACTTATACCCCTTTTAGACCAAAACGCCGGGTCGCACCCGGCTTTTTGGACCCTGGTTGAAGCCGGGTGCGACCCGGCGTTTAGGGGCATTTACACCGGACGGGCTTAAACGCCCGCACCCCCCTCCCGCCCCTTCCCGGCGCTTGAAGATGACAGCGCGATGTCATCTTCAAGCGCCGATCGACGCCGCCGTACCCGGAACGCTGCTGGGGGCAGCCCAGCACTAAGGTAAGCTGCTAGGCTGCCCCCAGTCCCCGCGCACACCCCCCCGCCATCGGACAGGAGGTGAATGGATGCCGCACACAGGCATCCGTTCACCTCCCTCCCCCGCCGCCGCTGCTGTCTGCAGAGTATAGCAGACAGCAGCGCCGGCTGTCAGTGTCAGACTGACAATCCGTCCAACCTGCGGACGCTGCGGTCCGCAGGTTGGACGTTCCCCATTCATGTAAATGGGAGCCGGGTCATCCGACCCGGCGTTCCCATTTACACCGCCCTCTACCCAGGTCCTAGCCGTGTTCTACCCAGGTCAGGACCTGGGTAGAAGTCCCGTGTAAAGGGACACGGCGTTAGGGATTGACACCGCCGAAGATCCGGGTCTGACCCGCCGCTGACCCGGATTTTTCGGCGGTGTAAAAGGGGTATTACTCACATTCGCACAGCCTGGGGAAATCATTGGATGGTGAGTGAATTGCATACGGATGTGCGACAGGATAGCGGACTGATAAATTTTCGCAATTCACTCACAGATTTGCACAGGGCGGGTTTTCACTCTGGATCATTAACTACTTTTTGTTTGCCCTATGGATGGCCATCGACCATCGATGATTTGAAATCATCGATGGTTCATGGCCGATGTCAAATACTTTAGCCATCGATGGGGGAGAACCAGATGGTTTCCCTCCATCGATGGAACAGCAAAACGATGTTTTGCTTTTAAGTGCCGGGACATGAAGCATAGCTCCGCCCCCGACACCCGCGAAGCCCCGCCCCCGTGTTTTGATTGGCCCACAGGCCACTCAAACAAACACAATGGATGACCATCGATATGTAAAAATCTTGATGGTCATCCATAGCATAGTTTAGCACTATCGATGGCCAGTTGCAGAATTACCATCGATGGCTATGGCAATGATGGCCATCCCTAGTTTGCCCTTTCTGGGAGAGGGCAGCCAGCTCATGGGGGGTGGGGCCATTGGAAGTGAAAAGGGGTGGGGACGGGAGAGGAACCACGTGAGTGACTACTTTTTTTGGGGGGAATGGCCAGAGCGATTGCACCGTTTTAGCCACACCCCCTGACGTGCAGTCCCAGCGACAGGGGGGTTCAAGGGGGACATCTGACCCGGTTCCAAGGTTCGGAGGGGCCCCATGATCACGTGGCACAAAAAAAATGCACTCCGTTTTTTTTTATTATGCTGTCTGCTCCGCCGCTGGCTTGAAGCAGACAACAAACATGCAGAGCGATCTCCCTCTCTCCTCTCCTCCTCCCCCTCCCCCGGTCGGGTGCCGGACGCGTACCCCCATAGAGGGAGAATAGAATAGGTGGCTCACGTAGCGAACCACCGTGCCCGCAGCGTGGCGAGCGCAGCAAGCCTGCAAGGGGCTTTTTTGCGCTCGCCATGCTGTCTGAGAATGGGCAGTCGGGATCCTGACTGTCGGAGCCCCATACCACACACCCCCGGCCCTGGTTACCTGTCATCTGGTATAAGTATTTGCCGTCTAGCTGCGGAAGCCAGGGTAGTCAGAGGATGGCTCTGCTCCTGTATGCTGCTGAGCATAAAGCAGGAGCTAAAAGAAGATGGCTGCTCCCATATAGACTACACAAAGATGGCCACCGCCCACCAAAGAGAAGCCAGGGTTTCCTTCTCCAGGAAATATACAGAAATAAGGGGCGGAGCTTAACGGAGGAGTGTGAGGGGAAGATTTACAGGAAAAAGGTCCAGAGAAGAGAGAACCTGCTTCATGATTGCCTACTCCACCTTTTTAATTTATCAGGTAAGTGCTTTGGGGGAGGGGAGAGAGTTCCTATTTATCTATCTAAAGTAGTTTGTAGAAAAAAATATAGACACACACACATATGTGAAGAGGGTTTTTTTGGGGGGAGGGGGCCCGTAGATGTCCATGTACCGGGCCCCAAGATTTCTGTTGCAGGCCCTACCAACATGCAATGCAGTTTTTAAGGCACTGCACTGTGGTGGGTTTGGCTAAAAATGGTGCGATCCGCATCATTTGACCTACAGCATGCACAAAGCTTCAAAAGTGATAAAATGGAGAGTGATAAACAACCAACCAATCAGCTCCTGTCTGACATTTTTCAAACACAGTCTGTGACATGTCAGGTAGGAGCCGATTGGCTGGCTGTTTATCACTCTCCACTTTATCACTTTTGAAGATTAGTGCATCTACCCCCAGGTCTGCCAGGCGCTGGGAAGTCCATGCATGCGCAATCAGCGCTGACCCCCAGCTGACCGCACTGCACCGGAGAGTATCCTATAGGCTACAATGGGCTACCACCATTTCGAGATGGCAGTAGCAGCGGGGGCCAATATCAGGAAGGCTTTGCAACATCATATTGGTACATAGGGGAGCATTGTATCCCATATAGAAGCCTATGGATGAGGAGACTGTGTGTGGGACAGGAGGGATCCATACCTCCCAACTTTTCATGTGAAGAAATAGGGACACTCGCGCGGCGAAGCCGCGCGAGCGCCCGAAAAGGGGGCGTGGCGTATGCAAATGAGGGCGCGGTTTATGCTAATTAGCCGCGACCTCATTTTCATACGAGAATAGACGCTGTGCGCATGCGCACAGCGTCTATTCTACTACATTTGGGGGTCTCCCAACTGCCACCCCCCCGCAGCGGGACAATGCCTGCCGCGGGTGGGACGTCGGGACAGGACCCGAAAATCGGGACTGTCCCGACGGAATCGTGACAGTTGGGAGGTATGGGGATCGCAGCATGTATCGGAGATAGGTACAGTGGCGGATTCAGGGGGGGCACCTGGGCACATGCCCCCTGTCATTTATTTTGTAGATGAGGACCAGGGCTTTCCAACGAGCCCAGCCCCGTGCCTCTAGCCCCCCGGGAACAGGAGATATCGCCTGGCAAACCTGTAACGTTTTTTCCCCATAGGATAATATTGGACCCGTCAATTCCGACCCCCACCCGATTCCGACGGCTGCCAGTTCCCGCCCTGGCATCACAGAAGCTTGTGGTTGATTTCATTCAATTCCAAATCGCTGGGCCTTCAAAATGATACCAGGCTGGTCCAAATCGGTCAATCGGTTCCAGAGATATTGCGTGATTTTCTTAATTTTTGAAATGTAATTTCATGGCTGTTCATGTTCTTTGAGGACAGATTACTCTGGAACCAAACGTTCCAGTTTCACTGGACCAAAATCATTCAAAGCCCACTCAAAAGTTCTTCAATATAATACTTGTCTCATGTAAATGGGTCAGTTGGTTCCAAAGATATAGCCGGTTAAATGAGATAACTGGTTAAAGGGGGGAGGAGTGGTTTTCTCTCCCCCTCACACCAGAAAATGCAGGGACTAGGCTGGTGTAAAAGGGGCCAACCTGGGAATGCATTTTCTGGTGTGAAAGGGGTATTATTTCAAATAGCCGGGACCTGCAGTGCTCTGAATACAGCCAGGCTCTGCCACTGTCAGTGGCTATCACTTCTGCCTGGCGGCGGCTGTCCCCCATTTACCACGAGCATGTATTCCCCCTTGGCAATGAGCATGTAATCCCACATGGCAATGAGCATGGAACCTCTGGCAATGAGCATGGAACCCTTGGCAATGAGAATGTAGAGAAGCAGCACTTATGTAGCATAATTTTTAATAGGCATTATGGTGTTTGGCATAACACATAATGGATATAATGGCGTGTAACTTAACGTGTAATGGACATTATGGTGTAAATGTTTAATGCAAGCCTTTGGTGGACAATGTCCCTGTTTATGAAGTGTATTGTGAATTTTATCTTAATCTGTGTGGCATTATGTGAAATCTGGCTCAATCCATGTGGCATTATGTGAATTTTGTCTCAATCCGTGTGGCATTATGTGAATTTTGGCTCAATCCATGTGGCATTATGGGAATTTTGGCTCAATCCGTGTGGCATTATCTGAATTTTTTCCCAATCCATGTGGCATTATGTGAATTTTGGCTCAATCCATGTGGCATGTGAATTTTGGCTCAATCCATGTGGCACTATGTGAATTTTGGCTCAATCCGTATGGCATTTTATGCATTTGGCTCAATCCGTGTGGCATTATGTGAATTTTGGCTTAATCCGTGTGTGTCATTATGTAAATTTTGGCTCAATCCATGTGGCATTATGTGAATTTTGACACAATCCATGTGGCATTATGTAAATTTTGGCTCATTCCATTTGGCATCATGTGTAAGGGGCAAGTATAATGGGGTCTAGTATTTTGTTGCATAATGTGTAGAAGTTGCATATGGTGTTGTACACTACACTCAAGGACATGCCCCCTGTTGAGTGGCCACACACCCTTTTCCGGAGCGCGCCTTTGGTGCGCGCACAACTACATCCTTCACTTTTGTCACCATGGTGGGCCTGCGTACTTTAAATTCCAAGGCCTATTTTTAATTCCATTCCCACCCTCTCCTGCCGCTCTCTTAGCATGTACACTGGCACCACTAACACCGCCCCTCCCCCACCCAAACCCTTTTTTATCATGGTGCCCCCCCTGTCATTTTATCCTGGATCCGCCCCTGGATAGGTATATTCGGGGAATAAGCTGCAAACATTGAATGATAAATGGGCCCCATAGTGTGACCCTTCCACAACTCTGTGACTGAGGCCGGCGCTGACATCACAGACCATCACTTAAAACGCCCCGGGACGCCATTTCTTCTGACACCCCTAAAAAAGGTCAGGTGTCCACCCCCAAGTGCCGGCTTTCTGTCATTCATATTGCGATGAGATTGCGATTAGTTATTTTCGCTATTTCTGTCACTACTCTGGCTTGTACAATCTGTACACATGTAAAGTCAGTCATTATTTAAACGGACTGCAAATACGCACAGCAGCGATCAGCTCTGAATCAGGCCCTTGACCCAGAACAGAGAGAAAGAAGGATATAAAATATCCAAAAAAGGGCGCTTGTGTATGGGTGTGCTTGGCTATTAAGCATAGTTGCCTACCCTCCTGCATTCTGCAGGAGACTCCCTGAAATAACAGCAATCTCCCTCTCTCCCTCATTAGTCCAGCAATCTCCCTCATTTCACCTACCACACATTACACTGTTACATTTTTTGGGGAAAAAAGTAATGAGAGATATATACATTTACATTGTATCATCACCACCATTTCCCAGCACTTTACCAAGTATAGTATCTCTTACTAACTTCTTTGGGGCTCATCTACATGTGGATATGTCATTTTAAAAGATTCCTCTCAGATGTAGCAGTACACACCCAAGCATCTAGGTGCCATGTTCACAATCTCTTTTCCCAATCTCTCCATATATGGAAATATACACGCCCTTTGGGAGCATGACACGCTCCCTCAGTGGGGCGCTTTGCAAAATTCTACTACCAACTATAATCTCCCTGAAACTAGTTTTCAAAAGTAGGCAAGTATGCTATTAAGCTGCAATCTAAAAAAAGGGGGAGTCAACCCCAATACAATATACAGGGGAAAAGAAGGTGGTAGACTGCACTAAGATTAATTTTACAAATTGTTATTTTCAGTCTACCACCTTCTTTTCCCCTTAACCCAGAACACTGTCATAAGCAGCAATTCCATTCTAATGCAGATACAAATAAAGCCATGGTGAGCAGCCATACGTCTGAATGTGCAGGGACAGGAACACCCACTACTCACGGATATCCGTGAGTAGATGAAGGCCTCTGGTTTCATGCCATCGATGTTTAAACACAGATGGCACCATCGATAGAGACTTTTGAAGGATAATACTCCCATGGCCATCCCTAGCTCCACCCATTCGGGTATTGCACATTGAAAACTTTTTACTGAACTGATAACTTTTAAACTGCTGAACGGTGGAACACTGCCACCTGCTGGACAACACAGAGATGACCTCTTACGATAAGATTATGGGAAGCCATGTATGTTATGCGGCACAGGTGAGGCAGGATGGCTACATAGGGGCATAGGTGATAGTTACCAGTTTTTGTTGCTCAATTAATCTTGATACATCTAGTAAATCAATTTCACTACAAACTGTAATCGTTTTATTTATATGGCGCTTTTCTCCGGGAAGATCCATTCCAAGGGAATGGGATCATTGGATAGACAGTAACCAGGTTGACAAGCATAAGTTCAATACCACTAGGTCGACATGCATGAAGTTTGACATGGGTTAGGTCAACAGGGTCATTAGGTCGGCACAAGCATTAGGTCGACATGGGGAAAGTCGACAGCAAAAAGGTCGACATGGGGTTTTTTCACTTTTTTTTTGTCCTGAATTTCAACACAGTCGACATGGGATACTAAAACGTAGCAACGCGTCCAGTCGCATGTCTCGGTCACTGCAGGGGAACCACAGACAGATGCCCTTGGGCACCAACGTTTATTGACCGCAAAGTGCAGATATCAATATCAATTGGTGCCAAATAAGGTATCATTATTTACGTCTTCCAACTGTACTCTCCAACAGAGGTCTCAGGTGGGACAAAGGTTCTAGCTATCGGGACAGTGTCTAAGAGGAGAAACATTGGCTTTGACAATCATATCATCATTGGTGGCATTGGTGAGGGCAGTTTCAGTGGGCGGGGTGAGGAGTTGTGATAATCAACCAGCTCTAGAGACTTGGAGGAATAAGGGAGGAGAAAGAAAGGGCAGGAGTTAGAGATATATGTTAGGGTCAAGTGTGGGCTTAAAGGCATGCTTGATGGAAGAGGGGGACAAGCTAAAGCGATGGGCAAGGTAGACACAGGTGACGGGGAGAGGGAGCCATGAAGACAGGAGGGAATGATGTTTTGAGGCCAAGTAGAAGGGGTAGATGATGAGAAGTCAACATGGACTTTGACTTCAGCGGTGTGGGTAAACAGGATAAACATTGAAAGAAAAGTAGGGGAGGGAGGGGAGGGGAAGGGATGGGAAGAAGTTTACTTGCTGATGGTGTCAATATTGGATGTGAATGAAGTTGGTTCCAAAGTTAAGGGCAAAGAAGCAGGGGGGTAAGGGAAGGGTAAGAGGACAAAGGAGGGAGCTGAGGTTGGTGAAGGGGCAAAGAGGATAAGACATTGGGGGTAGATGAAATAAAAGTAAGATTGTTAAACCAGGGTTAGGGCAAAGCTGTTGGAGGGGAGTAGGAGAGAACATCCATTTCTTAAGGCAGTGTATAATCTTGGACACTTCCCTCAATGCTGACCCATCGACAAGAGGCCATAGGCCGAGTTTATTTATTGAAGGTGGTTTGCTGCAGTCATTTAGGCCACCCTCAGCAGGCACTCATTCCTCCTTACCTTCATCAGGGCCTAGGGCTATGGCCCTCCCCGAAAGGACCATGGGAAGACCACCTGGGCCCAGGCTTGGGTAAGTTGATGCCATTGGGGTCTAGTATTCTATGTAGAATTTGTGTTATTAGTGTAGGTTGTACACCACACATAAGCTTGAGGGTCTTGGTTGTGCATTGGGCCAGTTGACTAGTGATAGGTCCTGTGTAGCAAATAGCTGGGTGGTACACTGTTAGGCTAGGGCAGGGGTGGCCAAGCATCGATAGCAAATGGCTATGTCACTCATGGACACTCAGCTGGACAATGCAGCAGATGTCCAGCAGTAGCCAATAGGCTGATTCTTATGGGTTAAGGATTTTGAGCATTTACAGTAGATCACAGAGTCCAACCCTGGACTAAGGTGTGCCCTGTCCGTGTTGGTGGGCAGTGATGTGATCTTGTGCAGGCATGCTGTATGTGGCAAGCAGCTAGCAGGGATATGTCAGGTGAGTATAGGCTCGGTGTTCCGCTGCTTTTCCCATCTCTTATCCCAACCCATGAGGTTCCCTCATCCTAACGAAGGAAGCATCGTGGAGGTAAATACCCTGTAGATACATCTACAGTTCTCTCTCCAGGCCTCCACACAACCGTTTCTTCCAAGATGCAGAGCAGGAAATACTCTACCTACTGCTTGAGACACGGCTATTACCACTTCTGGGGAAGGGGACTTTTTTGGACGGCCAGGGGACGGATTAAGGGGGGGGGGGGGTCAGTACCCCTGGACCCCCTCAATCTAGGGCCCTCTGTGGTCAGTATGTGTATTTTTTTCTTTAGCTAAAGGTTGTGTATCAGGGGCATATTTATGAGAAATTCCGCTATTCATTGAAAGCTAAAAACCCTGACCACCGCATATAGAGGCAATAGGGATTCTTGTACGGGGACATGTAGTCATGTTTAATCACTCGATTCACTAAGAACCTCTGCCGGTGATCGGTAACATGTAAGCCAATCGCATAAGGCCGTTATGCTATACACGTTCATTCTGGATTATAACCCCCATGCGTAAACCTTGTGACTGTTACCGCAACCAGCTCCAGCCCATCAGAGCGGGATCACAAAATCCATAGAAGGGAACAGGCTAAGGCCATCTGAAGATGGCATTAGCCCACGCATGCAACATCCAGAATGCTACAGTGGCTTACAGCCCTCATAGAAATCTGTGAGCATACCTCCCAACCCCCCGCATTCACAGGACAGTCCCCAAGTACAGGTGTCCTATGGTGGTGGTGGGGATGATTGATCACATAGATCCCAGCATCTTGGAGAGTGCGTGACACGCCCCCACACAGAAGCAGACTTTGGATTTGCTAGGCTTTATACCATTGTCAAGGGGCTCCGCACCTTTTTTCAGACATGCGCATGTTAGGGTCCCAGGGCCACAAGGTATAGTGTTGTGAGGTAATTTAAAGCAGCACTGTAATTACACAAGGTAATTACACACCGGCTAATATACAACCAATCCCATAAAACCCTGTAATCAGGTGTACGTCTCCCCTCCAGAGTGAGATCCAGCCCATTGCAAACCTGCGATTTGCTTAGCACAGCTGGATGAGCGATTAGCTGCAAATCCAATGCCAAGCATGATGTTTCCCACTGTGTGCAGTCTGTGCATAGCATAGGACTCACTCTGCGGCTGCAATAGAAACAGGCTGATCGGGGGCGGAGCTGACGTCACATGACTTCCCCATCAAATGCATGGATCCACCCGCATTTTCCCTGACACCCCTAAAAAAAAGTCCGGTTACCACCCCCAAACCCGGGATTCCTGTCAATCACCTTGTGTACGGTCAGCAATAAAAAAAATAGCAGGATTTTATTGCAGGACAGCCTCGCGTATGCATACTACAGGCTGTACTCATGCTCAGTCAATTGAAATCGCATTTGTACAATCAGGTTTGAATTATGCCCAATGTTATAGTACACCAGAGATAACCTTCATTGCCACTAGGTGGCAGACTTGCCCACAGAGACACTGCAGCAGAGGAACGTGGCCTATTTACCATACCAGGTCTGTGTGGCTGCTGCAGCTGTAGTCTCCATTATCAGTCGTTACTTGATGGTGATTCTGCAACCAGTCATCGATGTTATAACTATGTGATGGAGGATAGGATGGCTATCGATAGTTTTAGCTATCAATGGTTATCCATTCTCTTTAACTGACTGGCCCATAGGCCAATCAGAACGTGGAGGTGGGGCTTCTGGGTTGTCAGGGGGCGGAGCTATGCTCCGTGTCCTGGCACCTTGAAGAAAATAAAAAAAAAAACCTTTGTTTCTACTGTGCCATCGATGTAGGGAAACCATCTGGTTCTCCCCTATCGATGGCGAAAGTATTCAACATCAGCCATAAACCACTGATGATTTCGAATCATCGATGATTGATGGCCATCCCTAGTAAGGTGGCTTACAAGGCGCACATTCTAACATAAAGCTCTTGCTTTTCCCTACTTCATTGTTAATTTATGATTGAAGCCCCCAAAACAGCCAGTGCCCCCCTCCACATACTTGCCTATTTTTGAAAACTAGTTTCAGGGAAATTATAGTTGGTAGTAGAATTTTGCACAGCGCCCCATTGAGGGGGCGTGTCATGCTCCACCCAAAGGGTGTGTCTAGTTCCATATATGGAGAGATTGTGAAAAGAGATTGTGAACGTGGCACCTAGAAGCGTGGCTGTGTACTGCTATATCTGAGAGGAATCTTTTTAAATGACTTATATCCAAATGTAGATGAGCCCAAAGTTAGTAAGAGACACTATACTTGGTAAAGTGCTGGGAAATGGTGCTGATGATTCAGTGTAAATGTATCTGTCTGTCATTCCTTTTTTCCCAAAAAAATGTAATAGTGTAATGTGAGCTAGGTGACATGAGGGAGATTGCTAGACTAATGAGGTAGAGAGGGAGATTGCTGTTATTTTAGGTAGCCTCCTGTAGAATGCAGGAGGGGAGGTAACTATGATGTAACAGTGTAATATGGGCCAGGTGACATGAGGGAGATTGCTAGACTAATGAGGTAGAGAGGGAGATTGCTGTTATTTTAGGTAGCCTCCTGTAGAATGCAGGAGGGGAGGTAACTATGATGTAACAGTGTAATATGGGCTAGGTGACATGAGGGAGATTGCTAGACTAATGATGGAGAGAGGCAGATTGCTGTTATTTCAGGGAGTCTCCGTCAGAATGCAGGAGGGGAAGTTACTATGATGTAACAGTGTAATGTGGGCTAGGTGAAATGAGGGAGATTGCTAGACTAATGAGGGAGAGGGGGAGATTGCTGCTATGTCAGGGAGTCTCCTGCAGAATGCAGGAGGGGAGGTAACTATGATGTAACAGTGTAATGTGGGCTAGGTGACATGAGGGAGATTTCTAGACTGATGAGGGAGAGGGGGAGATTGCTGTTATTTCAGGGAGGTAACTATGCCCCCCCCCCCCCCCCAAGGGTATGGACACCTGAAATAGGTTGTCATGGCGACATGGTTAATTATTAAAAAATGTTGTCCTGAATTTCGATGTAAGTCGACATGGACACCATATCAGTGTACCGCATTCCCTCGCTGCGCTCGCCATGCTTCGGGCACACCTCCGTGCCCCAGTGAATGGTAGTGTATGAAATACCTTCTGTTTTGGAGAAAAAAAATGTGAAAAACTCATGTCGACCTTTTGACTGTCGACTGTCCCATTGCCGACCTAATGCTTGTGTCAACCTTCCTCCAGCCCCCCTCACCCTGTCTTCAGCAAGCACAGAGCCTGCTCCTCTTAGTGGCTCTTCTTCACTTCAGCAGCAGTGATGGCATGACATCACATACGCCGTGCCAGAAGAAGCCGCCGCTGGGACAGACCTTTCTGTTGGAATTACTGTTCAGGGCTGTGGTAGAGGTGGAACTCAGTTCCACCCCATTCCCCCTCATTTTAACCCCTGACTCCAACCTAAAATATGATGTGAAAAGGAGTTGGGTGCATATATTTGGCCAAGTATTATGACAATCCGTTATTCTGACCATGTATAATACGTGGCCAAAAACGAAACATGTTGAGCAGTGGCGTAACTACAGAGGGTGCAGGGGGTGCAACTGCTATGGGGCCCGCGGTCCCGGCATCTTGGGGGGGGGGCCTGGGTCCAGCAGGTCATCCCCTGCACCCTCTTAAATGTTTGTTCCATTTAAAAAAAAAAAAACAGCCGGCTCCTCTGCGCTGCACAGAGAGTGAGACCTCTGACGGTCTGACCCGGACGGAAGCAGAAGTGGGGCGGGGCATATTGACACTTCCCGCCCGCTCTCCACTTCAAACAGCAGCAGCAGTGCACGGGTACCCGGCCGCGATATTCACCCTCCTTCCAGCTGCTGTAGTGACGGCTCAACGGAAGCCGCACAAGGTCAGACTGGGAATGGACGGGGAGAGCTTCAGCAGTAGATGTCTGACACCTGGACCCGCAGTGAGTGCTTTGTGTGTGTGTGTGTGTGTGTGTGTGTGTGACAGTGGATGCATTTTCTGTGTGTGACAGTTAGTAATTTATATGTGTAACAGTGAGTGTGTGTGACTGACAATGGGTGCATGCTGTGTGTGTGTGTGTGACACTGGGTGTTTGTACATTGTATAGCGCAGTGTGTGTCTGTCCTGGCACTGCACCCCAATTCAAGAGAAAGAGCTGCAGTCAGCAGTGGGTGATAAACCACCACAGGACTTGGGGATAGAGAAGAAGACTTCAGTAGGGGGTGAAGGGTGGCCATAAGCAGAGAGAAGCACAGGGGTTGTTGCCACCCCATCCTGTAATGTAGCCAGGTAGCGCCTCTCCTGCTCGCACAACCTCGCTGAGATGTTCTTGATCTCCCTCTGACACTGACTGTCTCCCTCTCTCTCCCTGGTACACATTATATCCCCTTGACACCCACACTTTCAATCTGTCTGTTCCTCTTTCTCTCCCTAACAGTCTCTTGCGCCCCTCTTTCTTTCTCCCTCTCTGACACTAACTCCCGCTAATTCTCCTCCCTCTCTTTTGTATTGTAGTGACTATAGCAGGGGGGGCCCTTTCTAGATTTTGCTATGGGGCCCAGAAATGTCTAGTTACACCTCTGATGTTGAGCTATATCAGTGACACGGCAGCATGCACCAAGCAACTTTTTATTATTATTATCACAATTTTTCCATCTACTTGGTGAATCCAGAATTGCAGGTGATGGTATATTTGTACGACAGGTCACTGTTTGGCCCACGACCTGACAGGCGAGGAGAGTGACGCGGGGGAAGCAGCGCCCGCATCATGCGGTGGTGAGGGTGATGGATCGCATAGCTAGGGTGTGTACACAGAAGGACATGGCGGCGAGATGAGGCACGCAATCAGGGCGCGGCTGGAGGCAGTGTTTTAGGAAGAGATAAAGGGTTAGAGTGTTTACAGAGAGATATAGATCATATCTGACTCCGGCAGACCGCATTTCTCATGTGTGTCACACACAGGTATTTGTCACGGGATACGATTGCTAGGAAGGACGACATACATTAGACACTATCGCTCAGCAATTAGGGGTCTCACCCGCACAGAGCAGCACTGGTTGTGGCCCTACGGGTCAGCACACAGACCAGGGGACAATGACTCACCACACACAGGGCAGCTGGAAATGCCTCGTACAAGTTATTAGGTACTTAGCGGGTGTCGGAAATACAGGTACAAGCAAATTCAAAATAGATGTAAAGTACTGTAACTCCCCCAATATTAGACCACTGTCATGATACTGCCCCCACACAGACCATATGTGCTCTGTACCCCCTTTCAAACCCACAACCCACACTGCACCCCTAAACTTTGCAATGAGTACTGTACGACTAGAATAAGCCGTAATGCTGCTTTCAGACCTCAAAACTGGCTTTGACCAGGTATTTTAAAACCTTTCTAAAACAGGTCTGCCAGCTAAAACCCCTTTCACATTTCCGCATGTCTTTAAACGGTATTTCAGTGCAGTTTTTGTTTCTTCTCAACACTGAACCCGTTTTAAAAACGGGAAAAAACGTGTCTGAAACGGGTAGGACCCTGCTTTATTACCGATTAGAAATACCAGTTCAATAGAACCGGTAACTTCACTCTGCACCTTTCAGACTGCACAAATTACCGTTTTAAAACGATAAAAAAAATGGCAAAATAACGGGTAAAAACTGCGGTCTGAAAGGGGCATAAGTGTATGGGTTACATAACAGCTACAAATCAGCAGTCATTTCAACAACATATTTATAAACATAATTGTTACATAGATTTACCTCCAAATACTATGTTGCAATATTCAGGCACAGGATAGATATAATCTCTACATAGGTTTTGAGTGCCGGCCTTATTTAACCCACACTTGTATTATTCAAAAATGTTTTTATTGAGGTACTGTGAGCAAACAATAAAATACAACTTACCACACTTGTATTATTAAATGTGATTTATATGGGAACACTAAGCCACAAATGTTGGTTTACATCAGAGAACGTATATAATCTCCTCTTGTATTCTTTTACTTGGCCAGGGAGACATACAAATTAGGAATAGAGATAGAGGCTCTGGGGGTTATTTTGGTTCACTCTTTCTGACAAATTCATTCTTACATGGACAAAATCATGTGCACTGCAGGTGGGGCAGATGTAACATGTACAGAGAGAATTAGAATTGGGTGAGTTATTTTGTTTCTGTGCAGGGAAAATACTGGCTGCTTTATTTTTACACTGCGATATAGATCTCACTTTGAAGTAAAACCCCACCCAAATCTAATTATATCTGCACATGTTACATCTGCCCCACCTGCATTGCACATGGTTTTGTCCATCTAAGAAGAAATTAGTCAGAAAGAGTGAACCAAAATAACCCCCTCTG
Organism: Crinia signifera; assembly: GCF_055691185.1. Lineage (NCBI taxonomy): Eukaryota > Metazoa > Chordata > Amphibia > Anura > Myobatrachidae > Crinia > Crinia signifera. The sequence goes on along the minus strand of NC_139223.1, from coordinate 29,047,247 downwards.
TTACACTTTAATGAACTAAACACGAGTCAAATGATAAAATGATTTTATTGAACGAGATGCTGAGCTACAACATATGGTAAGGAGAATTACATTTGGCACACTGGAATCCCCGCTTGTGCTTTTTAATACTGACACTTATCACTTTCTTTGTCTTGTTGTTCACTTTCTTTGTCTTGTTGTGTGTTTATTACATATTCCGCAGTTTTAGTATAATTAATTTACATTTTATTATTATTTTCTACTTTGGTGCAACACAAAGTGTGTCCTGTCCTGTTTAATTATCCTAATATTTTTGTCTATGGAAGCACACCCCCGATAATATTTGTAATCCGGGTAGATGATAAATACCAATAAAGGAATAGGGGGTCTCTATATAAATATCCAATAGATATGTACACCTACTAGTCTTTCCACACAATGTCGAAATCCCCGGTGGACTCCACTGCCTGGGGGACCTGCCCCTTACCTTAGGGCTCAGGGCTGAGCTTTCCTGTGCGTATACCAGGGTTGCCGACTTTCTTATTCTCCTCTCCGGGGGACCGGGAGGGGGACCCGATTTTCGGGAGACTCCCGGAAATTCCGGGAGGGTCGGCAACCCTGGCGTATACCTCCCAACTTCTTGGAAATGGGATGCTGGACCCTTGCCTCTGTCGGCCACACCTCCTTTTTCATCCTCTATTCCTTCAAGCTGGGGGGACTCCCAACTGCGGTTCAGCGAAAACTGGGACTGTTGGGAAGTATGCTGTGCGAGTTGGAGGACATTGTGCTTGTTGTTGTTCCCCTGCCATCCACTACCTCTGCCTGTCACCCCCCTTCTCCCCATCATCCTCTGTCTGCCCTTGTCACCCAGTGCCTTCTGCTGTCAACCTCTGCCACTCAATGCTTTATGCTGTCACCCTCTGCTTCCCCTGCCCTTCTTACACCCCTGCCTCTCCCTGTCACCCACTGCTGTGTAGCATATTGCGTACTTGGGTTGGAGTGGAAGAGGGAGCCTAAAATATGTTTTTACACTTGGACTCACCACTCACAAGTTCCGCAACTGACCTAGACTTATATGTCTGGATTCCCTCTGAGGCAGGCCTGGCCCACTTGTGGCTCCCCAGCTGTTGGGAAATGACAAGTCCCAGCATGCCTTGCCACAGTTGTTTTGCTATTAGAGAATTTCAAACTGTGGCAATGCATGCTGGGATGTGTAGTTTCACAGCAGCCAGAGAGCCGCAGTTTGGACATGCCTGGTCTAGACCTTAAACCCATCTATTAGTGACACTTTCCATGTTCTTCAGTAGTGTATAAAATGAAAACAACCCTATCCAAAAGGCAGCAGCCTTCACAGAACAGAACACATCTACACCTGCAGATACTGTGCAGTTAATGAGCTTGTAAAACCGATGATGAAACAAGTGCTGGAGGCCGCATACTGCAGAGGTTGTCATAGCAACATAGCAAACATACATTTACACACGTGGCCAGAGGGACCGACCTTGGAGAGCTATAAAGTACCAGCCAATCAGATCCTAACTACCATATTACAGGCTGGGTTTGCAAAATGACAGGAGGTATGGGCAGCACGGGCAATGTAACATAGAAACATAGAATGTGACGGCAGATAAGAACCACTTGGCCCATCTAGTCTGCCCCTTTTTTAAACATGTTACCTCAAACCATATTTGATCCTTATTTCTTTGTAAGGATATCAATATGCCTATCCCAAGCATGTTTAATTTGTACTACTGTATTTGTCTCTACCACCTCTGATGGGGGGGTAATGCCACTTATCCACTACTCTTTCTGTGAAGTAATTCTTCCTCAAATTTACCCTGAATCTTCCTCCCTCTACTTTCAGTGCATGTCCTTGTGTTCTGCTACTCCTAATGGCTAACATTACTGCCTACACGGCTTAGTACATCCGCTCCTTGGCCCTGTTATCTAGGAGGTTAATACTTTATACAGCCCTAGTTTAAAATGCTGTCTGCAAGGAGACTCTCTCCCACATAGATCAATGCCTGAAGAGTATACTGTCAGCCTAGCAGCAGTGTACAGCTTCCCAATATCTGCTCCAAGAAGACACTGTGGGGTCAATATACTCAAGTATATAGTATGCTGGACAGTGGGCCCAGTGAGCCCCTCAGCCAGTGGCAAATCCAGGAGGGGGTGCAGAGGGTGATCGCAACACCCACCAGCAGCTGCCTCCCTAGCCATATTACCACACATGCTGTGTTGAGGAGAAGGCCCTTGCGCGGCCAGTGTTAGGTTCCACCATTGGTCGCACAATCAAAACCTTGTCCATCTGACCATGGCCTACTACATCTGTGGCTGTATGCCTGGGAACACAGCTGCTAGCAGTGACACACCCATAACACGACCACTGTGCGCCTGGAAACGCAGCCGCTTACACTGACACGCCCCTGACACTCCCTGAATTTCTCAAACCGTCTGAATGGATCACAAGAACACATTTGTGCGTGCATTCAGGGTAACAGGTATCACTGTAGGGGTCTCCAGGGTAGAGGGGGTGTAATTTTATTCACGTATACCTTATGGGGTGATATATACATAGATCCAAACATAGAGATATAAAAATCCCTCATTACCTTTATTTTTTTTATTCTGATATAAAACATGTTTCAGAGTCCTCAGCAGGTTTTATCCCTCTGCTGTTACATTTTGCAGCTGTGCGCACTCATTGTAAACGAGAGAGACTCGAGTCATTCAGAACATCTCATGGGTCTAGGCTTGGACCGTGAAGAAAACCATCTTGAGGGAATAGGCCGTGTCTACGATATAAGCCAGCAGGTTAATAATAGTGAGGATGGTGATGCCAACTCCATTATCCCATATACAGATAAAGCCAGATTGACACCCGTCTCTGTTTGAATACCACTTGAAAAAGTATATGGGCCATACAACTGTAGCAGTAATGTACATGGCAACGGCCAAAAAGTTGAACCCGATGAGGACTCTCTCAAAGTTAATGGGCAGACTCAGCAAGAGGCGTCCAATTGTAAGGATGATGATAAGTGTGGTGATGATGAAGCAGATCGAGTATACAGCCACCGACCACTGGAGTCCAGGATACGGGTAGGATCCAGGAAGGAGAGAGAAGATTATACATGCCACATAGGCCTCAAAGACCTTCAAGAGGCCTGGGATGGTAGACAGGAAGCCACTAATCTCCCCAGGTTTTGCACGGGTGAGACCCACCTCGATGGCATAAGCGAAGAAGCATAGGATTGACATGGCGGTGGCTGCCCCACGACAGGCACAGCTATGTCCACTGCAACCTACGTTTAGGTAGACGGAAGGATACATGATGGAAGTGGTGAAGAGCATCAAGGAAGCCAACATGGAGAAAGCTGAGGTGAAGTCCTCCCAGGAGATGGGGATTTTATTAAAGAACCCAGAAAGCTCCAGAGCGACAATTAGGATGGTCAACACAAAGCAAAGGATCCACGTAAACATACTCCAGGTGCCATATTGGTCATGGAACTCACCTACGCTGGCCACTAAGCTGAAGGCCGTGCAAGAGAAGAAGATCTGGAAGAAGCGCAAGATCAGCAAGGGTGACACCAGGCTACGGAAATCCATCTTGCCGCGTTTGGCCGCTCAGTCCGTGGAGCTGAAGGATGCTCGGCCGACGTTGTTGGAGGAGTAATGATCTTTATTGGACCAGGAACAGTATTACTTCAAGAGTCGCTCCATGGAAAGGCTTGAACCTAAAACACAGAAACATAGAACGTTATATTAGAAGTTCTTGTGCTGTCCTGTAGGGTTAGGAGAATGCGGCCAATGAATTAATTATTGACGTGGATGAGGCATAAGGCACTGGCTGTGCCAAAAGAGAAATGTTTTCCTTAGTCTTTAAATCCCATACCTCCCAACATATTAAACTTGCAGTGCATGACACCTGAAAAGGGGATGCAACCTTAACAAATGGGAGTGGCTTCCGGGGATGATGCACCTGCTAGCCACGCCTCCCCATTTGAACATTGTAGGTAGGGGCTTGCCCAGAGGTCTATGAGATGCCGGCATGCCCCCAGTCCCTCTTTCTCTGATAAATTGACACTGATTGGGGGGGGGGGGGTCTCCCGACTGCCTCACCACCACCAGGGACACTGCTGCCCACAAGTGGGACAGCGTGGCAGTGGCGAAAATGGGTGCCAAGTTTACAATCAGCCAAATTCGGCTAATTTGCCGTGTTTAGGAATGGCAAAATCAGCTGTACAAATCAATATGCCATTTATGGCCACAGAGTTCTATCAGATCGGCAAACCTACTATCATTCCTATGGCTGAATATGTCTGTGAATTCAGCTCAATATACGCATGGAAAATACACCTCATTTTCCATCCATATTTTGCTGAAGCCAGGAATCGGTCAGATCTGTGCAGGCTTCTCACAAGTATAGCCAGCCCTGTTCTCTTTGAGCCAGTGCTGGTTGCAGAAACACAGGGGAACAAAATGATTAGGGTCCCCCTGTACTTCAGCACTGGGCACTTGAACAGGTCCTGGTTACAAATATATGGGGGGACAAAAATATAGGGGTCCCCCATATTGTCATAACCAGCACCAGGCTCCAGCAGCCAGCGGTGTACGGGGCAGACTTTTAACACAAGAGGACTAATGTGACAGGCTCGAGATAAGGAAGCATGTATGGATATTGGGGTCATTCAGGTTGGTTTGCAAACGCAAACTCTTCACATGTTACATCAGCCCACCTGCAGTGCACACGGTTCTGTCCATTAAAGAAGGAGTTTGATTTTGTAAGCCAACCTGAATCACCCCAATTGTGTGTAAGAAAATGATACTTTATTCTGTGTATGTGTCCCATTAGGATGAGGAGGTCCCATTGCCTACACATAAAACACATTTATGAAGGCTGAAGGCCTTAGCAATTCCGTAAGAACTTGTGTCCTCCCTGATGTCTGAGGAAGACGACTTACAGTACACTTACTGTATAGGTTATAGCTGAGGCAGTAATATACTACTAACATCACTGTGGCACTTCATGCCTCATACCTCAATGGTCTGCTGCATTTTCTTGTTAAGGATTCAGCTCAGAAAGTGACATTTAGGACCCTCAGCGTGGTCAGGAAACCATTTGTCAATCGATTTTTACCCATATAGCTGAATGCCATCTGTACGTCTAAGCAGTAGATCAGGTGCCAGTCATATAAGATCTCCTCTGATCCGCCCAGTAGCTTCCCGGATGGCAGGACCGCGTACGATACATCGTATTCAGTCCTTTTGCATATGATGTATTGTATGCAATTGCAGCCAATGCTTCCGGAGGCTGCCCGACCCAACAAACCTACAGTGCAGCCCGTGCGATCTCCAGCTCCAGCCCAACGATCAGATGTCAAACACAGCTGCATGCGGGTCTTGATGTTTTACAATTAACATGTGGTCTTGATGTTCCCCCAAATATTGCGTCACGCCTGCATTTTACTACGAAACGGTCGTCAGGGCAACACCATTAAGGTTGACATATATTGACCACTGAAGGTTGACAGACCTTAGGTTGATATAATCAAAAGGTTGACATAGCTAAAGTTGACATGGTCAAAAGGTCAACATGGAGAAAGTCGACAGTCAACCGGTCGACATGGGGTTTTTCATGTTTTTAGCAGTCATGTGCCATAAGATGACATTTCATGCCCTACCATCCACTAGGGCAGGGCTGGGCAACACAGGCCCTCCAGATGTTGATAAACTACACATCCCAGCATGCCTTGCATCAGTTTCAGCATGGCCAAATAGCAAAACTAATGCAAAGCATCCTGGGATGTGTAGTTAATAAACATCTGGAGGGCCGGTGTTGCCCAGCCCTGCACTAGGGCATAGAGGGAGAATATAAAAGTGCCAGAATGGGACGTGGTGCACCGATATGAAGTCCATGTGGACTGTTGACATTCGGGCCAAAAAAAAAACCTCATGTCAATGTTTTGACTGTCGACCTTCTCCATGTCAACCTAATTAGTGTGTCGACATTTGACTGTCGACCTTTTGTCATTGTCGACCTAATGTATGTCAACCTCAGTTTGGTCGACCCAATGACTCATTCGCCATTTCACTCACATGCCTTCCCCCCTCCCCCCCCCGCATCTCAGAAATGTTCACTGCAAAGTCCAATAGATGGCAATAACAGAACAGGCAATCGTGTAATCTATTTATGGCACTTGATTATCGCCCACACCACACGCTGCAGTATTGCCCGATGCTGCATCATTATTCCAGAAATAATCTGCACTTTGCGGTTCCGGCCTCACCAACGCCTCATTCCCACACTGTACATCCGACACCTGCCTTATCAAGCGCTGCACCACACAATCCCTTCCTGCGTCCAACTCCTTTGGCAAATACAGGTAACCCGCCTCTACTGCCCACATCTCACTATCACTGTGCACAGTCAAAAGTCCAAAATCTGTCTCAGCTGCAAATCCCCCACTGACCAGATTCTACTACAAACTGTGCACAAACAATTCAGCATTTCTCTTTGTCTTTTGGGAGGGGGTGACAAGAAATAATCCACAAATGCCCCCTGTAATTGCTGTAAAGGTAGGACATCATTCAATCGTAAAGCGCCATCGGATATGCTGGCGATATATACAAATAGGCATACCATACCTTTATCCAGGGAATGCCCACAGATTACACAGAACCTGTGTAATTCATGTGTGAATGTTTAAAGGACTAGGGTGGAGAGTACTAATGGAAAATGCGGTTAAAAAAGTATGGTAGATGTATGAAGCAGTAATAAGTGAGAAGTGGCCCATGGCAACCAATCAGCTGCTCTGTATCATTTTATATTATGCAAACTATAGATGTTACTTCAGTGCTGATTGGTTGACTGGGCTACTTCTCCTCTGGCTCACTTCTCCCTTATCACTGCTTCATACATCTACATTAGGGGGGGGGGGGGGGGTTCCGCATTTCCCGTATGTACTAAACCCCAGCCACCAAGGGTTTGGTGCAGAGAGTAATGCCACCCCATAGAAGCTTACAGGCTTCTTTCTGCATCGGTGCTGTCAGAGGGATCAGATCAGCACCCTCCAAGCATCCCCCCCCCCCCCGCTGCACCACTCTGCACAATTGCAGATGGACTCGGGACTAAGTAAAAACCGGATCCAGACACGACCCAGGAACGCTGGACCAGACATCAATGTCTGCATTCCGGAACTTGTAGTGTCCGGTCTTGTCCAGGGGGGGGGGGGGGGTAGCTTTTACCAGGGAAATGGGGAAGGGGAGATTGCAGCCACCACGTGTGGTCTGGACTGTTCCGGTTTTTCCTACATGCCCGGACCATACAGACAGGCTTTATTCTCTCCCTCCTCCTCTCACTGGTGACAGCTGTCACAGGCAGCCTCCCCGGACAGGACACCCCCAGACAGGCAATCCCTGGACCTGGCACTCCGGGGTCCTGTCCGGGATTTACCCATACACGATGGACTCCAGGGACCGGCACAGGAATATACTGCATACTTTCCTACCTGACCCTCTCCATTCGGGAGAAAATGCTCTGTTTCTGGACTTCCCTGGTAATGTATGATTGCTATCACCTGTGGGGAGCTGGGTAAAGGTGTTTCCCCACAGGTGCTGGCAATCATACATTACCAGGGAAGTCCAGGAACAGAGCATTTTCTCCCACATGGAGAGGGTCAGGTAGGCAAGTATGATGTACTGCTAGAGGATGGTATATAAACCATAAGTGAAATACCTGGTGAGCAGGTGGACTGTCACTAGTGAGAATGGGAGACATGTCTGTGTGGAGCACAGTCAGTCCTCAGTTGTGTGCCAGCCTTGCAGTGCAGGTCATCTGTCCTGTGAGGCAGTCAGTGGAATGCAGAGGGCCGGGTGCAGCAGCCTGGGAGACGCCTCGCTCTGCTGGGTGGAAGGGTGTGTAACCTGCCAGTCCTGCAACCTGTCGCAGCTGTGCTTTCTGGGAAAGATACCTGCTCGTTCCTGACAATCTGCATTTATACGCCACACCCAGAGCACACCTGAGAACGCCCCTCCCTCTTGTATCGCCTCACCTGACACCCTGGGGAACTCATTTAGGATAGAGGCATTTCCTGCTGCAATCTGTTTCTGCCCAGCTGTAAGATTTCCATACCCTCCAACATGACCCATTCCATTCGGTACACAATGCTCTGTTCCTGGACGTCCCTGGTAATGTATGATTGCCTGCACCTGTGTGGAACTAGGTAATTAAAGAGAAGGGTGTGTCAACACAGGTGATGACAATCATACATTACCAGGGACGTCCAGGAACAGAGCATTGTCTACCGAATGGAATGGGTCATGTTGGAGGGTATGGATTTCTCTTTGCTGGACAGAATATTCCTGCTGGACGTTAGTAAGGATAATGCAGAGATACCAAGGGGCCCATTTATTAGGTATTTTAGGCTAATTCGGGGTTAGCTGCAAATATGAATTATCAGCAGAATGTATGTAAGAGGGACCGCAACAGGAATCTCCGATGGGGGATGTGAAGCTGTCCGATGTATCAACATCGGAGCAGCATCGCATTGGTCCCGGGGCTACCGCCATTTTGAGATGGCAGTAGCCTATTGTAGACTATGAGATACAGATGGCACTGCCGACGGCGGAGAGCGGTCAGCATGGTCGGACGGGAGTCAGCGCTTACTGCATATGTGCAGACCACTGGCACCCGGCGCAGCAGGAAGCATATTGCAATGAGAACCTGGGCAGTAAATGCTGCCCAGATGGCATTGCATATGCGGTCCAATAATAAAGGGGACGCACAGCAGGAGATGTATCAAACTTTGCAAACAGTGGAGAACAGGCAGAGACATTGCCCGTAGCAACCAGTTACTATCTACAGTACCTATCTTTTATAGAACTTAATATATAAGGGGGAGGTAGAAATGGATTAGTTGCTAAGGGTAACTTCTCCACTTGTCAGCTTCCCCACTCTTTAGAAGGTTTGATACATCTCCCCCTAAAAGGCCTATTTATCATTAGTTGTTCAGTCAAGACAAAAGCGGTGTCATGCTACAGCCAGGGGGACACTGTTTACATAAGGTCCCTGGCCAAAGCATGATCACCCTGGCCGGATCCCTAGGGGAGTGGGGACTCCAGCCATACAGGGGTCCTCACTAGGGTTGCCACCTCTCCCTGATTTTCGTGATTCTCGTGTTTTTGGTGGCAACCCTCAAGGAGGCTTTTCCAGTCTCCCGGATTCTCTCGGAATCCAAGTGTCTGAAAAAGCATTCAGTCCAGCCCTCCACACAGCCTCTCTCTCCCCAGTGCCCGCGTGCCGTTGCCACTGCAGAGCTCCCCGAAGCTGTACCCGTAGAGACAGACCCACGCGAGATGATGATGTCATCATCTCACATGCCTGTCTGCAGGCCCGCCGGCTGGCCGCCAACCACTGCTGGCGTCGCCGTGACTCGTGTAGCCTGCATCTGGCTGTCTCACGCACCCTCTCTGTCTGGTCCAGTCCTCCAGTTCCGCTTTCTGCATTAATACACTTCATATACGTATAGGAAGTTATATCATTCCGTTGAATGGAACGCAATAATTTCCGGCATAACTGTTTTATTGTTTATCGTCATTATTAGAAGTAGAACGCAAATTCTTAGGCAACGTTCACTAGTTCCTATTATGTGGAACGCAGAATCACGGAATGTGGAAGTAACCATCCCCGCTGTCCGTCATATACTATAGAACACTTCCGACCGGATAGACGGTCCGGGAGGCTATGACCCTTGAGGTCACTTCCGGTTACGGATTATTCGAGGGACTCGTATATTGCCCCCTTTGCCCCTTTGTTGCTCCCCGGTTGTTTCACCTTTTTTTCATCTGTGAAGAAGTGCCTGCCTGTTTTTATACATACAGTATTTTATGTTTAATAAATAGATTTTAAAAAATGTTGAAAACTGCTTGGTGTCAGTTCCTTCAAGCCTGGAGAAAGAAAACGAGATAGGAGGACTGATTGCGGAGAGGAAGTAAGATCACGTGAGCACATTTTCCATTTAAAAGATACCTTTACATGTTTGCCATCATATGTGCTAATGTAAGCTTATTGTAAGCACCCATTGAAAAATACTACACTAAGGGTGACCCCTTAAAGAATAAGAACACGAGATCCGGCTAGAAGGATCTATCAAATGATATATCTCATTTGGACATCACATTCACAAAGGACTTTTTGACTATAAACAGTATTACACTATATTTTGTTTTCTCTTATTTCCTTATATGTACTATACTGGAAATATTTGAGAGTCTGAATGACAGGAACTTCAGATACCGTCAAGGACACGTAATCTATAAAATACATTTGGTATAACCAGCGCACAGGGATTATTTCACCAATCTTTTTCTTGTACATTTTTTGGAGGATTTTGAACTATTCCTCTTTTGGGGCCTTATTTTGGTTCATTCTTTTTGACAAAATCCTTCTTAGATGGGCAAAACCATGTGCACTGCAGGTGGGGCAGGTGTTACTTGTGCAGAGAGAATTAGATTTGGGTGGGGTTTTACTTCAAAGTGAGATCTATATTGCAGTGTACAAATAAAGCAGTCAGTATTTTCCCTGCACAGAAACAAAATAACTCACCCAAATCTAATTCTCTCTGCACATGTTACATCTGCCCCCCCTGCAGTGCACATGGTTTTGTCCATCTAAGAAGGATTTTGTCAGAAAGAATGAACCAAAATAAGGCCCCTGGTGTTTTGGTCTTTCGTTGCACAGAGGCGCAGTGTGTTGTGTGAAAAAAAATCTGTTTTGCACTCCTGCCACCGCTGCCAGCTTCCCTGCCAAGCCCAGCCAGCCAGCCTTTCTGCCAGCCTGGCCTTAGGTAAATTTAAAAACCGGCAAGCCCATTTGTTGAAGAAAATGTGTTATATGTATATATATGTGTGTGTGTGTGTGTGTGTGTGCACACACACACATATATATATATAAAAATATATATATGTGTGTGTACATGTATGTATATATATATGTATATATATATATATATATATATATATATATATATATATATCCCAATACTACTCACGTGCTTATATGCTGCTATTACCATATTATGACGGGCGGGGAGGGGGGGTTTCATATAACACAATTGTATATAACACAATATAGGCTGCTTAACCACAAGGTTTCCAGAGGCCTAGGAAACAGTACCCACAAACTACTCCCCAACAGTGCTATAGCGCCCAGAGTATTTTAATAGTCCACACGTTCCATAATGATCCAAATAATGAATAAAGTGATGATTTTCCAATAATGTATTTTATTTCTCTCTTCAATAGTAGTATGACAAAAGTCACAACGCGTTTCGTCTTACAAAGACTTCATCAGGGGAACAGTTTACAGTCTTTATAGTGTATCACATGTCATGTGATCCAATGAAAAAAATGTTTTGAGTTCTTGAACCCTATTAGTCGAAATTGAGGTGAAAGTCTATCTGCAATTAAGGAAGGTCATTTGTCAAAATATCCATAATCAATAGAAAGAAATTTAGGTTAAATAAGCCCGCGAGTATAGGGCAAATAAATTTCTAATGGTCATCATTAAGCTCTTTAATTGAACCACTGGGGTTCCAGATATGGTGCCAACGATTTAGAGCTCCTGTGGGAACCACCTTCTCCTATGGGATGAACCAATAGAATCATATATGTGTGTATATATTATAGAACAGTGGTTCCCAACCCTGGTCCTCAAGTACCCCTAACAGTGCACATTTTCCAGGTCTCCACACAGAATCACAAGTGCTATAATTAGCTCCACCTGTGCATCTTTTAAAATGTGTCTGAATAATGAGTGCACCTGCCGGGTGACCTGGTAAACGTGCACTGTTGGGGGTACTTGAGGACCAGGGTTGGGAACCACTGATATAGAAGATTCAACACAAACAGCGGCACTCAGCGGGATTTTTCAAAACCGTGTATTAAAGATGACCAAACCAACGTTTTGGGGTACACCCCTTTATCAAGGTGTAGGTGAGAACAGTGAGTGTGAACAAAACAATGCTTAGGTTAAATAGGAGGGAATTATACATACCTCTCAACATGACCCATTCCAGGAGGGACAAAATGCTCTGCTCCTGGACTTAGTAACCAGTGGCAATTACAGAGGTGGGACTGCACCCTCCACTGTCCAAAATTCAAATAGGAGAGCCCCACCTGCCAGTGATTTCATGACTGTGGAGTTTGGGGTGGCAGTTGGTGCAGCTCCCCTATCTGAATTTTGGTGGCAGTTGGTGCAGCTCCCCTATCTGAATTTTGGACTGTGCTACAGCCCTGCAACTCTGCCACTGGTATCCAAGTCCAGCCACAGAGCATCTTGTCCCTCCTGGAATGGGTCATGTTGGGAGGTATGTGAATACAATGAGCATACCGTTCAGCGTTGTCCCGTGCCGCCGGGAGCTCACCGCCGGAAGTACAGAGACCGGAAGTGAGGTGTAGGTCACTGGGGTGGATGTGCTTGGAACTCAAGCTGTCTATGGTATCTATAGCAACCGCTATTTGGCAATGGTTCTCCGGCGGTCTCGGGAGATACGCTGGACGGAAAATACATAAAATATATGACAACAGCACAATGTGATATATAGTGGTTGCATGGAAGTTAATGTGTCCTCTATATTAAGCTATATAGTGAATAATTAAAATGATTAAAACTGATTGCAGGAGAGGAATCATACCAATTTCATTGAATAAGTTCTATCGCTATAAAACATTTAGTAAAGAAATAAGCAACAATGATAATAATAATAATAATAATTCTTCAGTGGTTTACATGGTAGATTCTTGTATTCATTAGTCATAAATACACAAGAGGAAATATGAGCCAGAGAAAATTAGCAAAGACTGAAGAGGAAAATGAGTGTTCTCTTGACATCGGGGACCTTAAGTGGTGAGCATGATGTATCGGTCAATTATTGGTGTGTATTCGAGGTGCTTGTTATCAATACAATTAACTCCAATCTCCTAAACTACAGTCATTAAGCTGTTGAATGCAAGGGGGGACCTGAATATCTATAATAAGCATCCTCCATGTGTCCTCAAATGTATCCATAGTATGCCCAGGCTCAACGCCATTGTTGATGTGTCGTCCATCAAGAACTATTTGAAAAGGTTAAAAAAGGAGAGTAAAAAAAAGCGGAGAAGAGAGAAAAGCACACTGCGATCGGCCTCTGACGGCCATTATGAGCACTTCTTGTTTAAGGGTAACCTCCCCTCACGCCAAACTCACACCTTTATCTGTATATACTGTATTTGTGTTTTTAAAGTGTTGTAAAAAATAGTGAGATAATGATCTCCCGAGATCGTCCCAATCAAATCACACTATCCAATTTGAATACAATTCATCGAAAATACAAAGAAATATTATAAAGGACAGTAAGAGGAGTTGGAGAAGAAGAAAAAAGCACACAACCACCGGCCTCCAAAGCTGGATTCCAGCTTGGATTTCAGAGATAACACACCTACCTAGGACCACTGCAAATTCCCTTGTGGTTGTCTGAACCTTTAAGAACCTACTGCTGGGCTGTCTATTCTGTTCCTGATTGTATGAAGGAATTCACTGTTTTGAATTTCATATTGGATTCTTGTTTAACTAACTCCTAAGAAGGAGATGCTCCTACCTACCCCTATGGGTATATCCATATTGACATCTTTCTAGTATCATTCATTTCGAAACTACTATTCGCCCCTGATGAAGTCACCTAGTTGATGAAACGCGTTGGGCCAGATTCATATGTTTTGATCACATGCTGTGAATGAACCACATACAGGATTCGAACTGAATTGTATTTGTTTGTTTTTATCTTTTGTATACAAAATATTATAAAGGTAAAACCTGTTATAAATAAATATCTTTTATATGATATGCATATTACTATATCATAAGCTCACTCTGTACCCTCTCTTTGTTCATCTCTAAATTTCGGGTCCCGTCTAACAGGGGATCCAACAGGGTTGCTGCTCCAGGATATTAAGGCACAGATTGGGGTACCCCCCTTGTTTATATATCTATATATATAGAGATATATATATATATATATATATATATATCTCTCTATATATATAGATATATATAGATAGCCTGTGTTGTGGCCTGGCACTCTCCCTTCAACTGCAGCAGGCAGCCCCGGTGTCTTCTGGACGTAATGGATAATACCAATGGAAGCAGACAGCGGCACTCAGAAGTCTTTGTAAAGATCGTGTATTTTTAAGGCATTAAAAAATGCTAAGCAACCGATGTTTCGGAGCTGGCACGCTCTAGTTTCAAGGTGAGTTGTGAGACGTGCATATATATGTATATATATAAAATGTAATGTAATGGACAAAAAGGTTGTTTGAGATACCACGCCCACTTTTCCAAATAGACCACGCCCATTTGATGAGGCCACACCCACTTTTCTGGGAGAGCATTAGTTAGAAGGGGGGATCTCCAGGAATCGATGATGAGTGAGGTGGCAACCCTAGTCCTCCCCCTCCAGATGAACCCCTGCTTCACCGGACTGAGGAGCCACAAGTGTGTTGACACTTGCAGCTCCTCCCCGAGTGTGAGGGAATCCCTGGTGATGTCATTCACCTGATCTTCCCTCACCCAATCAGGAGCGGGCTCAAGGAGAGCTCTGCATCTGATTGACTCTGTGCGGCTCCATAGAAGCCATGTTGTGAATTTAACATGGGTGTCTATGGGTGGTTCAGCCCTACAAATGATAGTACATGAGCACACGACAATAGAAATCAGGGCCATATACGGCTGTGTTCTGTCAATGGTATATTCATCCATTAACCAGAATTCGGCTGAGCTTGCCATATAATATAAATGAAGCAGAATTTGTGAGAACCAGTGACCGCACAAAAGGGTTTCACAGGTGCCGGCTCTTCCTAATGTGTAGAACATTAAACGGGATAAGTAAATTGAAAGACTTTACGATCAATGGGACCTATTCTAAGATAAATGATTTTATTACCTGCAATTCCAAGAACGTTATCTATTTTCCGGAATGCGGTTGTGGTTTATTTTACGTAGGTAAAAATGACAAGAAATTTAAAATTCCGGCTATCTGAACACATGGACAATACCTGTAAGGGCTTAGAAACCCCCATACCGTGTCAGCCTACTTTAAAAGTATCCACAAATTGAAAGAATGCCATCTTGAATCTATTTGCGGAATAGAAGCTTATCTTTTGAGAATGGCGCTTTTGTATAAATAAAAGATGGGAAATCTGGAATTTCATTTCCAATGATTTGATCTTTTTTAAGAAGTCCACAATTCTTTTTAAAAATGGCTTCAACCTTTTAAAAATTGGGGTGAAAATCACTGATAAATGACTGTTTCTTATTCTTTTTAGGTTCTACAGAAGTCTTATTATTTTTTAAAGATCTCAAATCTTTTTTGCGGATCAGAGCAAATATTCCCGTCCTGGCGTGAAAAACGTAGAGACCAGATTAGCGCAAATGGTCTTAATGGTGAATTTGAAATTAAATAATTTCTATTATTTTTCCTTTTGATGCACTTCAACGGTTCATATTGGCATACGTTTGTTTATACACAATCACTATATATAGGGGGAAAAAATCGTGCCCAACTTGAGCAGTATATATTCTGAATATTATTTATGTCCTCTGCTAATAAGGGTAGAAGGGATAAGGGAAACACTTAACTGTTTTTATTTTATATATAAATTCCCCTGGGAAATTATTATCTTTATTTTTGATTTTTTTTTTGGTTTCTTTTGTGTTTATGTCATTTCATAATTTTAAGGTTTTAAATTAATTTTGGGTTAAAAATAGAAATTCCCGTGTTCTGGAAAGCGACACAATGTTCTTTGCAAAATTTGTAAAGCTGAATTTTTCATTCATTGTATTTATGTATGTTTTTATTGATACTCTTGAACATTGTAAGCTGTATATTAAATGTTAAATGGAATAAAATATTTTGATCATATTGGCATACGTTTTATAATTTTTTGGCTTTTTTTAGAATGTACTTTCTGTATGTCCATGTCACTATTTTTTATGTTTTTTTTATCTTTATTTATTTTTCATGTACATGGGCCATCCAATTATTACGGACAGTAAAAAAAATTAAGGACTTTTGGACATGTGACCTTTGATCCGACCAACTGTGAAGAAAGAAGTATCAGCCGTTGTTCAGGTACTTGGTAAACTGTAAGCTTTGCAGCTTACTGAGTAAACCAGAATCACCCTTATATTCCCTACAACACACACATGCACATTAGGGTTAATTTTGTTGGGAGCCACTTAATCTGCCAGTACATTTTTGGATTGAGGGAAGAAACTAGAGCACCCAAAGGAAGCCCACCACTGTGTGGTTTACTTTGTGGCGTAACATGTATAAGGTGTGCTACTCTGCGGTGTAACACGTACAGTATAAGGAGTGCTATTGTGTGGTGTAATGTGGATAAGGGATAATATTCAGTGTAATGTGAGAAAAATAACTTCTGTGAAGGATAATTTGAATTGTGGGTACTATTGTGAGGCCACACCCCTTCCCCACAAGCCCACTCTCTGTGGTCTAATGGTCCCATACCTTCTCCCGGCAGACCAGTGATGTTACAGTGCATCAGTGAAAATCTGGTTGCCTCCTGTCTCCCTTGGAAAGGTAGACAATTCCCCCACAATGGCCGCAGCCTCATTCTGACCCCCCCCCCCCCCACTGTGCAATGCCTGTAATAATGGCATTAGACAGCAAGGGCGTGTACATAATGATACAATCGCTATGGCTACATCCTCTTGCATGTTTCTTCGAGCAGCCCCGGCCCTGTCCAATTTTGGCTACCATCTCCCGGAGAGTGCAGCCCAAAAATCAGGACCTAGGTACAGTGGCGTATTAATAAAGGGTGCAGTGTGTGAAGTCCAGGGAAGGAGGGAAAATGTACTGCTAATCTCTATGACCTCAGCACACTCTCTCATTGGGGCTGTGTAGCACAACAGCGGTGGAGGGGACAATATGGGGGAGACAGTAACCCAGACAGCAGATGTGTGCACGATTTTCCTTCCTTCTATTCTCCACCAGTGGAACTTCCCTCTCATTAACCCATTCACTGTGCACGGTGACATACAGGCTAAAAGCAGAAGTAGCTCCTGCTTCATAGGTTGCTCTTTGTCTCTCTCTGCTAAAAGAAAATAACTCATGACACAGAGACCAATATTAGCACAAATATAATACACATATATGACACCTGTGGGTGCATAACAAATGATTGTTGGTTATATTTTCTCTTTGCTTATGCCTCCTACCTCCTACCTATTTCGGGTGTGTGTATTATGACCTAATAACCATGGGCATATAATTCTGTCACTTATGTGTGCTGCTTAAATTCCCTCCAAGCCTGTGCCTCATGCCCGTCACACCTTTAATGAAATGAAGCTAATCTTTATGCAAAATATAAATTAACACTTAACATCATGCGCATGTAATAATCTTTTTATTAATATTTCACTGAGTTTTACTCTAGTGGCTCTCCTTATATTATATATAACTAGTTATAAAGCCCTTTACAATGACGGCTTCTGCAGTATACTTTCACTTTGAGCTGTGGCAGATTTTTATTTCACTTTGAGCTGTGACAGTTTTTAGCCCACAAACTCATTACCCCACCCCCAGTCCCTATCTGATCCTATCTCCAATCTCTGTCGTCACAGCTTCCTCTCTCCATTTCCAGCAAGTTTGAAACAGATCAGTGTCCCTGCGAAAATTGCATTCACTTTTTGTTCTGACATCTTTTAGCACACAAAGGTGTTATTTGGTCACTGGTGGTACTTCACCTCATATACTGTAACTCTCTCTATCTATCTATCTATCTATCTATCTATCTATCTATCTATCTATCTATCTATCTATCTATATATATATATATATATATATATATATATATATAGTCGAAGTTGAAGAAAACAACAGCGGCACTCAAGCGGGAACTTTTCAAACAAATATATTGTCACAGCAAAACGGACCTACGTTTCGGGGATTACACGCCCCTTTATCAAGGTGAAAAAGCAATACACCTTGATAAAGGGGCGTGTAATCCCCGAAACGTAGGTCCGTTTTGCTGTGACAATATATTTGTTTGAAAAGTTCTCGCTTGAGTGCCGCTGTTGTTTTCTTCAACTTCGACTATCCTTCAGTTCCAGAAGGCACCCGGGCAGTTGCCTACCAAGGAGAGTGCCAGGCCGACTCCACAATCTATATATATATATATATATATATATATATATATATATATATATATATATAGTCTCCGTGTGCTGCTGTGACTATTATATATATAATGTCTGTGAGGGCAGCACTCGGTAGCATTCTATTATGTCTGTGAGGGTAGCACTCGGTAGCATTCTATAATGTCTGTGAGGGTAGCACTTAGTAGCATTCTATAATGTCTGTGAGGGTAGCACTCGGTAGTATTTAATGCCGCTCACCGCGGCCGGCGAGGGGGTTAGACAACGAGGATCACAGAAAACCAGCAATCCTCGCTTTTTTACCCCCTCGCCAGCTGCTCGCCCTATTCAACGTTCCGGGGGAATCCTCGCAGTCACAGGATGGCGAGGATTCCCCCAAACAGCGAGACCCGCGGCTAATGCAGCGAACCCGCTGCACAATTTATTAGGCAGATAGGGATACATTATACTATGGTCAGCATGTATATCGACCTATATATTAGAGTGTTATGTTACACTGTAGCAAAGTGCATGGGGATGCACTATAATAAACACCACTGAAGCGGTCAGCCTATGTGTCGACCTATATAGTAGTTCATAAATAGTGGCGAATGGTAATATAAGCCTGGGAAAAGTGTGCACAAAATATCACTATCCGCAAAGATCAATAACTATCTGTGTGCACAATACCGAAGCTTATCATGCTCGGTGGCTGGTACAATTTTGATGAGGATTATTTGTGCTGACCTTTAAAAGCTTTATCCAATATTGTCAATAATATGATTGTGATTAAGCCAGGTAAATCACACACAAATAGTCTCATATGCCACACTATATAATATTATCCCAGTATATATATGTGGTGCCAGTGAACTATAGGTGATAAGCAGCCCTGCTAGAGTCTCTGTGCTGGCGGTATGTGCACAGTCCCAGCACGTGGCAAGGTGTTATTAGCTACAGAGTGGCGTTCCCAGCCTGGGGTTCTCCTTGCCGGCATAGGTTATATACACTAGTGTAATAACCATTCAATGTGTATTAACACCCCACTAGTCGGCTATCCTGTAAAAAAAAAAATTACAGATCAAAATACAGTTCTAGTCAATGAGCGAGTTTAGTGAGTGACACCGCTAGCCGGCGCGCGCTTCGCTACAGCATTTTTAAGGGCCATAGTTTTTTTATGATGCCTGATTCTTTTTTGATAAAGTGGCGTTTGAGAGTTAGGTTTCTCGTAAACTTATTTAGGTCCATGTACATTTGGAAATTGTTCGATTTAGCTTTTGGTGCAAAAGACATACCTTTGTTTAACAGGTAACAACTTCCGGCATGTGTGTCCGCCTGCTTGCTCCCCGGCGCTGTGTACTGGCGCCTGTAGTTCCGGACCCGGTGACGAACTTCAGGGTAACGGACCGGGACACCGAACATCGTTGAGACGGAGGCATGGCGACTATCCAGCCAGGTGAGCGTCGCATGCATCCCCGCTATGGGTAAGTATGGTTTGTCCCACCACTGTTTTAAGGCTGATTTGGGCATTACTAAGATTGATACCCTTTGAGAAAGGCGTGGAAATGCCAAAACGGCCGTCAGGGTACAGCATGACCCAACGGTTTTTGAATGTGCTGCTTTAGGATCCATATGTGATGTTGATCGATTGCTGCCCGTGGATAGGTATTATAGCTCATGGCCTTGTGTGCTCACAATAAATGTGTTGAAGTTTAAAAGCTGATATTTGCATTCATTGGAGGTGCTGGTTGTATCATTGGCTTAGTGCCTGTGGTACAGGACTATACAATTTTATTTGACCTGGCACTCGCCCGTATATGAGACTGGTGTGCGTCTCCCATAAAGTTTTATATATATATATATATATATATATATATATATATATATATATATATATATATATATATATATATATATATATATATATATATATATATATATATATATATATATATAGTTGGTGATACAAAAACAAGCAGAGGCACTCCGGTGGTCTTGTGAAAAAGCAACAGGTTTTTACTGTGATACGACGTTTTGGGGATACAGACACCCCTTCTTCTGGACTGCGGACACCACATTCGACATAGACACTGAATATACCGAATTGGAAAGGACACAGCAGGAGAGGTGTTTTTGTTATTGTTCATTTCTGAGAACGCAAATATTCGTGATACCGAATACTAGCCGTTTCTTGACTCACGAACACCTACTTCGGACACACTTTAACGTGTACATCTCTAAGGTTCCTCTCACAGTATATCTATGAGTGATAACCGCTTAAACCAAATGATCTTGGTGTATTACCCCTGAAGAAGTCCCTAGGGGACGAAACGCGTAGGGTTTCTCAGACTAATAGACATCTGAGGTAGAATCAGGAATCTATACACCTATGTGAAAACACTTACTGGAAAATTGTTGTATTCTGTATTTTATTTTATATATATTTTATATGAAAACTTTTTATTGTCTGGAATAAACATATTCTATTTTTAAGAAAAGTCTGATGTTTGTGAAACACATCCAAGCGCACCTCTATACCCTTTTTTCTTCATCTCTTTCCATTGGACCTCTATTAACAGTGAGGCCCTAGAGTAGTGCTGCTTCCCTAAAAGCACAGGTTAAGGTCACAACCCCCCTTTTTTTTCATATATATATATATATATATATATATATATATATATATATATATATATATATATATATATATATATATATAGAAGAAGACCAGGGGCTTATGGTGGGGCTCCCCGAAATAAGGCGGCACTCACGGAATTTGATTGAAAGATCTTAGTGTATTAGAAGTGACAAAGTTACGTCATTCGTCAACGTTTCAAGGTCACGCAGGACCTTTTCATCAGGACGTGCGGGGGTGCATAAAGTGCTGTGCATGAAGGGGTGCAGGCCAGTCTCTTACCTATTTGTAGCCTTCTAGCATCTGTGTTCTCCTCACCGCCGCGGCATCGCCGCTGCTGACTTCCGGGAGCTCTGTCAACGCCCACCTGTGACGTGCGGTCGTTGCCAGGCCAACCCTGGACGCCTGGTCACGGAGCTGCTCCACGGCCATGAAGGAGGGATTCAATCGGACCAACATACACACTGTTGGATAAAGTGACAGATTGGCGTGAACAAACTAATAAAAAAGTGCATAAAATGTTTAGAAGGCTACATGATTCACTAATGAAATGTGCATATACGGTGAATGGGGTTTAAAAACGGAAAATGAGCTGCGCTAAACATTGTAAATATGGCATTGGGGGAATTTTAATAAAATGTATGGTGCGCAACTGGAACATGGAGCACAGCACTGTATATACCACCAGCATAAAGACACTACAGGTAACACATGAGTAGTAATTGATTTAAGCACACTCCTCTAAGATAGTGAGTGTTGTAGATAGCTGGGACTCAGATGAATGTTTTCCATAATAGTTGTTCATTCATCCCATTGGGGACAAGCGTGTTTAATCTGAAGATCCACATCGCTTCCTTTTGTGTGAGCAGTTTTTGCCTATCACCTCCTCTGCTGAGTGGGGGAACATGATCGATAATTTTGCTCCTTAAGCTGGCTAAGGTGTGACCACATTCCCTGAAGTGCCTTGCTACTGGTTGTTCCACTGCATTACCTTTGGGGGCATTTGACAAGGATGATCTATGTAATGCCATTCTTTCCCTAAAGCTTCGGATAGTTTGTCCAACATAAAACTTTCCGCAGGGACAGATAATGATATAAATGATGTAGGTGGATTTACAGTGCAGGACATGTTTTATGGAGAATTTTTTGCCAGTTTGTGGGTGGTTGAAGTCAGAGCCGGCTACCATATAGTTACAAGTGGTGCAGGACGGACATTTGTAGCACCCCGGTTTCTTGGTTTGTATATTGAATAACGTCGGGGGGGGGGGGTTCTCTATGTTGGTCTTGATTAGTAAATCACATAGATTTTTGCCCCTTTTGTAGCTTGACATGACCGTCTTCTGTTTCAGGCCGGGTAATTTTGTATCGCTCGTGACTATTGGCCACATTGCCCTCAGGGCTCTTGGGAGCACTCGTGTAGCTGGGGTGTAGGTAGTTACAAATGGAACCGTGTTGAAAGGTTGGGCTTTTTTGCTCTGGAGTAATTTCCATCTGGGGATCTCCATGGCCTGTTGTTTTTGGAGCTTGAGTGTCGACAGATTATAGCCCCTAGATGCAAATTTCTGGACCATTTTGTCCAAGCTGGGTTCCAATTGTGTAACATCACTAGTTGTTCTCGCTACCCTAATCATTTGTGACTTGGGTAGCCCTTTCTTTAAGGCAGGTGGGTGATTACTGCTGTATTGGAGAAACGTGTTTCTATCCGTATCTTTTTGATAGATGCCAGTGTGGATCTTGTTGTCCTTAAAGATGATTTTGACGTCCAGATAATTTACCTCGGTTTTACTAAGGTTGTGGGTAAATTTGATTGGGCTGTCCAGATTATTGATGGTACTGATAAGATTTTCCAAAGTTTCACTAGAGCCAAACCACAGGAGGAGCAAATCGTCGATATAACGTGTGTATAGGACGATAGATTGGCTGATGTCCGTATCACTGAAAAATAAGTAATTTTCTTGTTCGAATATGAAGATGTTCGCTAGGGAGGGAGAGACGTTGGACCCCATGGAACACCCGGTGAGTTGTAGAAAGATGGACCCATTGTGTAAGAAATAGTTCTTGGTTAGAGTCAGTTGTAGTAGATCCAAGTACAGTGGAATATCTAAAGCGTCAAAGTTCACTCTGTGTAGGAACCTCTGTACAGCTGACAGGGCCTGTCCATGGGGAATAACCGTATACAGGTTTTTTACGTCAAGGGTGCACATTACAAGGTTGTCTGGTAGATGTTGAAGTGCCGCAAGTTTCAGAAGTAATTGTGTAGTGTCCTTAAGAAAAGTTTTCTGTTGCATGATATACGGTTGAACCAGATTATCCAGAAACTGAGAGATGGGTTGAAATAAAGACCCCCGGGCAGATATGATGGGTCTACCCGGGGGGTTATGGAGGCTTTTATGGATTTTAGGAAGTGTATACAGTAGGAGCAAGTTTCATCTTTGCTCCTTTGGTCATGGCTAGCCATGGCTAGCCATGGCTATTCTATTGTTTTCAGCTGCAATACAATACGTATTGCAGCTGAGAACAATAGAATAGCCATGGCTAGCCATGGCCAAAGGAGCAAAGATGAAACTTGCTCCTACTGTAGATGACCGGAATGATGGGATGATCTTGAGTCAACGTTTTAAGGACTTTCTTACTGAACAAACCCTGTGTGCTGGCAGTACAGTGTGCTGGCAGTACATACAGTGTGGCAGAGCCAGCATTCCCCCACATGAAAGTAATGTGGAGGATCCAGACAGGTTTTGGTAGCAGTAGCAGAATCCCAGGCGTGTGATCAGCAGCACATGATATTTCGTGATATAAGGGTTTCCAGGGCAGAGTCACCTGGCTCTTGTTGGTGGAATAGCTACCCAAGTGATAGCCCGGGGGTGGTTTATCATAGGGATCACTATACTGAGAGTGTCTTTATGCTATTGTCTGTAATACGGACTGCATATGGATTGAACTGCTGTACAGAATAAACATCAAAAGTCTTCATCTGAGTCCCCGTGTTTGTGATCCTTAGAAACAAAGAATGTGACGGCAGATAAGAACCACTTGGCCCATCTAGTCTGCCCCTTTTTTTAAACATGTTACCTCAAACCATATTTGATCCTTATTTTTTTGTAAGGATATCAATATGCCTATGCCAAGCATGTTTAAATTGTACTACTGTATTTGCGTCTACCACCTCTGTTGGGAGGCTATTCCACTTATCTACTACTCTTTCTGTGAAAAAATTTTTCCTCACATTTCCCCTGAATCTTCCTCCCTCTAGTGTCAGTGCATGTCCTCGTGTTGCTCCTCTTCCTGTGAAGAATGTCTCCCACCTCTACCTTGTTAAAGCCCTTGATATATTTGAAAGTTTCTATCATGTCCCCCCTTTCCCTTCTCTGCTCTAAAGTATACATATTAAGATCTTTTAGTCTTTCCTGGTACGTTTTGTGATGTAGGCCATGCACCATTTTAGTTGCCCTTCTTTGTACAGTCTCTAATGTATTTATATCCTTCTGTAGATATGGCCTCCAGAACTGAACACAATATTCTAGATGAGGTCGTACCAATGACCTATACAGTGGCATTATTACTTCTTTCTTCCTACTGCCGATACCTCTCCCTATGCAACCAAGCATCTGACTTGCCTTCTTCATTGCATTGTTACATTGCCAACCTGCCTTTAAGTCCCCTGAAATAGTGACACCTACAGTAGATCCCTCTCTTCCTCAGTAGTTTCCATTATAGTGCCATTTATACTATATTTAGTCTTTGGATTTCTGAGACCCAAGTGCATGATTTTGCATTTTTGGCATTAAACTGTAGTTGCCATTCTCTTGACCATTTCTCTAATCTACCTAGATCCTCAATCATTTGTTTTACCCCTCCTGGTGTGTCTACCCTGTTGCATACCTTTGTGTCATCTGCAAAAAGACACATTTTACCCTCAATTCCATTTGCAATATCACCAATAAAGATATTAAAAAGCATCGGTCCAAGTACAGATCCCTGGGGTACTCCACTTGTAACCTTTCCCTCCTTTGACTGTACTCCATTTACTACAACTCTCTGTTTTCTGTCCTGCAACCACGCTCTTATCCATTCAACTATCTTAGAATCCAATCCCAAGCTTTCAAGTTTATTTAACAGTCTGCGATGTGGGACAGTGTCAAAAGCTTTACTAAAGTCTAGATAAGCTACATCTACAGCCCCACCATCTATTACTTTAGTCACCCAGTCAAAAAAGTCAATAAGATTTGTTTGACATGATCTTCCCCCAGTAAACCCATGCTGTTTTGGATCCTGTAAATTGCTGGTTTTGAGATATTCTACAACTCTTTGTTTTAAGAGTGTTTCCATCAGTTTCCCTACTACTGATGTAAGGCTCACTGGTCGATAGTTGCTTACCTCTTCCTTGCTTCCACTTCCTTGTCGCAATAGATATAGCTATACTGGACCCTAGGCGGGCATTTAGATTGCCTTGTGGAAAATACGCCTCAGCTCTCCCTAGCACCTGACTTTAACACCCCCCTACCCTGCATAACCCTAACCTCCACCCACAGGTTAACCGTAACCCTCCAGGTGGGGACTAGCCCTAACTGTCGGTATCCTCAGAATGTCATATTTCAGACAGTGACATTATGTAACCGTTCACAGTTTGAGGATGTCAACCTAATGCCTGTAAAATTCCTGAGGTAGACATTGTCAGTGTTGACATGGTTGCTGCCAATCGTTTGACAGGATACCAAAAGGGTAACAGATAAAGAAAGCGACATGGAAGCCGCAGCTGCAGTAAGAGTCAGTCAGAAGTTCTGCCTCTGAGGCTCACTGCCGGCTCTGGGGTACGTTTCTCTGTCACGCTGCTCTGGGTTGGCTTGCACATGCTTCTTATAATCATGTGAGCATAGATATCCAAGATGTGAGGAATGCTGATTCCCCACATACTGCATAGTAATATATCTACTCAGGGCCGGTGTAAGGCTTCTCGGCACCCTAGGCAAAACTTTAAATAACTGCCCCACCCCCCCCCTTAAGGCATACCTTCCTAACATTCCGGAATGGCAGGGGGGCTACAAAATTGTGAGGTCCTCCCAGTGCCCTGCTTTCCCTGGAGGCCCCCCGCACCCTCTCCTTTACCACCCACGACAGAGTACAAGGAGGAGGGGGCAGCAAAGTAGGAAAGTATGCCTCAAGGGAAGCTATTGGGGTGAGGTTTTTAGAAGTTCCAAAGCAGCCACCTGCATTAAGTCCAACAAGGATCCTCAGAGACATTCCTAATTTTTTGATAGGCAGACTTGGCGGCACCCCCCTAGATCCTGGCACCCTAGAGTAGAGTCGGCCATGTATCTACTTATAGATATATAAGTGTGTTTCCCCAGCATGTGACGTGATGACATCACACACATAACGGAGAAGCTGAAGGAAAGAGGCAGAGAGACCTGTAGACACTGCTGCTTCCCCAGGCTCCAATGTGTCCCAGGCAACCCCAGCACGCCCATCCGCCCGCCCACCCATCCGCCTGCCCATCCTGTACACAGTAGCCAGTCATGGCCGCGCTTATGCTGCGGCTGACTCACCTCCGATGCTCAGCCAGCAAGCAGCGGCAGGCAGCAGCATGTCAGTGCATCGAACGGGTGCCGGCACCCACACAGATCCCGCTGCCACTTGCTCCCCCAAGTGGCAGCTGGGGCTGCCTTACAGTAGTTACGCCACTGGGAGGGCTCAAGTACGATTAGGCACTTGATGTGCCAAGTTTTGCAAGTTAAATTGCATGCGATTTATAACATGCAACTCCCGGGGTGCTGCAGGCGGAGAGCTGGGTGTTGGATTCATGAGCCGAGCTGCAAAAAAAAAAAACCATACAAAATACAAATGAATGGGAAGCCACTGATTGGCTGAGAGCTCTCTGCGCCTCTCTGCATCCCCCCACCACCTCTCTGCGCCCAGCTTCAGGCTACACATAAGATTTCAGGGGAAATCTGAGGAAAATTACTTCACAGAAAGGGTAGTGGACAAGTGGCATAGCCTCCCAGCAGAGGTGGCAGATGCAATGCGATCTGGGAAGAATATTTCTACCCGGGATCGCATTGCAATACTGTATGCGATCCTATTGCTGGGATGTATATCCCTGCACACACAGAGACAGGGCCCTGAAAGGAGCCAGTCCCTTCGATATGCTCAGCCGAGTGCTGGGGGGCCTACACATGCGGGGTAACTAGCCCTGACCTACCCACCCCTGCTGACCAGAATGGCGGCAGCCCAGTGACTCGATGAGATGCTGCCAGATATTTATACATGGGGCAGCAGAGAAACCTATGGGGGATGCGGCCGGCAGCGGAGCAGGAGGGATTGGAGATTCCTGCTGCGGTCCCTCCTGATACATTCAGGTGATACTTAATATTTACGGCTAACCCCTGAAAATGGGTGTTTTCTGGGATTTAGCTGCAAATATTAATGATAGATGGGCCTCCAGCATGCTGGAAAAACAAGTTAATCGCCGGGCTCACCGGGGTCAGGGTAATCACCAGAGAACCCTGGCCCTGACAGATCGCTCAGCACACAGCGCTGACACACCGCTGAGTGTTCCAGCATAAAAGACAAAATTGCAATCATAAACATATCCAGTTATGAATAATATAAAAAAGAAATAAATAAAACGATAGATACCACAATCTCTCTACACATGTTACATCTGCCCCACCTGCAGTGCACATGGTTTTGTCCATTTGAGAAGGAATTTGCCCTTGCAAGTAAGCCAGAATAAGGGCCAGTATGTTTAAAGGTGCCCATACACGGTACAATTGCTGGCTGCGATGGGATGCGCTCTCCCGGCACATACTTTTTGTACTAGATCTCATCTCATCTTATTGTATTTCAAAACCTATGCGATGAGATGAGATGAGATGCTATATTGTATACAATAATTGTAGCGTGTATGGGCACCTTTCAGAGATAGCCAGTACTCTTATTAATCACCCTAATAAAATTGAAGTGGGCCCACTGTCAATGGTGCCTTACCTGTCCAGGGCATAATAATATAGAGGAAATTTAGGGTTTTTTGCCCCTTTTTCCCCCCTTACAGGTAAGTATGTTGTATACTAGTGCTTCCAGGGTGAAGGGGGAGTCGTTTGTTCACTATTCCACAATGTAATTAGCAGGAAAAGAGGACCCAGCAATCAGAAGAAAAACATGCTGGAGGTTGCCAGTGGTAACAGCCCGGTCGTTCCACAGCCTTGCGGTCCACCAGTTGGGGATCAGATCTGTAGTTCAGAGTGGTCCACAGCTGTATATTCCACCCATGGGGACTGAAGCAAGTGGGTGCATGCCCGCTGTAGAATTGTAGATACCAGGGGCTGTTTGATAGCTGCAGCTAGCTGTCAGTTTGGCAGATATAGAGGTACCATGACAGTGGAGCGGACACTGGATGTCAGTGTCTAAAGGTATTTGCAGGCCAAGTTGTGATGGAGTGCTTGACGCGTTTCGTCACGTGCTCCGTGACTTTTTCGAAAACTGACAAACTGCTGTCACTCCAGCGCTAAGAGTTATTCCAATGCTTGGGATAGACATAAGGATATCCTTACAAAAAAACAAGGAACACAGAGGTTTGAGGATACCTAAAGGTTAATAAAACGGTGCTTTTTGTCCGCCGCCAAATTCAATGTTTCTCTGAATGTGGTTCTCATGTGGGGAAACAGCATTCCTTACATGTTGCGCATTTTTTTTAAATTCAATAATCTTTATTTCCTCTTTTTCGTATAAATTTTTTTTTTTACAAACACATGTGTAATCCCTTTTCATTGACATGATTTACATACATACATGACATAACTTTACATTGACATAACTTACATACCTAACAAACATACACCTTGGACATACTCGTATTACCAAGTCGCACTATTATGCCGTTATTTACTTTCTTAACCCGATTGTCAAGTCTCAGTCAGTGTTTTTATTATTTTTATCGCATTGATGTGCATACATTTTTTCTATTTTTTGCTTTAAGCTATTATTGGCTCTTCGTTGTCTGTGCTTGCTATATACAAGTTCCGCCATCTATCCCACTTATCATGAAATTTCTTACGTGAATTTCTAGAGTAAAACATATATTTTTCATGTTTCATCACCTCATTGACCAGTGCTCTCCACCTTGCAAGCGCTGGAGCTTTAGATGAGAACCACACAGGGGCTATTATTACTTTCACCAATGTGATTAGGCCTATAACATATGGATAGAGCATTGGTGAATTATCTCCCCCTATTTCCAAACCCAGTAAGCAAGCTCTAGGGTTCAGTTGAGTGATCGCAGGGGTTGTCAATTTAAGATCATCCCATACTTGCTCCCAGAAATGGTACACTTTGGGGCATTCCCACACCATGTGTTTAAACCCTGCTTCTGGTGCCACACATCTTGGGCACCTATCATCATCTCTTAACCCCGCCCTGTACATTCCCAATGGAGTGTAGTAAATCCTGTGCAATATGAAAAAGTGGATTTGCTGGTATCTAATAGATGCTGTCGCATGCTTGATGGCTCCCATTGTATCCTCCCACTCCTCTATTGTTAATGGACCCACATCTGATTCCCACTTTATTTTTAATCTTTCGATTGAGGGCTGGTGCTGACTGTTATTCATGATTTTATATAGTCTAGACACCCGGCCCGTGTTACTTAGCCTCTGAAGCATTAACTTAATCGGTGAGGGGAATATTTCAATAGTATGCCCACCAAATTGACTTTGAATTGCATGTCGTAGTTACATGTTGTGCATTGCTGAAGACCTGCCATGCATCCGTGGTACTTTGTCATATGTTCCTCCTATTGCTGTGGAACTACATATCCCAGCATGCCCTGTCCCAGTTTTGCTATTACGGCATGCTGGAACTGTGGCATGGTGTGCTGGGATGTGTAGTCCCACAGCAGCTGGCAGTCTGCAGGTTGAATACCTGTATTCTAGCAGATTCAGTTCCACTATGGTACTGTAAGCAGTCATGGCTGGCTGCCTGTTGTACTGTGCAATTGTTCAAAGACCAATTAATGACAGACTGCGCATTGGGACGGATTACAATACGCATGCGCGATGCCATAAAAAAAGACAAAAAACAAGGTTTTCTTTCCTCGCAAGCCACTCGCCGTTTGACTGACAGGAAGTCGGCGTTTGTGGCAAGTAACCGGACATCTGGGAGTGTTAGGGAAAACGCATGCGTGCCCAGGTATTTCCAGGGAGAGAGTGTGATGTCAGCTCCGGCCGCGATCAGCGCGCTTCTATCACACAGGTAGAGCAGGTTTTGGGTTATGTACAGACTGTGAGTGAATTGCGATAGGCGTGAATTTCACAAGTCATTTGCAGACTTGCGGGGACAGGATGTCACTCTTGCGGGTGGTGGCATAATCGCACCGCAGTAATCAGGTGAATAACCACCACCCCCCCCACCCCTGCCCGTACAACTCTATGTCAGCTGTATATGGGAACTGATTCCGAAGTATATGGAAATATCCGGACGCAGGGAGATCTTACCCTGTGGTACCGGCCATCGGCCATTCCCCTAAATCACAATACTGCAATACTGCCAAAGCTTACTGAGTGGCCATCGGTACTGGTCAGCCAGGTCCAGGAGGTCTGTTTTCAATTAAAAAGTTTCTGGGCTTGGCACACCTACAATATGGGTGAGACATGCCCCCTGTTTTGTAGAATGGTCCTAGTTGCTGTTCCAGAAGGGGGGACTGCGAGCGATCAGACTGGTCCCAT
Source organism: Crinia signifera (assembly GCF_055691185.1). NCBI lineage: Eukaryota > Metazoa > Chordata > Amphibia > Anura > Myobatrachidae > Crinia > Crinia signifera. Next base: position 29,016,730 of record NC_139223.1, on the reverse strand, counting down.
TCTGGTCCCATCCAGGTCCCGGGACAACATTCAGCAGGGTGGGGGGTGGCGTTACAGGACTAGGGTAATACAAAAGACCTCACATCTCCTGCTGTCACATAACGCCCCCCCCCCCCCCCCTGTTGATTGGATAGTTTAGTGCAGGGGTGGGGGAACCTCAGGGCCCCGTAGCCGGTCTGAGTGGCCCGCCCACCTGCCCTGCAGCTTTGCCGGGAGTCAAGTATAGGGGAATTCTCGCGAGAGGTCGGTAGTTCTCGTGAGATTCCTCTTAAACAACAGCAGCCGGAGACTGTCAGTCCTATTCAGCGGCAGCCGCCGGAGCGTAGGGCGGCTGCAGCAGGATAATTTGTAAGAGAAATTTTTACATATGGCCCCCGAAGGATTTTCTTCCCCATACAAATGGCCCTTGGTACAAAAAAGGTTCCCCATCTCTGGTTTAGTGAAATGAAACATTAGCGGCTCTCTGCAGTGTTAGCGAATGAACCATTAACACAAGGTGATTATATGTATTTGTCCTTCTGCACGATATAATGTACTATAATGTAATCATTTACTAAACGGTGTAATAAATGAGAGAAAAGGTTATCCAGTCTGACCTTACATTATTCACATGTGACTCTACAGACTACTGTTATGTCCATCATTGCTTCCTCCAGACAGGTTCTCTCCCAGTCCCAGCACACTAAGGGGCATCAGCAATAATACAGGAAAAACCACCTGGTAGTAGAGAATTCAGAGATATTAAGGTGGCCATACACTTATACGAATTGGGCCCTTTTCAGCAGATTCCGAAGCATTGGGCCAAGAAATCGGGTGAATAGTGTCAAATCGTATATGTGCCTAACCTCCGATTCCGATCCATTTGCCAGGTGATTGACAGGAAGTAGGTGTCTGGGGGTAGTAGCAGTAGTTCTATAAATACGCAGGCGTGCCTAGGAAAATGCTGGGAGTGTCCGGGAAACCGCTAGGTGTACCTGAGCATGTAGGGGAGGGTGTGTGACATAAGCTCCAGGCTGATAGTGGTTGCATAGCCAGAGGCCATACTTCCCTACTTTGGGTATCTCCTTTCCAGGGAACGCCCAGAGAGGAGCTGCAGCTACCAGTTTGGGGGCAGAGCCGTGTATTCTAGTAGGCCCCGCCCCTGTAGCTACATAATACCTCAACTCATGGTTCCGGGGAGAAGGGGTGGGACCAAAATGATGCCATTCCCATCATTTAGCCCAGCCCCTTCCCCGTTTTGTGGTATTATCTCCCCCATCTTCATTAGGAAGTGGACACCCAGTGATCTACCCAGTCTTTCATGGGTACAGGGGACTGCCCAAAAAAATGAAGAGTCTCCTGCAGCTTCCAGGAGAGAAGGCAAGAATGACAGCGACTGACATAGAAGGCCCAACTGCTCCTGCCCTAGGGCTGGTGCCCACATCAATGGTGGCATCTAAGGTGGCACCAATTGGTATTTCAGTGCCTACAGATGCGTCTCAGTCCTTACACTATTTAAAAAGGATAAAAAATTACCACAAAACATACAGTATTTGGCAGGGCGGCCCTAATTTCAGCAAAATAAACTTCATACTGCAAAGTTGCTATATGTGAATAATGTAATGTAACGCTGATTCTCACTGTCATTGTTAGCGTAATCTCATCAGTTCTCTAATTGGTCTCACGTCTCACAGCTGTCAGGTAATGCAAGAGGGACTTCTCCAGAGCCATTTACATATGACAAAAAATGGTGGCCACCGTGATGCTTCCCTGTCATTAACACCCACACGCCTATTTTCCTGTGTTCCCATCACAAGAACAATAAGGGGTTGGGGTGGATGAGATAAATGCACTGAAGGTTGATGGGGGACAGAGCACTTTGTGTACAGCGCTGAATATAATCACTCGCTGCAGTCACAGATAGCCGTCAGCTCCCTGGGATGAGGCAATGTACATTATAAGCCCCAAACAGTACATTATTGTCATCAAACTATGTGTAAAACTTTGCATCGGACCAGTGATGCCACTGCGGCATCCAGGCCCCATGTTCTGCTTTTAAAAGACCAAAATGGAGGCCTTTTCTGAGGCAGCGCATTCTCTGACTAATATAATTAGTGACTGATGAATTTTAATTATAACTCATAGATATTTGTTATAAATAGCTTCAGTGATGTCACTGTGGTTCCTAATGACTGGATAGGCTGTAATCTCATTGATATCACTGGCCCCTAGTGACTGGATAGGCTGTAATCTCAGTGATGTCACTGGCCCTTAGTGACTGGATAGGCTGCACTCTCAGTGATGTCACTGTGGCTCCTAATGACTGGATAGGCTGTAATCTCATTGATATCACTGGCCCCTAGAGACTGGATAAAATGTAATCTCAGTGATGTCACTGGCCCTTAGTGACTGGATAGGCTGCACTCTCAGTGATGTCACTTGCACTTAGTGACTGGATATGCTGCACTTTCAGTGATATCACTGATCCTTAGTGACTGGATAGGCTGTAATCTCAGAGATGTCACTGATCCCTAGTGACTGGATAGGCTGCACTCTCAGTGATGTCACTTGCACTTAGTGACTGGATATGCGGCACTCTCAGTGATATCACCGGTCCTTAGTGACTGGATAGGCTGTAATCTCAGTGATGTCACTGGTCCCTAGTGACTGGATAGGCTGTATTCTCAGTGATGTTAATAGCCCTTAGTAACTGGATAGGCTGCACCCTCAGTGATTTCATGTGTTTCTAGTGAATGGATAGGCTGCATTCTCAGTGATGTCACTGGCTACTAGTAAGTGGATAGGCTGCATTCTCAGTGATGTCACTTTCTCCTATTGAGTGGATAGGCTACAATGTCAGTGATGTCACTGGTCGATAGTGAGTGAATAGACTGCATTCTCATTTCTCAGTGATGTTACCATACCCTCCAACATGATCCATTCCATTAGGTACAAAATGCTCTGTTCCTGGACTTCCCTGCCAGTGGCAGTTGCAGAGTTGGGGCTGCACCACTGTCCAATATTTAAAAAGGGGAGCCACACCTACCACCTCAAACATCACTGTCCTGGACTCACTGGCGGTTTAAGTGACACCACCCTCCCCCCCTTGAATTTTGGACTGTGCTACCACCCTCCCCCCCTTGAATTTTGGACTGTGCTGGTGTTCCAGCTCTGTAACTTCTGTAAGGAAGTCGAGGAATAGAGCATTTTGTACCTAATGGAATGGGTCATGTTGGAGGGTATGCTTGCTGTTACTAGTTTCTGGGGACTGGATGCGCTGCATTCCCTGTGATGTCACTGGTCGATAGTGAGTGAGTAGACTGCATTCTCAGTGATGTGTTACTAGTTTCTGGGGACTGGATGGGCTGCATTCCCAGTGATGTCACTGGTTCCTAGTAAATGGACAGTATACTCTCTCAGTAATATGCCTGGTTCCTATTGACTGGATGGGCCTACAATTGATGCTGTTCAGTGTGAATGGTGTCATCGGGGTGAGTGGATGGAGTCAGGGGAATGGGCATGAGTGAGTCTTAGGGGTCTATTTACTAAATTGAGAATTCTATTGAAGCTGGGATGTTGCCCATAGCAACCAATCAGTATCTACTTCTTAATAATTTAGCACCTTCTAGAAGATAATAGAGGGTGGGATTCTGTAAACGAAAAATGCTGTAAAAACCCCATTATCTGGGTTTTTACTGCATTGTGGGATGCACTAAAGACACCCCCCTCCCCCCCTGCCGAGCTACCGTGACGGGGGGCATCGCCAGCGAAAGCTGGCAATACTCCATAGAAGCCTATCCCACTGACCCACCGCCGCCCCAAACAGACCCCCACCGCACCACACGGACCCCTGCTGACCCCCCTCACCTGTGTCCAGGCGGCACAGCGATGTGCTGCCCGAACCAGTGACCTCCCTCCTCCCACTGCACTGTAAATCCTCTTCCAGGTGCAGGGAGGAGGAGAGCCCGCCCGCAGCAGTATCATCATCCAGCCGCGTAAGGGAGGGAGGAGGGAGCCGCTGGGGGGCTGCACATCGCCGGTCAGATCACAAAGGACAACTCTTAACGCAAGAGCTGTCCTTTGCCATAAATAACACATATATTAGTCAATATGCGATAATTATGTCTGTGGTAGTCGGCGATGTGCGGCCGCAGATGTTAGTGTATCCTGCCCATAATCTGATTGATTGCCCAAAGCAACATCTCATCTTTACTAGAACTTACATCTTAGTAAATAAACCCCTTAGCCTCTTTTCCAGGTGCCACATGATTTTTGTGAGCCTCCTGGATGGTTCAGGAGAGTAGGCAGCTTGTAAGATATTCTTTAAGATGTAAAACCTGTCTTTATATTGATTTAACGCTTTTGCCATTTTCTTTGTCATATTAGCTGTACGCTCGCCATTACAGTGTTGTCTGTTTTTCCTTTCTTTTATCTACTGCCAGTTATTGTTTGAATAAAGAACAATAACTCCATTTTGAACTATATTAGTACGATACGCAAACCATCGGTTGGCACAGACCGGCGTAGCGTCCAGCTCTGCATCAATTCCTGAATAACCCCCAATGCCTGCGCTGATAAAGCATGCCCATTGCCCAGTATACAGTCCTCTGTACCTGCAGAAGATACTGCTGCTTATACAGATACAGTACATGGGCTGGAGGATCGACAGACATGGAAATACCAGTAGTACATTGCTCAGTACATTATTTCCATGTTGCTGACTGGACGGCTGCCAGTCACTGTTACTGGCTCTCTGCAACCATAGGGAAATCTCCGGAACTGCAGAAACTCGGGGCTAGAGAGAGTTACCAATTCTGGGAGAGAGAAAAAGTGGAGAAAAATAACGTACCGACCAATCAGCTAATAACTGTCACTTTTCAAACCCCACCTGTAATGTGGCAGTTAGGATTTGATTGGCTGACGCATCTGGTCACACACCTGTCACTCAGGGTTCTCTCATTCTTACAGCCAATGGCCAAGGTTCCGTTATCTTAGCAGCTGAGTGAGTTTATGGTGGTATAAAACGTGGAGCGGACCTTTGCCCAAGGACTGCGGTGTTTCGTTGTTATCACTATCCCCCACCTAAGTCACATGACAGAAGACGAGTTTGAGGCTGGCATGGAACGGGTTAGATGTTACATTGCACCAATGCAGAGCACGTTATGACGCTCTAGCTTAAGTACGGGCTACACTAATTGGTCCACGTGTTGGTCCGCCCAAAAAAAAACGTCAACCTTTGCACGCGTAGACGCTTTCCATGTTGACCTGTTGCTTGTGTCGATCTTTTGCCATTGTGGACCCAGTGCATGTTGACCTTTTCGTGACGATCCATTGAGGGCCGGCCTAGTCATTGGGCCTGATTCAGATCTGATCGCACAGCTGTGAATTCGCAGGCCAGGCGATCATTGACATAATACACATTCGTGAGGCCGACCTGCGATACAGGCCTGCTGCTTGTTTATGCGTTCAGTGGGCTCCAAATAAACGCAGCCTAGCCAGCAGGTCTGAATTGGGCCCCTCGTGCAGATAACAGGACGCACAGTGCAGGTGGATGAGGCCGCAGCCAGGCGGGAGTAATGTGAACCTTGTAGTTAATGATTAGTGTGCTGCTGAGTACACTCCTAGCTATGAAGGTGTGTTCTGTCCTGATCACTTTCACAACAGCGCTGGCTGCGTACTGCTCCCAGGCATTTATCATCCTGTTAACTATTGCAATGCCTGAGAGTCAGCTGCCAGCCTGCGCTCACATTGGCCTCGGTGTAGCCAGGAGGACGCTTGTATCATCATATTATTCCCAGCATGTGACGGTGGGGCGGAGGCTCCTGCACACACCACCATGGGACCTGATCCACATACATCTGCCATCACTGACCCTCTCCCTCCAGCTGATGCCAGCCATCCCCCCACCGGGCTGCTCATTCTCTGCCTCCATGGGTGGGGATTATTAGGTTGACAGTCAACCACTATGGGTCGACACGTGAACATTTAAAATGATGGTCTAGGTCCTGCAGGTCCAAACTGTGGCCCTCCAGCTGTTGTGAAACTACACATCCCAGCATGCCTTGCCATAGTTTTAGTATTCTCTAATAGCAAAACTGTGACAAGGCATGATGGGACTTGTAGTTTCACAACAGTTGGAGGGCCATAGTTTGGACATGCCTGCTAGGTCAATATTGACAAAATATCGACACAAGCAAAAGGTTGACATGGAAATAGTTGACACAGGAAAAGTTCAACATGAGTTTTTCCCTTTTTTGGTGTCCGTCGAAATCTGCCGACATTGACACCAAATAATTGTACCACGTCCCCTTGCATGACACGCACTCCGGGCACAGCGCTCGCCACACTATTATAGTCTCCTCTATGTCCACTTGGATCGAGAAGTAAGAACAAGTTAGTTTAAAAAAAAAAAAAATCATGAAAAACTCATGTCAACTTTTTTCATGTGTCGACCATTAATGTGCGTGTGTCGACCTTTTTCCAATATCAACTTTTTCATGTGTCGACCATTAACGTGGCATCAGTGTGCGTGTGTCAACCTTTTGTCAATGTCAACTTTTTCACTTATTGTCCCTCGACTATTAGTGGTCGACATATTAACCGGATACCGCATGGATAACCCTCTGAAAAGTGAATATCGCTGTGTGTCTCCTACACAGGCGGAGATTGTATTAGTAATATCACAGGATCGTTGGCGCACTGCCTACCACTGTTGTCAGATTTGGCACTGTGCAGGCTGGCGCTGAGTTCTCCACAAGTGCCGGCTCCCTGGCACAAAACCATCTCTCTTTCTGCCAGTTTGGGGGAGGTGGGGTGGTGACCAGAAGTTTACTTACTGGGTGTACTGCATTAAATGTCCCAGTGGCATGTCTAGCATGGGAGCTAGGAAGTTGGCACCACCGAGAAACACCCTTTTCATGGAATTTCTGTTGTCGCCTACCCCATTCTGGGTATGAGAGGAAGACTGAAGCAGATGCATCCAGGAATGGCCCTCTCCCTTGTGTACATCCGTGCAGCCCAAAATGCAAGATCTGAGACACTCACTGTCACCGCAAGTGCACGCTGTAATACCGATTAGTGTGCAGTCCACCGTTATCCGTACGCGGTCTCAAATGCATGCGGCTGCAGGTCTGCATGCGCAATTGCATGCAGTGACACCCCCCGACACTCCCATAACACACCCACTGAATGGGCCATTCTTGTGCTCAATACTAGCCCCCTCCCAGTTTCTGCCCATCACTTTTCCGCCACATTACTGTTTCCTTCTGTCCCGACCACTCTGGGCGCACACTCTGTGTAACGCAGGCGCCATACGAGATTGTATGCGGATCTGATTCCAGTCCTGTGTCTGGTCCATGCCATAATGCAGCATGTGCATTAGCCATAGAGCCAGAGGAAATGCTACCTTTGGTGACTGTGGCCCTAATGGTGCCCATACACTTGTGCGATCGGAAGCAATGCACCATAGTAATGCAATTTCCCATCGCATCTTAAGTGTTTTTTTTCCAGGGCTGGCAGGCGGAGGTGTAGTGGAGCTGGCAGCAGGAGACTTGGCAGTAGTCAGTGGAGCTGGCAGCGGGTGGCATAATTTCACTTTTTTTTTTTTCAAAAGACTTTGCGGCCCTCTGATTGGCTGAGAGCTCAGCCAGTCCAGTCTTGTCTTTGAAAATGTTTTTTTTTTTTTCAAATTCTGTCGCCCGCGGCTAGCTCAGCTGACTACCGCCACCCGCCAGCCACATGCTGCCAGCTCTACTACACCTCCGCAGATCGCATTGCAAGCGATCGCATGTGGTTAAAAAACCACATGCGATCGCACATGCAAAGCAATAGAAATTATGTGCAGCACATAGTATCTGGCGACGCAAGATTCGACTGACGGGCATCGCGTCGGGTGACACATGCGATCTGTTGCGGCAATTTATCAAAATCGCATGCCGTATCTCACATGTGTATGGGCACCATAAGACAAGACTTTACAGCATGATGGGGCATATTCCCTGCGGCCACATCATTCATACAAACAGTATGTAACACTGATGCTATGGCGCACTGACAATGCAAACAGGAACATATACTGCAAATGACATGGATCTGTGCACAGATATTGTTGAAACTTTGTAGAGTGGTGTCTATCGCCATCTGGTGGCTTAAGTGAGCAGCGCTGTTTGTTAAAAAAACTGAGAGCTGCTCACTGAAATTAGTAATGCCTCTCTTGTAAACCCCCAGCCAGGGCTGATGCAAGGCACCGGAGCGTCCCAGGCGAGGTGTGATGGGGGCGCCCCGGTGCCCACCGGCTACACGGGGGTCCGCACGGTCGAAGGGGTACCTGCGCGCCCGCAGCAACTTACAGAGCCGATGATGATGGACGGCAGCAGGCAGCACTTCACTCCGGCTGGGCGGTACAGCGGGCGGCTCCCTCTATCCTGGCCGGACGGCGGCACCCGATGGGGCTCTGTAAGTTGCGGTGGGGGCGCCGCAGGTACCCCTTTAGACCGCGCGGACCCCCCTGCTGCATATAGCCCCCACGCCGGATAGCGCCGCAGGGACCCCTCAGATAGCACGGACCCCCCTGCTGCATATAGGGGGGGGGGGGGGGGGGGAGTTCACCTCTGCTCACCTTCGCTCATCTCCATTGGAGGGGACCTGGCTGCACCGAACTGCCGCCCTCCAGTGGCCGGCGCCCTAGACAAATGCCTAAAGGTGGTGCTGGCCCTGCCCCCAGCATGCCAAAGGGCATTAGTAATAAGATTTGAAAAGTCAACTTATTAGAAGGTAATTCAGCCAGAGATCTTAGTTTCATGCATTTTGCAAAAAAAAGTGATACACCTCCGGACCTTGGCAACGCCTCTTTGATACTGGAGGTCCCTACGCTGCATGATAACAGTACCCAGTGGTGTCTGTCGCCATCTGGTGGCTAAAATAAATAATATTCGCCTTAAAAAAGGTTGGTAAAGTATTTTAACCCTTTGAGTTGAATTTGTCAAAATAGGTGTGAAAGTTGACACACAAACACATTTATTCCTCATAATGACCTGTAATGTTACCTTATATAGGAAATATAATCTTTTCTGTCGCCAGCCCCCACCCGAGACGTTCGTGCGCGCCCCGTGGCTACGTAGCTTTCTCTGCCACCCGCCGCCCCTCTGTCCCCCCTATCCCTGCCTTTCTCCCTGTAGTGAAGACGGGCAGGGACCCGCAGCGGTGCCGTCCTGAAACTGGGATCGCCGGATCAGAGGTGCTCCATCTGTAGCCTACAATTCGCATCATTTGTGTGAGGCCACGCCCCCACCCCAAGTGCGCTCCATGGGTGCCCAGTGTTTCCATGGGTGCGCCGATCCCCTGCCTGACACTCCATTTGCGAACGTTTCCGTGAGTGAAAGACTTGCCGAAGGCGCTTGCTCCGGTGGTTTGCACATGCGCATTAGCGCACATGTGCAGACCCCCTCCATTGGGGTCAGGGCCAAATCAGCCCTTTGTATCCATGGTTACTTGTGATTGCTTAGGATGGTCAGTGCTTTACCCCTTTAGAAAATAAAGCAATAGTGTATTCATGTGATTTCAGCAGATTATTTCAGGCAGTTTCATGAATTTGTCCTGTAAGCTGCAGTATTTAGCCCTGTGATATGCAATAAGTGCTTAAAATGGCTGAGGGCTGCATCGGCACAAAGCCATATAATAGCCCTATGTTTTGAGATACTTTGTTAGAAGTAGTGTTTAGGGCTAGTTAGCTTTACAGTAAGTGGGTTTGGCCTCTTTTAGGCATGTGGTCTGCTCTAGTCCTATGAGGAGTGTAGTGGGCGTAGCCAGCTCAGAGTATATTAGGGCAGGTCATGTGATAACCTTCCTCTTGACACTTTGGAAGCCCCTCCCTCCCTGATTTTTGCTTTTTTGTTCTTCATCAATTGGATTTTGATACTGAATTAATTTTATAGACGGCTAATAATTGTAAGCAATACTCTGTTTGTTGTATCACTGTCTCCTTTGTAAAGCGCAACGGAATATGCTGCGCTATATAAGAAACTGTTAATAAATAATAAAAGCAAGATAGGCGGGAAGTCACTACCAGCCAACAGTCAAATCCTTGCATAAGTGGTCAATGTGGGGCACCCCCTTTTGGAAGGACGGCGGGTGTGTCCTTCCCATGTGGGTGGACAAAGAGGGCGTTCCCGTGTGGGAGCATCCATTGCTTTGCCAGTGTAAAGGGTGGTGAGTCCGGCACTAGGCAGGTTACGCAGTTAGGAGGCGGTGGTGAGTCCGGCACTAGGCAGGTTATGCAGTTAGGTGGTGGTGAGTCCGGCACTAGGCAGGTTACGCAGTTAGGAGGCGGTGGTGAGTCCGGCACTAGGCAGGTTACGCAGTTAGGAGGCGGTGGTGAGTCCGGCACTAGGCAGGTTACGCAGTTAGGAGGCGGTGGTGAGTCCGGCACTAGGCAGGTTACGCAGTTAGGAGGCTGTGGTGAGTCCGGCACAAGGCAGGTTACGCAGTTAGGAGGCGGTGGTGAGTCCGGCGCTAGGCAGGTTACGTAGTTAGGAGGCGGTGGTGAGTCCGGTACTAGGCAGGTTACGCAGTTAGGAGGCGGTGGTGAGTCCGGCACTAGCTAGGTTACGCAGTTAGGAGGCAGTGGTGAGTCCGGCACTAGGCAGGTTACGTAGTTAGGAGGCAGTGGTGAGTCCGGCACTAGGCAGGTTACGTAGTTAGGAGGCGGTGGTGAGTCCGGCACTAGGCAGGTTACGCAGTTAGGAGGCGGTGGTGAGTCTGGCACTAGGCAGGTTACGCAGTTAGGAGGCAGTGGTGAGTCAGGCACTAGGCAGGTTACACAGTTAGGAGGCGGTGGTGAGTCCGGCACAAGGCAGGTTACGCAGTTAGGTGGTGGTGAGTCCGGCACAAGGCAGGTTACGCAGTTAGGAGGCGGTGGTGAGTCCGGCACTAGGCAGGTTACGCAGTTAGGAGGCGGTGGTGAGTCCGGCACTAGGCAGGTTACGCAGTTAGGAGGTGGTGGTGAGTCCGGCACTAGGCAGGTTACGTAGTTAGGAGGTGGTGGTGAGTCCGGCACTAGGCAGGTTACGCAGTTAGGAGGCAGTGGTGAGTTCGGCACAAGGCAGGTTACGCAGTTAGGAGGCGGTGATGAGTCCGGCACTAGGCAGGTTACGTAGTTAGGAGGCGGTGGTGAGTCCGGCACTAGGCAGGTTACGCAGTTAGGAGGCAGTGGTGAGTCCGGCACTAGGCAGGTTACGTAGTTAGGAGGCGGTGGTGAGTCCGGCACTAGGCAGGTTACGCAGTAAGGAGGCGGTGGTGAGTCCGGCACTAGGCAGGTTACGCAGTTAGGAGGCAGTGGTGAGTCCGGCACTAGGCAGGTTACGCAGTTAGGAAGCGGTGGTAAGTTGCCTTCTTGTTATTTGAGTTAAGACCTAGTTGACTGGTGCCGGCATTGGTAGCGCCTTGTCTTTGCCATCCTCCATGGTTAGTTTAAACCAGGTCACAAAACCAATAAATGCTTGTTGACCTTAGAAATAACCACGCTGACACCAACGGCTAGATTTCTTAGTGATAAGGTGGCTTAAAAAATATGTAGAAGTGTGCCTTATGGCACTCTAGCTGTTGGGAAACTACAAATCCCAGCATGCCCTGCCGGTTTTAGCATTCCCTAAGTCGTTTAACAAAAGCTGGAGTGCTCATTATTAGAGGATGTCTGCTTCTACTGTACATGCAGCATAATCAGCACAATAACCTTGTGGGGGGGGGGGTACGGTCGGTTGGTCGACCTAAAGATGATCGACAGTTATTAGATCTACACCGTTGCAAGGTTGACAGGGGTCTAGGTCGTCATGGGGTTTTTCACTGTTTTATTGACACGACATGTGCCGACAGGCGGTATTTCATGCCCTACCATCCATTAGGGCGTGGTGGGAGAATAAAATAGTGTGCCGAGCGCAGCGAGCCATGCGAGGGGCACTTAATTCAGTGTCCATGTCAACTGTGTCGTCATTCAGGTAAAAAAAACTGTGAAAAACCCATGTCAACCTAATGTCATGTCGATCTTGTCCCATGTCGACCTAGACCCCTGCCAACCGTGCAGTATGTCGACCATCGTTCAGTCGACCCAATGATCCGTACCCCCTTGCGGCTGTGTGACCTATTCATCCCATCCTACAAAACGAGAGACGTGCCGGTGCCAGGTCTGAATTTTTGTTTTATTCACGGAGCATCTCAGACTGGGACACAAAGAATAGTTATATAAAAAAGCAGATAAAATATGGACCCAATACAGCTATACACAGAACACAGACAGGATGAAAGGGTATCGTACTTTGTAAATACATTGTTAAAAAATATCTGGAAAAAAAAAAAATCTGACATAACATTATATATAAATGCATTTCTCTCTCGTTTATTTTAAACTCTTATATATCGATAAAGGAAACTCTCTGCGCCGTCCAATCAGGGTCTAGACATCGTCCCCGCCCCCCCCCCCGCGTTCCTCAGCCGCAGTCACCGTGGGTTACAGTTACATTCTTGGTCCATTATGTAGAAACGTATAGAAAATGTCTTACGAGAGTACAAAGGCTGTATGCCACGCGCCAGGCACGCTGCTTCGCCCAGGCAGAGAGCGGGCATTGGTTAAAGTCTTGTATCGCCACTCAGCTAGATGGATGGCTGATGTGTACGTAGTGATAGAATTGGATTGGTTGCTACGGGTACCATCACCTCTTTACATTTGTAGAAGTTTTTGTAAATTTACCCCTAAATGTGTATGTCATGGGGAGATGTTTATCGATCCCCGGGAATGTGCAGCGTTAACCATATGGTGGGTATACGCTGAACAATATGCATGATGATTATATTGTTGTCGTGCATATCGTTCCTTAAAATCGGATAGTGTGTACCCAGCTTTAGTAGCTTTGGGTAACTACGCCAATGAATTCCCTCCGAGATTTGATACATCTACCCCTACAGAGCACAGAATGTCGGAGTGTTTGTCACGGATACGGTAGGAAATCCCGACGGTCAAAATCCCGACAGGGTCAAAATCCTGAGTGGGTCAAAATCCCGAGTGGGTCATAATACCGGCAAGGACAAAATCCTCACAATGTCAAAAAAAAATTTTCACAGTTTTTTTACCCCAATGTCGCCGCGGTCGACATGGACACAGTTGGAAGTCAACTGCAGCCCCTCGCATCGCTCACAATGCTTAGGGCACGGTGCCTCGCTGCGCTCGGCACACTATTTTATTCTCCCACCACGCCCTAGTGGATGGTAGGGCATGAAATACCGCCTGTCGGCACATGTCGGGTCAAAAAACTGTGGGTCGACCTGTCGACACAAAGTCATGTTGACTGTTTCACCTGTACATTCTATATGTCGGTATTTTGACCTTGTCGGGATTTTGACTGCATCCCGTTTGTCACATCTACCCCTACAGAGCACAGAATGTCATATACAGGTGTATCGTCACTCGTGTAGCATTTCTGCGCTATATACAGGTGTGTCCTTGTATATACCACACGGGGCAATAATCAGCTGTTTTGAGGGGGCAGTGTAATGTCTTATTCTTTAAGTTTGCCTGAGTCGCATTTCAGATGACTGCGATCGCACAGGAATTAGTGTAAAGTCGCACAACTGAACGTGGCGTGCGATAAAGTTGTGGCGCTTGATACATAGCCACACATGGATGTACAACAATCGGAGCAGTGCAGGTCAGCAAAGCAATGGCGTCGCTTTCCGTTGTTTTATCTTGCACAATTCCGATGCAGCGAGAAAGCCCAGGAGCGGGTGCGCAGGGAGGGGCTGGTGGCCACATCCGAATATCCAACTTCGTACTTGCACACCTTTTCCTCGTGCTCTAACACAATAGCAGTGTAAGACGGATGCAGATTGATAGAATATTGAGGGGAAGATTGGCATTGGTTATTTGGCGCGTTAGATAGGTGTATGCGGTCACATATGTAGCCTATAAAGCATTGTATTGTGTGTTACATACTGTAGTCAGTGAATCCTTAGATTCACCATCGTTGTGTCTTTTGTGTAGCCTTGCAGAAACGGGTATGCCTGCCATATACTGTAGATTGGCACAGTGCATGGGGTGTCTGGTGTGGAGGTTGGCAAGGAGTGGGCGTGTCTGGTGTGGAGGTTGGCAAGGAGTGGGCGTGTCTGGTGTAGAGATTGGCAAGGAATGGGCGTGTCTGGTGTAGAGATTGGCAAGTAGTGGGCATGTCTGGTGTAGAGATTGGCAAGAAGTGGGCATGTCTGGTGTAGAGATTGGCAAAGTGTGGGGGTGCATGGTGTAGAGATCGGAAGAGAGTGGGGGTGCATGGTGTACTGATCGGCAGAGAGTGGGGGTGCCTAGTGTTCCGATCGGCAGAGAGTGGGGGTGCCTGGTGTACAGATAGGCAGAGAGTGAGGGTGCCTGGTGTACGGCAGAGAGTGGGGGTGCCTGGTGTACAGATCAGCAAGGAGTGATCGTGTCTGGTGGAGATTGGCAAGGTTGGTGTCGGTGGTATATATCGGCAGTGAGCTGGTGTCAGTGGTATATTGAGGCAGTGAGTTGGTGTGATAAAACAGCAGTGAGTTGGACCTATAGCGGCAGTGAGCTGGTGTCGGTGGCATACAGTGGCAGTGGCATACAGTGGCAGTGAGTTGGTTTCGGTGACACATAGCAGCAGTGAGTTGGTTTCGGTGACACATAGCGGCAGTGAGCTGGTGTCAGTGGCATATAGCGGCAGTGAGTTGGTGTGACAAAGCGGCAGTGAGTCGGTGTCGGTGGCATACAGTGGCAGTGAGCTGGTGTCGGTGACACATAGCGGCAGTGAGTTGGTTTCGGTGACACATAGTGGCAGTCAGTTGGTTTGTCCATTAGACAGGCACGCTGTTGGAAATATTGCAGACAACTTATACATTGGAGTGATCTTTCATCTGTGCTGGAGTGCCATTCATTTTCTCATTCAGTCTGCTGACTCGATATGTCTCATAGTGAATATTGTGGGTGATGTCTTTCAGATCCTGCAGGTTGGACCTATAGGAAGGAGTAAGTTTAATAAAAATGGTCAACATTGAAATGCCCACAAGCAATCCTCTAAATCAAGAAGTGTTACTGAGTTGCACCAGCTCATTACAGACTGAACTTTATAAATGGCCGCTTATCAGTATATTTTCATTCATGTACAGGAGGCAGAGGAACATACAATGGTATTCAACACAAATAATAGCTTCTACAAATACCTGATCATAACGTTGGGTGTGTGCAATTCTCCAGCTAGTCCTAGCATTTATGGATTCCCTCATTAGAACTATCAGTCCTTCTCTACCTGGATGAGATTCTCATTTTCTCCAGCACACTTGAGGAACATCAGGACCTGGATAATCACTGAAGGAGACATGTTGCTCCATCCAGTCCACAGTGAGCTTCTGGTGATCTAATTTGGACGGTGCCGAGAGATCAAAGCAACAGAGGCCCTTTATTTCTATAGAGTTGTTGGCACTTGGGCTGCCTTGACCAAGCAGTTGACTGCTAAGGACACAAGTGGAGG
Organism: Crinia signifera; assembly: GCF_055691185.1. Lineage (NCBI taxonomy): Eukaryota > Metazoa > Chordata > Amphibia > Anura > Myobatrachidae > Crinia > Crinia signifera. Next base: position 29,001,227 of record NC_139223.1, on the reverse strand, counting down.
AGCAACCACACGTTCCAACACAGATGACAAATATGTCCTTCTAAAAGGTTTATCCTCCTCTGTCAAGATCAACTATGGATACTCTGAATTGCTTGCCTTCACTGAGCAAATACATCTCCTGGAGGCCAGAAGATCTCTCTATTCTCACCAACAGAATATGTATCCCGCTCGACGGGCACTTTGAGCATTCCTCCTAATCGTATTTGACTTTCTCTCCTGGGAATTATCTCTTGAGAATAATCCATGACTATAGGAGCCACTATACCACCAGGCTGGATTTTGGGAATGCCATCATTCTGGAGTTGCAGGAGAGGTTCCCAGCCAAAAGGGCTACACCTGGTCAAGGTGACCAATGAGATGTCCTCTTGGCTGAGAGCTGTAGGTCCATCGTAACAACACAAAAACAAGTGATTTGATCCTTCAGGTATTCTGGTTGAAGACCATGAGAAAGTCACCTCCTTCATTCAACCCTGTATTACCTGTAAACAGATCTAGGTCTCCCGCATGAGAATCACCACCTGTGACACCCCCTGCGGGTGCTACATAATAAAAGAAACAGCAGCTCTCATATGGAGAAGGGGGGCAGATGGCCCTGTCTCCCCCCACGTCATGTGACTCTTTGGTATGTCCAGAATGTCATGTCCCAGTGGAGTGTGTGGTTAGATGTCTCAGGGACAACTTATACAAAGTATATGCAGGAACTCCAGGGACTGTGGAACAGACTGCTGCAGTGGCTGAGGTTGACTGTATCGTAACAATAAGGTTTATGGACCAGAGGAGGCAGTGGGTGATAAAGTGTGGCTTTAGACACACAACATCGCCCCAAAGAGGCCACTCATTAAAACTGGGACAGAAGTGCACATATATCTCAAAATGAGCAGTCCAAAAACCTCCTTTCTTCAGGATCAACCGGGAGCTTAACATCTATTTATGAAGCTGATGGTGAAGGACCAGTTTTCAAGATGAAGATGGTTCCTCTTACCGCATTAGGGACAATGGTCCACTAGGAACACAGCCACAAGTCACTCATTGGGGTCGATACTATTAACCCCGGAGGGTGTGAGTTGCCATTCAGGATCCCATCGATCATAAGATTGGCTACCCCAATTGTAAGGTTACCAAATTTGTCAGGAAGAAGGCTGGTAAACTCTGTATCGTAGTGTATGTACAATCGTTGTACAGCTGAAACCTTTCTGTGGACAATGATAGTCATCTTACTGCTTGGCCCAAAGTTCTGAACTATTAAATACCCAAAATGTAGCCACCCACATATTGCAATGTGGGTGGTCAGATTGGTCCGTGACAGTAAGAGTTGATTTCCTCTGTGGCTAGATGAGCCCAGAATACACTGAAAGCATACACAATTCTTGAGGAAGGCTCCGGTCCGAATGCATTCCCATTTTTTTCGGGATTATCGCAATCAGTGGGTGCGGAAAATCAGGTAATGTGCAGCAAGCAACTTCTGAATGATTATCAATTAAACCTCAATGTTCTCACATTGACAGCACACAGGTCCACCCTCCCTGATCACACATAATATATTTTTTTTTTCCTGCCTTGGTTTCCAATTTAACATGGCTAACTTAAAAACCAATCTCACCTTATTAGTAAATCTCTCATATCGGCAAATTCACAATGCGATGTGTTCTCAACTGCAAAACATAAGAAAGGGAGAGGTGCGTGTGAGGTATCCGATGTTGCTCGTTAGCAAAGTTTAATAAAACACAGTTAAAAAACATTATACAGATGAGGATTCAAGTGTTTTGTGCTCCGCTCCCACCACTAGAGGGCGTCTGATGGAGGAATTCCATTCTATCATTTTGAAGGTACTGGTAACTAGTACTGTATTACAGCAATGTCAACAAAGAAATGGAGAATTTTAATCAGCTGAAGCTGCTTGTGCGTCCGATCCTGTTTTGAGTGTAAGATGCATTGTAATGGAAAAAGTTGCAAACACGCCTGGTGCAAAGGAATCATGCGCAGACAAGCACGACTAAAAGGGCTGTTAAATGAGCAAAGAGGCTAGATGTACAGTATATGGACACATCTGCAGTGATGTTACAGGACATGAGCGTGATGTCACAGGGTAAAGTAGTGATGTTATAGTACATCACCGTGATGTCACAGGGTGAAGCAGAGATACATGACATGATCATGATATCACAAGGTGCTGTAGGAAGCCTGTACCGATGACATGGTATGACCAGCTGTAGGTAGCCAGTACATGTGACATGGTTTGACCAGCTGTATGTAGCCTGTACACGTGACATGGTATGACATGGTATGACCAGCTGTAGGTAGCCTGTACACGTGATGTGCTCTTGCCTGGTGTATGTAGCCTGCACACGTGATGTGCTCTTGCCTGGTGTATGTAGCCTGTACACGTGATGTGCTCTTGCCTGGTGCATGTAGCCTGTACACGTGATGTGCTCTTGCCTGGTGTATGTAGCCTGTACACGTGATGTGCTCTTGCCTGGTGTAGGTAGCCTGTACATGTGATGTGCTCTTGCCTGGTGTATGTAGCCTGTACATGTGATGTGCTCTTGCCTGGTGTAGGTAGCCTGTACACGTGATGTGCTCTTGCCTGGTGCATGTAGCCTGTACACGTGATGTGCTCTTGCCTGGTGTATGTAACCTGTACACGTGATGTGCTCTTGCCTGGTGTATGTAGCCTGTACACGTGATGTGCTCTTGCCTGATGTATGTAGCCTGTACACGTGATGTGCTCTTGTCTGGTGTATGTAGCCTGTACACGTGATGTGCTCTTGCCTGGTGCATGTAGTCTGTACATGTGATGAGCTCTTGCCTGGTGTATGTAGCCTGTAAACACATGATGTGCTCTTGCCTGGTGTATGTAGCCTGTACACATGATGTGCTCTTGCCTAGTGTATGTAGCCTGTACACGTGATGTGCTCTTGCATGGTGTATGTAGCCTGTACACATGATGTGCTCTTGCCTGGTATATGTAGACTTTACGCGTGATGTGCTCTTGCCTGGTGTATGTAGCCTGTACACGTGATGTGCTCTTGCCTGGAGTATGTAGCCTGTACATGTGAAGTGCTCTTGCCTGGTGTATGTAGCCTGTACACATGATGTGCTCTTGCCTGGTGTATGTAGCCTGTACACGTGATGTGCTCTTGCCTGGTGTATGTAGCCTGTGTATGTGATGAGCTCTTGCTTGGTGTATGTAGCCTGTACACGTGATGTGCTCTTGCCTGGAGTATGTAGCCTGTACACATGATGAGCTCTTGCCTGGTGTATGTAGCCTGTACACGTGATGTGCTCTTGCCTGGTGTATGTAGCCTGTGTATGTGATGAGCTCTTGCCTGGAGTATGTATCCTGTACACGTGATGTGCTCTTGCCTGGTGTAGGTAGCCTGTACACGTGATGTGCTCTTGCTTGGTGTATGTAGCCTGTACACGTGATGAGCTCTTGCCTGGTGTATGTAGCCTGTACACGTGATGTGCTCTTGCTTGGTGTATGTAGCCTGTACATGTGATGTGCTCTTGCCTGGTGTATGTAGCCTGTACACGTGATGTGCTCTTGCCTGGTGTATGTAGCCTGTACACGTGATGTGCTCTTGCCTGGTGTATGTAGCATGTACACGTGATGTGCTCTTGCCTGGTGTATGTACCCTGTACATGTGATGTGCTCTTGCCTGGTGCATGTAGTCTGTACATGTGATGAGCTCTTGCCTGGTGTATGTAGCCTGTAAACACATGATGTGCTCTTACCTGGTGTATGTAGCCTGTACACATGATGTGCTCTTGCCTAGTGTATGTAGCCTGTACACGTGATGTGCTCTTGCATGGTGTATGTAGCCTGTACATGTGATGTGCTATTGCCTGGAGTATGTAGCCTGTACACGTGATGTGCTCTTGCCTGGTGTATGTAGCCTGTACACGTGATGTGCTCTTGCCTGGTGTATGTAGACTTTACGCGTGATGTGCTCTTGCCTGGTGTATGTAGCCTGTACACGTGATGTGCTCTTGCCTGGAGTATGTAGCCTGTACATTTGAAGTGCTCTTGCCTGGTGTATGTAGCCTGTGTATGTGATGAGCTCTTGCTTGGTGTATGTAGCCTGTACACATGATGTGCTGTTGCCTGGTGTATGTAGCCTGTACACGTGATGTGCTCTTGCCTGGTGTATGTAGCCTGTACACGTGATGTGCTCTTCCCTGATGTATGTAGCCTGTACACGTGATGTGCTCTTGCCTGGTGTATGTAGCCTGTACACGTGATGTGCTCTTGCCTGGAGTATGTAGCCTGTACACGTGATGTGCTCTTGCCTGGTGTATGTAGCCTGTACATGTGATGTGCTCTTGCCTGGTGTATGTAGCCTGTACATGTGATGTGCTCTTGCCTGGTGTATGTAGCCTGTACATGTGATGTGCTATTGCCTGGCGTATGTAGCCTGTACACGTGATGTGCTCTTGCCTGGAGTATGTAGCCTGTACACATGATGTGCTAGTGCCTGGTGTATGTAGCCTGTACACGTGATGTGCTCTTGCCTGGTGTATGTAGCCTGTACACGTGATGTGCTCTTGCCTGGTGTATGTAGCCTGTACACATGATGTGCTCTTGCCTGGTGTATGTAGCCTGTACATGTTATGTGCTATTGCCTGGTGTATGTAGCCTGTACATGTTATGTGCTATTGCCTGGTGTATGTAGCCTGTACACGTGATGTGCTCTTGCCTGGTGTATGTAGACTTTACGCGTGATCTGCTTTTGCCTGGTGTATGTAGCCTGTACACGTGATGTGCTCTTGCCTGGAGTATGTAGCCTGTACATGTGAAGTGCTCTTGCCTGGTGTATGTAGCCTGTACACATGATGTGCTCTTGCCTGATGTATGTAGCCTGTACACGTGATGTGCTCTTGCCTGGTGTATGTAGCCTGTACACGTGATGTGCTCTTGCCTAGTGTATGTAGCCTGTACACGTGATGTGCTCTTGCCTGGTGTATGTAGCCTGTACACGTGATGTGCTCTTGCCTGGTGTATGTAGCCTGTACACGTGATGTGCTCTTGCCTGGTGTATGTAGCCTGTACACATGATGTGCTCTTGCCTGGTAAATGTAGCCTGTACACATGATGTGCTCTTGCCTGGTATATGCAGCCTGCATACGTGATGTAGTATGGTCTGCTGTAGTTAGCATGTACACATGTATGACATGCTAATCAATGCTGTACCATTCAACCTTCTGTCATGGCAGTTAGGAGCTGCTTGCCAGGTACTCTCTCCCCAGGTACCACAAGAGCGGCTTCCACTGAACTCAATATAAAGTTTCCACTGTACAAAATTTTTAGGGGTTAATTTATCAAAGCTTCTTAAAATGAAAAAGAGGTGATGTTGCCCACAAGTTTCTGTCTATCATTTCTCTATTGGATCCTAGAAAATAAGACAGAATCTGATTGGTTGCTATGGGCAACAGCACCTCTTTTCATTTTAGAAGCTTTACTACATTTCCCCCTCAGTGTCAGACAAGTCATGTCTCCTTAGAAAGCAGAGACTCCGGAATGATCCAGGCTGGAAGCGGCACATTGCAGGCAGAAGGAGAACAGGAGATATCTCTCTCCAGCACAGCGCGGTCCTGTCAGTAAGCAGCTGGAAAGCCTCTGTCCTCACCCGCTGTCCCTGAGAACTGCAGACAGGGATCTCTCAGTGATGGAGAACAGATGACGGCTCCTCCCTACCTCGGTGTAAGCAGGAACCAGGGCTGGAGAGCAGGATCCAGCTCATAGATGACTTATGTGGGGAGACGTGTGGTATCCTCAACCATTAATCCACAGGTGTTAGGAGAAAAAGCAGCGTCCACCCTGAATGCATGCGTGTATAGGGGTTCTGTTATACTAGCGGCCTAAGCCTGATTCCAGGATAAAGCCTGCTTCCAAGCCCTGCACACATCATTCCATGGACGGATTAACTGTGGAACTGCCTGGGAGCTAGAGACACCACAGAACACCTACATGCGTGCGAGGAGAAAACATCTCACCTTCAATGATCCCCCACTTGGTTTTCCGGCCCAGAATCCTCCTGCCATTGACCTGATGCTCTTCATCAGTCCCGACCACGGCAAAGGGAATCTTCTCCTGTAATAACAGAACACGGCCTGTAACAGCTGCAATGTCCTAGTAAGTCTGCGTATTGGGCTGCACCTCCCAGGCGGTTAAGGGTCATAGAGCCGACAAAACTTAGGTCGACCACTATAGGTCGACAGTCACTAAGTCGTCACATTAAATAGGTCGACATAGTCTTTAGGTTGACATAAGCATTAGGTTTATGTGGAAAATGTTGACATTAAAAGGGTCAACGTGAGTCTTTTGGTGTCTATGTCAACTTAAGGGTGGGGGTGGGGACTCGGTGCAACAAATTATGCTGCGGCATAATGTGAACTAGAGGCTATGTGTGACTTAATATGAATTGGGGGTACCATGTGGCATAATGTTAAACTGGGGGCAACGTGTGGCATAATGTGAACTTGGGGATCTGTGTGACATAAAGTAAACTGGAGGCTCTGTGCGACATAATATGAACTGGGGGCATCATGTGGCATAATGTGAACTGGGAGAAACCTGTGGCATAATGTGAACTGGGGGCTCTGTGTGGCCTAATGTGAACTGGGGGCTATGTGTGGCATAATGTGAACTGGGGGCTCTGTGTGGCCTAATGTGAACTGGGGGCTCTGTGGGCCATAATGTGAACTGGGGGCTCTGTGGGCCATAATGTGAACTGGGGGCTCTGTGGGCCATAATATGAACTGGGGGCTCTGTGTTGCGTAATGTGAACTGGGGGCTCTGTGGGCCATAATGTGAACTTGGGGCTCTGTGTGGCATAATGTGAACTGGGGGCTCTGTGTGGCCTAATGTGAACTGGGGGCTCTGTGTGGCCTAATGTGAACTGGGGGCTCTGTGGGCCATAATGTGAACTGGGGGCTCTGTGGCCATAATGTGAACTGGGGGCTCTGTGGCCATAATGTGAACTGGGGGCTCTGTGGCCATAATGTGAACTGGGGGCTCTGTGGCCATAATGTGAACTGGGGGTTCTGTGGGCCAAAATGTGAACCTGGGGGTTCTGTGCGACATAATATCAGCTGGGAGCAACCTGTGGCATAATGTGAACTGGGGGCTCTGTGTGGCATAAGGTGACCTGTGAACACTTTTGTGGTGATGGGAGTATATAATTTTGACAAGGTATTTGTTAGGGGCCTGACAAGTTAGTTGCCCTGCACCTGGGCCCCCCACAAACCTTAATCCAGGCATCGCACTACAGACACCACTGAGGCCAGAGGCACAATGTTCTGTGTGAACTGATAAGCTGATCATGAGCATAGTGACTGATCTCCGGAGTCTCTTCTGCTAGTGAGCGCACAGAGTGTAGCCATCGCACACATATAGTGGAGGCGGCCATATTGTGCCTCATGCTAGGTGATATATGGGTGACCCATATGCCTTATTGACAGCTAATGACGGACAGTGGCTTACCCGTATTTTGTCGTTGAGTAATGCCTCTGTGGGGTCCTCATCCAGCTCGGGCTGAGGGTACACGCTGATTCCGTGGGTCTGCAGGTCCTTCCTTATCTACAGGAGAAAGCGTTATGGTTTATGTGACCACCGTCACTTCATCACCTGGTTTAAGGTGAGGTGGATGAGCTCTCTATATCCGCAGCGCCCTAGCTGGTGACTGCTTGGATCCAAGCTCCACTAGAACCTGGAACAGATTACCACTATGTGGGAAATTTACTAATGGAAATTTGTAAAAAAAAACAGGTGTATTTGTATCCAGAAATACACTTATTTTTGACATTTCCTATCCCGAAAATACGGCAATTCGTATTCGTATTGATAGCACATCAAGACGAATACGAATTTCCGTATTTTCGGGATGGGAAATGTCAAAAATAAGTGTATTTCTGGATACAAATACACCTGTTTTTTTTTTACAAATTTCCATTAGTAAATTTCCCCCTATATGTCCGGCTATAAGATTTCCCCCTTGATCTTAGGTAAACACTTCTGACACCAGATACCAGATACTGGGCCTTATTTTTGTTCCTTCTTAAGGTGAGTACACACGGGGGCGATTTTGTCCAAAATCGCGGGAAATATGGTCGCTGAGCGACCATATTGCCCGCAATGGGAGTGTGCACCGGCGATATATCGCCGGGTGCGCGCTCCCGTTTTTGCCCCTGTGGTGATCGCTGGTCGCAGGAACATGCTCCTGCGACCAGCTGATTACCACTGCCAGGCTCCCCCCGGCAGTTTCTTTTTCATCAGCGACCATCTCTGGTCGCTGATGAACAGGAGAAACTGAGCAATATATTGCTCAGCCATATATGGCTGAGCAATATATCTCCCCCGTGTGTACACAGCATTAGATGGACAAAACCATGTGCACTGCAGGTGGGGCAAAAGTAACTTGTGCAGAGAGAATTACATTTGGGTGGGGTTTTACTTCAAAGTGAGATCTATATTGCAGTGTAAAAATAAAGCAGCCAGTATTTACCCTGCACAGAAACAAAATAACTCTCCCAAATCTAATTCTCTCTGCACATTTTACATCTGCCCCACCTGCAGTGCACAGTTTTGTCCAGCTAAGAAGGAATTTGTCAGAAAGAGTGAACTAGAATAAGGCCCACAGTACTCAGGGGTAAATTTACTATGATGGGAGATTTATTGAAGTTGGGGTGTTGCCCAAAGCAACCAATGAGATTCTATTTCTTATTTATTTAGCACCTATAGAGGATAGTACATAGAAGCTGATTGGTTGCTATGGGAAACACCCCATTGTCAATAGAACTCCCACAATAGTAAATTTACCCCTCAGGGCTTAATTTTAAAAAACATTGATGGAAACTTATTGCGCAAGAAACATTTCCGTCTCTTCTCTCAGCAGGGCGACTAATATGCTAATGAGCATGTATTATATGCTAATTGATTTGCTGGGTACCACCCACTATTCCCCTGATACTGCAGTAAGAGTGCCAGGAAACACTGACAGCGATCTGATAAGGGAACATCACAGGGCGCCCACTTACCCTCTTTTTGAACTCTTCTCTCTCTTCCAATGTGAGTGTGTCGGCTTTTGCAATGACGGGCACCACGTTTACGATGCGGCCCAGGCGTTTCATGAACTCCAGGTCCAGCGGTCTCAGCCTGAGAGTGCAGACGATAAATAAAAGCGACTGAGTGCACTGACAATGGAAAGCTACTAATACAGGTACAGTGGAGTGTTGTAATCACCTTTATGTGCTTTACAATGTAAGCTCTCACGAGCAGGGCCCTCACTCCTCATGTGCCTTTCTTAGAATATATAAACCTCTGCCACCCTGATGATTGCTGCAGTGTCCTGTCCTCTGATGTAACTATCCGTATTTACCATGTACTTGTCCTAAACTGTCTTGTCCTGTCATTCATTATTTGTTTTTTTCTTATTTATGTATTGTTAGGCGCTGCGGAATCCTTGTGGCACCATAAACGATAATAATAATGTGACAGAGTACACAGCTATACGGCGGTACTGACTGGCAGCTGAGCCGCCATATAGCAGAACAGGGCAGTAGAGCGGACTGGACTGGGCGCGCAGGCTATTGGCCTGGGTGCGCAGGTTACCTCAGTACCGAAACTCTGGTGGCGCACAGTAGTTGGCACACCTACAGTGTAATGTATTCAACAGTGGCCAGTCGGTGGCACACCTAGTATAATGTACTGACCAGTGGCCAGTAGGTGGTGCCCCTATAATGTACTCACCAGTGGCCAGTACAGTAGGTGGTGCGCCTATAATGTACTCACCAGTGGGCAGTAGGTGGTGCACCTATAATGCACTCACCAGTGGGCAGTAGGTGGTGCACCTATAATGTACTCACCGGTGGCCAGTAGGAGGTGCACCTATAATGTACTCACACGTGGCCAGTAGGTGGTGCGCCTATAATGACCTCACCAGTGGCCAGTACAGTAGGTGGTGCACCTATAATGTACTCACCAGTGGCCAGTAGGTGGCACACCTATAATGTACTCACCAGTGGCCAGTACAGTAGGTGGGGCACCTATAATGTACCCGCCAGTGGCCAGTAGGTGGCTTACCTATAATGTACTCACCAGTGGCCAGTAGGTGGTGCACCTATAATGTACTCACCAGTGGCCAGTAGGTAGTGCCCCTATAACGTAGTCACCAGTGGCCAGTACAGTAGGTGGTGCACCTATAATGTACTCACCAGTGGGCAGTAGGTGGTGCACCTATAATGTACTAACTGGTGGCCAGTAGGAGGTGCACCTATAATGTACTCACCAGTGGCCAGTAGGTGGTGCGCCTATAATGAACTCACCAGTGGCCAGTACAGTAGGTTGTGCACCTATAAAGTAGTCACCAGTGGCCAGTACAGTAGGTGATGCACCTATAATGTATTCACCAGTGGCCAGTAGGTGGCGCACCTATAATGTAGTCACCAGTGGCCAGTACAGTAGGTGGTGCACCTATAATGTACTCACCAGTGGCCAGTACAGTAGGTGGTGCACCTATAATGTACTCACCAGTGGCCAGTACAGTAGGTGGTGCAAATATAATGTACTCACCAGTGGCCAGTAGGTGGTGCACCTATAATGTACTAACCGATGGCCAGTAGGAGGTGCACCTAAAATGTACTCACAGTGGCCAGTAGGTGGCACACCTATAATGTACTCACCAGTGGCCAGTACAGTAGGTGGTGCACCTATAATGTACCCGCCAGTGGCCAGTAGGTGGCGCACCTATAATGTACTCACCAGTGGCCAGTAGGTGGTGCACCTATAATGTACTCACCAGTGGCCAGTAGGTAGTGCCCCTATAACGTAGTCACCAGTGGCCAGTACAGTAGGTGGTGCACCTATAATGTACTCACCAGTGGGCAGTAGGTGGTGCACCTATAATGTACTAACTGGTGGCTAGTAGGAGGTGCACCTATAATGTACTCACCAGTGGCCAGTAGGTGGTGCGCCTATAATGAACTCACCAGTGGCCAGTACAGTAGGTTGTGCACCTATAAAGTAGTCACCAGTGGCCAGTAGGTGGCGCACCTATAATGTACTCACCAGTGGCCAGTAGGTGGCGCTCCTATAATGTACTCACCAGTGGCCAGTACAGTAGCTGGTGCACCTATAATGTAGTCACCAGTGGCCAGTAGGTGGCGCACCTATAATGTAGTCACCAGTGGCCAGTACAGTAGGTGGTGCACCTATAATGTACTCACCAGTGGCCAGTACAGTAGGTGGTGCACCTATAATGTACTCACCAGTGGCCAGTACAGTAGGTGGTGCACCTATAATGTACTCACCAGTGGGCAGTAGGTGGTGCACCTATAATGTACTAACCGGTGGCCAGTAGGAGGTGCACCTATAATGTACTCACAGTGGCCAGTAGGTGGTGCGCCTATAATGAACTCACCAGTGGCCAGTACAGTAGGTTGTGCACCTATAATGTAGTCACCAGTGGCCAGTAGGTGGCGCACCTATAATGTACTCACAGTGGCCAGTAGGTGGTGCCCCTATAATGAACTCACCAGTGGCCAGTACAGTAGGTTGTGCACCTATAATGTAGTCACCAGTGGCCAGTAGGTGGCGCACCTATAATGTACTCACCAGTGGCCAGTACAGTAGGTGGGGCACCTATAATGTACCCGCCAGTGGCCAGTAGGTGGCGCACCTATAATGTACTCACCAGTAGCCAGTACAGTAGGTGGGGCACCTATACTGTAGTCACCAGTGGCCAGTAGGTGGTGAACCTATAATGTACTTACCAGTGGCCAGTAGGTGGGATGAAGTAGATGCAGCTGTGAATGCGCGAGTCTGGGATTCGACGCTTCCGATCTACCAGAATCTCCTCTCTCAGGTACTTCTCATATTGCTCATGAATGTACTTGATGATTGGGTCCCAGCTGCAGAAAGAGAAAGAAGTAAGATACAGAAGAGGTCCATTATCAACTCTAAGACTGAGTTACAATTACGTCTGTGTACACTGTTCTCTTACATCACCTAGAATCCAAATCTGTAATGGGACTCTCCCAGTGGCTGTGGAAATGGCTGCAAGTACACCTCTATTGCTAACTCTAGAACCCTGGATAGATTTTACCTTCCTCTACCTAGGGCAGGTCACCTGGTCTCAATGTGCTCTGCTTGCTGTTGGATCTAGAACTTGGATTTTTTTTTCTTATTGGATTGGGTAAGACATCATTGTCCCTCCCCCCACTTTAAGTACTGTAGGTCTCAGAAGAACATAAAAATGCATCACTAATGGTTTTTTTTTTTTTTTACCAGTTTTGATTATTGATCTGATCTCCAAATCCTGGGGTGTCGATGACTGTGAGCCTCATCTCCATACCCTTCTCCTCGACCACTGCAGGAGGACAAAGTAAGGACAGTAAGTATCTTATGTGGCCTCCACCTAAGGTGTCCATACACTGGGGGAAGGGTGTCAGATTTGACCATGACTGTACATGTATGTGGTCACCATTTGTCCAGTACAGTGGACATCATGCAGGCAGATTTACCAGCTGGCAGAATGTACAGACAACTTAGTGACTCCACCTACATGGGGGCTGTTATTGGGTACAGCCGATCACTCACCTTGACTGACAGCTTTCAGCTCCAATGTTTTGGGAATCCCGGCGTCAGGAGATTTGCGAATCACCTTTGACTTGAACAAAGTATTTACAAGGGTGGACTTGCCCAATCCGCTCTGGCCTGTGTGCAGACGGAGGTCAGAGGTTAGGAAACAAGATCTAAGCACAATTTACTCATTTAAATATGTTTTTCTGAATTTCTCAATACAAAGGGATCATTTACTAAGATGTGAGTTCTACTGAAGATACTCTAGAGTGCAATGAATGTACACCATTCGGGAACAAGTGGTGTAATTACATTGCCTATATACAAGACAGGGAGAGGCTGTCCGCGAAGTAATTTACTACACATTACACACAAAGTATTACACATCACACACACACACACACACAAGCCCGCTGGCTTGTAAAGGCCGACATACCGTTCAAAGCTGGGACAAAAGCCGACGCGCACGTTGTGGCTAAAACGGATTACAGCTGGGAGTGAGCAGGGTTCCCCTCTGCTGCAGCCAATGACACGTGTGCTCTCATACTGGCTGCTTGTGACAGTCCTGCAGACCCCCAGCTGTAACCAGTTTGGGTTGGCTGCCTGTCATGTGTGGGCGGGCTGTTTTTTTTTTTGGAATAAATCCTCCCTTGAACTACAAATTATCAAGATAGAAAGGACCCTTAGTAGATACGATAAGTATCAGTATGCAGCACACTTGGGGAAGGACCCTTAGTAGATATGATAAGTATCAGTACGCAGCACACTTGGGGAAGGACCCTTAGTAGATATGATAAGTATCAGTACGCAGCACACTTGGGGAAGGATCCTTAGTACCATATGATAAGTATTAGTACGCAGCACACTTGGGGAAGGACCCTTAGTACCATATGATAAGTGTCAGCACACTGCACACTTGGGTAAGGACCCTTAGTACCATATAAGTACAGTATCAGCACTCTGCACACTTGGGGAAGAACCCTTAGTACCATATAAGTACAGTATCAGCACTCTGCACACTTGGGGAAGGACCCTTAGTACCATATAAGTACAGTATCAGCACGCTGCACACTTGGGGAAGGACCCTTAGTACCATATAAGTACAGTATCAGCACGCTGCGCACTTGGGGAAGGACCCTTAGTACCATATGATAAGTATCAGTACACAGCACACTTGGGGAAGGACCCATAGCACCATATGATAAGTATCAGTATGCAGCACACTTGGGGAAGGACCCTTAGTACCATATAAGTATCAGTACGCAGCACACTTGGGGAAGGACCCTTAGTACCATATGATAAGTATCAGTACGCAGCATTCTTGGGGAAGGACCCTTAGTACCATATGATAAGTATCAGTACGCAGCATTCTTGGGGAAGGACCCTTAGTACCATATGATAAGTATCAGCAGGCTGCATACTTGGGGCAGGACCCTTAGTACCATATGATAAGTATCAGTACTCTGCACACTTGGGGAAGGACCCTTAGTACCATATGATAAGTGTCAGCACGCTGCACACTTGGGGCAGTGCCCTTAGTACATATGATAAGTATCAGCACACTGTACACTTGGGGAAGGACCCTTAGTACATATGATAAGTATCAGCACGCTGCACACTTGGGGAAGGACCCTTAGTACCATATGATAAGTGTCAGCACGCTGCACACTTGGGGAAGGACCCTTAGTACCATATGATAAGTATCAGCACGCTGCACACTTGGGGAAGGACCCTTAGTACCATATAAGTACAGTATCAGCACTCTGCACACTTGGGGAAGGACCCTTAGTACCATATAAGTACAGTATCAGCACGCTGCACACTTGGGGAAGGACCCTTAGTACCATATGATAAGTGTCAGCACGCTGCACACTTGGGTTAGGACCCTTAGTACTATATGATAAGTATCAGCACACTGCACACTTGGGGAAGGACCCTTAGTACCATACGATAAGTATCCGCACGCTGCACACTTGGGGAAGGACCCATAGTACCATATAAGTACAGTATCAGCACGCAGCACACTTGGGTAAGGACCCTTATTACCATATGATAAGTATCAGTACGCAGCATTTTTGGGGAAGGACCCTTAGTACCATATGATAAGTATCAGTAAGCAGCACACTTGGGGGAAGGATCCTTAGTACCATATGATAAGTGTCAGCACGCTGCACACTTGGGGAAGGACCTTTAGTACCATATGATAAGTGTCAGCACGCTGCACACTTGGGGAAGGACCCTTAGTACCATATGATAAGTGTCAGCACGCTGCACACTTGGGGAAGGACCCTTAGTACCATATGATAAGTATCAGCACGCTGCACACCTGGGGAAGGACCCTTAGTACCATATAAGTACAGTATCAGCACGCTGCACACTTGGGGAAGGACCCTTAGTACCATATAAGTACAGTATCAGCACGCTGCACACTTGGGGAAGGACCCTTAGTACCATATAAGTACAGTATCAGCACACTGCACACTTGGGGAAGGACCCTTAGTACCATATGATAAGTATCAGCACGCTGCACACTTGGGGAAGGACCCTTAGTACCACATGATAAGTATCAGCACGCTGCACACTTGGGGAAGGACCCTTAGTACCACATGATAAGTATCAGCACGCTGCACACTTGGGTAAGGACCCTTAGTACCATATAAGTACAGTATCAGCACGCTGCACACTTGGGGAAGGACCCTTAGTACCATATGATAAGTATCAGCACGCTGCACACTTTGGTAAGGACCCTTAGTACCATATAATAAGTGTCAGCACACTGCACACTTGGGGAAGGACCCTTAGTACCATATGATAAGTATCAGCACGCTGCACACTTGGGGCAGGACCCTTAGTACCATATAAGTACAGTATCAGCACGCTGCACACTTGGGGAGGTCTACAAGCATGCACATAACTTTCAACACATCGTTATATTATAATAATAATTTCGTAATAAGGGGCGGGAGGAAGAGACTCAGCTGTGTCCGAAGGGGAAACACATTCACAACTGATCAGAGGAACAGAAAGAGAGCGATTAAGGCCTGTACATCGGTTTAATGGTATCTGGACTGTATATGCAGCATCAATGGCTGACACACAGGGAATACAACAAGTCTGACAGCTGACAGTGTGCGGGCAGCACGGATAGTGTAGTGGTTAGCATTATGACCTTACAGCACTGAGGTCATATACTCCCCACACAATCCAAAAATAAACCGGATATACTCGCAGTACCAGTAATAAACTAGGATGTGTTGTACAAAAACACAGGCGTTCAGCTCCACAAACAGACATGGGTTCAGCTCAATATTTCTGTGTAGATGACAAACCAGCCCTATTTCTGGGGATGCGGTCATTTGGTCTACTGCATTATGGTAGAAAGTCATTAGGTCGAATCCATTAGGTCGACATGCTAAAAGGTCGACATGACTCTAGGTCGACATGATTTTAGTTCGAAAGGTCATTAGTTCGACAGGTCATTAGTTCGACAGGTCATTAGTTCGACATTGTCTATGTCGACATTCACAAGGTCGACATGGAGTTTTTCACTGTTTTTTGAGCCAACATGTGCCGACAGGCGGTATTTCATGCCCTACCATCCACTAGGGCGTGGTGGGAGAATAAAATAGTGTGCCGAGCGTAGCGAGGCACCGTGCCCGACGCATAGCGAGCGCAGCGAGCGATGCGAGGGGATGCAGTGCACTTTAAACTGTGTCCATGTCGACTGTGTTGACATTCAGGTAAAAAAACAGTGAAAAACCCCATGTCGACCTTGTGAATGTCGACATAGACAATGTCGAACTAATGACCTTGTCGAACTAATGACCTGTCGAACTAATGACCTTTCGACCTAGAATCATGTCGACCTTTTCCCATGTCGACCTTTTAGCATGTCGACCTAATGGATTCGACCTAATGACTTTCTACCATAATGCAATAGACCAAATGATCCCAACCCTATTTCTGTATTGGTGGGCTGACCCTCTTTTATGGGGAGGACGCAGCCTACAAAATGAATGGGCTGCGCACTGCAGACCTCAGCCAAGAATGTTACGGTATATAGACTTGCAATCGTTAAGTGGAAGGGAATGCTGAGACTATTGGTTCCACAAGGACTGCACTACCACAGGTTGCCCTGCCCTGCTCTGAGCAGTGCTGACACTTTACCTCAGATTAACTCTACAGCATTTATGGCCTAGTCTGAGGGTCCTGTGGCCAGCAGTATGGCGCCTGGCGAGGGGTAGCAAGCAGTATGGCGCCTGGCGAGGGGTAGCACAGGTAATACATCTGAGACCTTGTGCATGTCTGACGCTCACTCCCATAGGACTCAGCACGTAGTTAGTGCGCGATATGTCCCTGTGCTGTGTATAAATAGAGCGCAGAATGCTGTGCACAGAACAGCTGACACTGTCAGAGCCAGAAATAAAGCAGAAGAACAGGAACGGAGTTCCGCTGCCAGTTCTGGGATTAGGGTTTGCAAATATCACAGGCTCTAGACAGATTACGCTGACATAACACTTGGGGAAGGACCCTGGGCCTGATTCGGATTTGTATGAAAATCCGATGGTTTACGTACAAATCTGGGGCCAGATGTAATAGGGTGTGAGAATCAGAAAGTGAGAGATGTTGGGAGAGTTTTCCCTTTTTTTTTTTTAAAGCGGCAATCATTTACATGGCAAAATCAACCTGGCGTTTCAGTGTACATGATTGCCGCTTTAAAAAATATATGGGAAAACTCTCCTAAAATGTCTCACTTTCTGATTATCACACCCTATTACATTTGGCCCCTGATGTTTGGGGAACAGCTCCTGCCCAGGACTGCGAGTGTGCAGAATGGGTCAGCTCCCCTCAGCTGCAGCATGATTGGCATGGTGGCTGGGCCCAGGGCCCGCGTTGATACATTCAGCTGTCCGGATCCGAAGGCCAGTGTGAGTAAGCTTCAGCTTACCACCAAGCCCACCAGGTAGAGCACCTCGCTACATCAGGAGCTCCCTGGTTTGGAGATCAATCTCTCTCCCAATACCAGCCTTTGCAACTGGCAATTCCTAACGGGACAATTATCTGGAGGCATTATAGGAACGGACACAGGACACTACGGCCGAACTGTGGGTGATTATCCCTGCTCCCTTTATTTACTTGTGGTACCCCCAACCTTTTAAACCAATATATTTTATTATAAAGTTTTATAAATATTATTCCTAATAAATGTTATAATTACACCTGTTGCATGTTTTTAGCGAGCGCCGTCTCAACCCCCTTTTTTTCCAGTATACACAGTGTATGTAGCAGGTTAGTGTGTGATTGGGTGGTGATGTCACAGAGGGAGCGCTGTGGCTACATATATGCACCTCAGACTTCCAATCAGTAGGACTATTGAAAGATTTGTCAACTGAAAACAGAGGACAGTCACTTGCTTCAGGAAATGTAAAATGGTGACACAGACTGTCCAGCACATAAACTTATGTTATATGGAAACTTTTATGCATATATTTGAGTTTTACTTAAAATGGGTTGGGATCATTTGGTCTATTGCATTATGGTCGAAAGTCATTAGGTCGAATCCATTAGGTCGACATGCTAAAAGGTCGACATGACTCTAGGTTGACATGGGAAAAGGTCGACATGATTCTAGGTCGAAAGGTCATTAGTTCGACAGGTCATTAGTTCGACAAGGTCATTAGTTCGACATTGTCTATGTCGACATTCACAAGGTCGACATGGGTTTTTTCACTGTTTTTTTCTCCCACTACGCTCGGCACACTATTTTATTCTCCCACCACGCCCTAGTGGATGGTAGGGCATGAAATACCGCCTGTCGGCACATGTTGGCTCAAAAAACAGTGAAAAACTCCATGTCGACCTTGTGAATGTCGACATAGACAATGTCGAACTAATGACCTTGTCGAACTAATGACCTGTCGAACTAATGACCTTTCGAACTAGAATCATGTCGACCTTTTCCCATGTCGACCTAGAGTCACGTCGACCTTTTAGCATGTCGACCTAATGGATTCGACCTAATGACTGTCGACCATAATGCAGTAGACCAAATGACCGCATCCCCTTAAAATATGTTGTTCATTAGCTTAGCTGGACCAGGGAACTCAGTCGCTCATTATTTTACCATTGTATAGCAATGCACAGTACTAGTATGGGGCCCTGGGATTCAGTAGGGGCCACATCCAAAGTGTGCTCTCAGTGTGCTGCTGCCTGCACCCTGGACTCAGCTTGTGCCTGACTACATTGCAGTACATTCCTGGCTGCAATCCCTACCTTACAGCCTCTGATCCCTACCGTGCTGACATGCACTTTATAATGTGTTTGTCACCTTAGAATAGACGCCTGGGAATGGAGGACCTTGTTATTAGCCAATGTTGAAAATGAATTCAAGCGTAAAATGTACAGATAACAGCAAAGGCCTTTATCATAAATAACACTGTCCATGAGTACAGATGGTGTTCTCATACATGTAGCCTGAGTATGCCATATGCAGCCTGATTCCAATGGCGCACACTGAGTGGATAAGCCGCTCGGCCAGGCAGTCACCTCGGACCCGGAGAGAGGCTACTTGGCGCGACTGAAGCCATAGTGTACGAGGACACATCTGTACTACTGATGCAGTTACAATGGTCTGAGTGCCACTCAGAGATACTTACCGACTACCATGATGTTGAACTCAAACCCATATTTCATGGCCTTGCGTTTCATCTGGTCCAGCACGGAGTCAATCCCCACATAGCCGAAGGGCTCCCGGCCTAGCTCCTCAAACACCTTTGTGCCCATGGTCTCTTCTGCCGTCCTGGCCAGGCTCAGCTCCTCCATCCTGCCTCCAACGCCGGCTGGAGTGCGATCAGAGTCTGGAAGAAAGAGGAAGACGACGTTAGATTCCGAAGAACGAAACCCATCAGCAGAAACAAGAAAAGGAGAAATGTCAAGTGCCGTACGTCCCTGTGACTTAACCCTTCTGCTCTGTAATGGTTCATAGGGACGGCCAAAATAAAGTGCTCTATAAAGAGTCTGCAACAAACCAGGCACATGAAAACGACTAAGGGGCTCATTTGGGGTCAAACTCATGGGATGCGGTCATTTGGTCTACAGCATTGGGTCGACACCATTAGATCGACATGGGTCAAGGTTGAAAGGTCATTAGGTCGACACACGCATGGGCAAGGTCGGCAGTCAAAAGCATGGGGTTATTCACTGTTTTTGTCGACATTCGTGTAAAAAAACAGTGGAAAAACCCCCATGTCGACCTTTTGACTGTCAACCTTGCCCATGTCGACCTAATGGTGTCGATCCAATGCTTGTCGACCTACTTGTTGTAGACCAAATGATCCATACCCAAACTCTTAGCGAATTATGAAACTTGATCAATGGTGCTCTAGCCAATTAGCTCCTGTCGTAGGTTTGAAAAATGACAGTTGTGAGCAGATTGTCTGGAGCACGGTATATCATGCCCACTATGTAGGTGCAATGGCGGTACATTATGCAGCGTAACTAGCAGTTGTATTTCCAGGGTTCCAACATACAGTATATGTATTACTGCTCACAGCCTGTGTGGTTTATATCACTGCCCTGCATACGTCGGATGACTCAGAACCAGACTTCGCTGAAATACCAGTTATCTCTTACGTTACAGTGCAACCTCTAGGCCGGGTGTTTTCAACTACACCATCCAGCTGGCCCTGCTACAGTTTCGCTATCAGTACATCGCAAATATGGCAGGGCATGCTGGGATGTGTAGTCCTCAGGGTAACCTCATATTGGCCTTTATTCAGATCTGATGGCAGTACAAATTTTTTGGAAAATGGGCAAAACCATGTCCACTGCAGGTGGGGCAGATGTAACATGTGCAGAGAGAGTTAGATTTGTGTGAGTTATTCTGTTTCTGTGCAGGGTAAATAGTGGCTGCATTATTTTTAGACTGCAATTTAGATTTCAGTTTCAACACACCCCACCCTAATCTAACTCTCTCTGCACATGTTACATCTGCCCCACCTGCAGTGCACATGGTTTTGCCCATTTTCCAAACAACTTTGTACTGCGATCAGATCTGAATAAGGGCGATAGTGATTACCGCACCCCAAACAGTAATCCAGTGTGCTCTATACACTGAATAATATTATAACAATATAATAATATTAGTGTGTATACAAGGAAATGAAAAGCTATGAAAAAAACAGTGCACCCTTATATGAATAATCCACAAGAACCATTTTTAAAGACCAAAGTCCTTGTATGGAGACGAGACGGACCAGTTTCTTATTAGGTGAGTGCTTTAAAATGACCCGCGAGGAGTGTACGGCGACGCTATTGGACGCCTTCCTCCACAGATGTCGCACAGTTATGAAGAAACGTGAAACTGGATTGTTGCACCAGGTAAAGTCAAACAGACATCTGTTGCCGATGATTAAGCAGCTGTCACCTTGTAGTAGACCCAATTCCAGCTGTTAACCTCGACAGGAACGTTCCAAAGCTTGTTCGCTGGACTAGTTACCAGTTCCACCTATTCTCCTTGAAAACCGTGAATCCAGTTCTTATTTTTCAGCAGACACAAAGACATATATCACCTTCCAGAGACACCCCGGAACGTGCCCTCCATAACCTAGCAGGGGCAGAATATCTAATTCTGGATGTGGCGCTAGTTAATATTACACACTGCACATTGTCTAACCTTCCCTATAACAAGGTGTACAGCACACCGGTACCCATTTCTGCCAGGATGGAAACACGTGATGGGCGGTGAGAGGCGATGAGTGAGGATGGAAGGTTTTCCAGGTGAATCGGAGCTAAAATGATGACTAATGAGCTCAACCGGTTCGCAACGGGCTTAAATATTGCACCTGTCTTGTGTGTTTGGTCTATAGAGCCCCGGTATGACCCTGCGGTGCACATCTGATATTCCACACACACACACACACACACACAGCGGCACTGCTAGCAGGGATAAAACACACGGATGACATCACACTGATAGAACGCTGCAATAACTGAGCATATTCACTGTCACCCATTAACCCTTTCACTCCGATACCAGCTGATTGTGGGGGCATCTCAGCGCTGCCGAGAGGACCGTTCAGTGTGGCGGCAAAAACAATCTGTCTTTTGCCAGTCTTCCGAAGCCAATGTGCTTTCCATACACACACACGTACCTCCTTCCTAATCGCACTGATAAATAGGGGTGGAGGGGGCAGCGAATCTCTGCTCCAACTGCATAGAACCCCCCGGAATCTTCTTCTGTTGTCTCCTAGGAATTGTCGAGGTCCTGGAAAGAGCCAGCTTCTTTTTTTTTTTTTCCTTTCTCTGTCCCCCCCCCCCCCTCCCTTGCAGCAGACAGAAGGGGACACACAAATTGCCTGTACCTTATGGCAGGCAAACTGGTCTCTCTCATCCCCTTTCTATAGAGGCCCCCCCATTGGGATGAGACAACAAAGAAAGTCCCTGCGTTATAGGCACACGTGACCTGAATTGGAAATAATAAACCCTTTAACAGCCAATGGGGTTCCTAGTGCCTGGCAGAAGATGCCCACCCCCCTCCCAGAACTCTGCTATCACAACTTTACAATGAAGTGATGGGAAAAAGTGTCTGTAATTATATGAATTTCAGCGCTGGGCATGGGGACGCCACGGCTGATTGTGCTGGGTTCAACTAGCCATCCTGACTGTATTTACTAATGGTAGGCCATGTGACAGATCACAATAGGGAACCCTCAGGCTCAATGAGACTTATTACAAAGCTGGGAATCCTTCAGCCACTCTCATTGCTGGAGAGAGATTTACAAAGAACCTAAGCTCGCTTTTATTTTGCAGAGAGGCGACGTTCCTCCGGTACAAACCCACCCACCATGCCCACTCACCTAATGACCCATCCAACTCGTGCATTTACAGCATAGGAATAAAGGGCAAGTTTCGCAAACTTTGTACCTTTGCAGGACGGGGATCTGATAGAGGCAGCTTGAGTGTCATCGACGTATCTGTGCTGTTCTAGAGCCAATTTGCACAGATTATTATGACCGTACCATTTAACCCCGAAAACGAAACCACAGCTACTTGTGTCTCTGTCTGCGACGAAGTGATACGTCAGCCGGGCCTGGCATGTGATTAAAGGCACATTTAAACACACAGTTATGTCCTATCCCCGGCAACCTCCGCTCATTCAGAATACAGGCTATTCAGGAGATGGAAGAACTTCTCCTGCCAAGACAAAGGAGTGAGCGGGGTCTGGGGGCCAGGCTTTGTGCAAACTCCCAGTACAATGGTATAATCCTAACAGGAGGCAAATGGGAGAGAACACAGGGAACGGGGGGTGGGAATGGAGGCTGGGGATGCAAATGTACAGCGAAGGCCCTGTACCTACCATACGGATGCTATATAGGTATTCATTCATTTTACTGACAATTAGGCCAATGTTGGCAGTGTTGTGCCACACCGCTAAGCAACCTGTAAAGCACCAGCGGCTGTACAACTGGGTATGGGTCATTGGGCTGGCTAAAATTAGGTAGACATGCATTGCGTCGACCACTGAAGGTTGACCGGGCATAGGTCGACGCCTGAAATAGGTCGATCTGGCTAAGGTCAACAGGGTTGGAAGATCGACACAAGCATTAGGTCGACAATGGGGAGGTTGACAGTCAAAAGGTTGACATGAGTTTTTAATGGTTTTATCCAGAATGTCGACACCGTCAACATGGACACCGTTAAAGTGTACACACTATTTTATTCTCCCACCACGCCATAATGGATGGTAGGGCATGAAATACCGCCTGTCGGCACATGTCGGCTTAAAAAACGTGAAAAATAATGTTGACCTTTTGACCTCATTTTTCGACCTAATGCTTGCGTCAACCTTCCAACCCTGTCGACCTTAGCAACGTCGACCTAAGACTTGTCGACCATCAGCGGTCAACCGAATGCATGTCGACCTAAATGGGGTCGACTTAGTAACGGTATCCTGTATACTAGATTACTCGACTAGGGCGTGCAGCGTCACCCTGGCGGCAGCTGGTTTACCCTCGCGTTAGATTACTATAATATTTGTCAGTAAAGGAACAAACATATGTAGAGATACTGTAATATGTACAGATATCATCGCGTGCTACTGGGGCACTGCTACAGAACATTTATACAGGAATACAGGAATCATTTTTCAGACTCCGGACACCTGCCAATAGTAAGGAGCTGGGCACCTCTAATAACGCCATCTGCAGATGACATCAGTTCCCCCAGTAATGCTATGAAAACTTGCAGTCTTCAGAGTTTAAAGACATTAAGGGGGGAATTTACTAAGACGGGAATGAGGTCTGTGATGGGTTCCTAGCTCAGAGAGACCGCAGGTGGTTCTGAGGTCAGATGTCCGCACTAGACATATATATTCACATGTAAACCAAGAGAGGCCATTCGCATGCAGATCAGCCCTGGTGAGCACAGGAGAGACTTCTTTGTGCATTAGCATTTAGGGACTTGAGGTAACCTGTCAGTGTAACTTAGCGTACCTGCTTCCCCTTTATGGGACGTATTCTCAGAATCGCTGAAACTTTCGGGGGAAGGAAACCTCTGTCTGTTTCCCAGTCTATTCCCACATGCGAGCAGCAATATCTAGGACACCGCAGCCCAATCCCTCTCTATATATGATGCATGTCAGTGCTTTAGAACAGGCATGTCCAAACCATGGCCCTCCAGCTGTTGAGAAACTACACATCCCAGCATGCTTTGCCATAGTGTTAGCATTCCCTAATAGCAAAATTATGGCAAGGCATGATGGGACTTGTAGTTTCACAACAGCTATAATAAGCATCTGCCAAACTCTTCTGGGAGGTTGTGGGAGAGTCCCCAAAAGGAGTATGTACTGCGTTTCCATCACACTCGCTTCCTAGGGAAGCAGGCAGCATAACTAATGCTTGAATTGTTTTATTGTTTATATTGATATGTGACATTCAATAAAAATTTAAATAATTAAAAAAAAAAACCTTCCCAGTCTGTAGAACGCTGGGCCGCGCGGGTTCTGTGCAGCGCTCAGGGTTACCGGTGCTCTGCACATCCCGTCATTGTGTTAATCATCTGCTTTCTCCCCTCTCAGGAAAGGTGTCAGGATGACGCGGCGGAGGTGTGAGCGTCGGCGCCGCAGCTCTGTGTCAGCTGCTCCGGGGGAACAGAACCTGCTTCTATTTTGGGCTCTCTCCACTGCAGAGTGTTCTGTACTGTCCTCTAATCACCCACTTTGAGCCTCATGTGTACAGAAGCTAATCTATAATGGGGGCCAGGTGTGGAATAAAGCAGCCCATACACGCTGCTTTGTGGGCGTGCTTTCCGTGCTGTACTAGCACGGATCACATTGCATTGCATGTGCATCCGTTGTGCATGCAATGCGATGCAATGTGATGAAACCTAAGTACAAAAAGTATGTGCAAGCACATACTTTTTGTACTTAGGTTTCATCACATTGCATCGCATTGCATGCACAACGGATGCACATGCAATGCAATGCAATGTGATCCGTGCTAGTACAGCACGCCCACAAAGCAGCGTGTATGGGCTGCTTAAGCATTGGAAGATAGGGGATTATAAATAAGTGAAGGTGCCCATACACGGTACAATTATTGTATACAATATCGCATCTCATCTCATTGCATCGCACAGGTTTTGCAATGCAATGTGATGAAATAGGATCTAGTACTAGTATTTGCTGCGCATACTTTTTGTACTAGATCTCATTGCATTGCATTGCAAAACCTGTGCGATGCAATGAGATGAGATGAGATGCAATATTGTATACAATAATTGTACCGTGTATGGGCACCTTAAGCATGATTTGGTACTTGTGTATTTTCACGGCGCCCGATATATCGGATGCGACATCGGCATATGTATCGGATGCGATATCGGCCGATATGTCGATGCGATCCGAACTGATTTTTGACCTGTTCATAATGATTTTATATAGTGTGGTGAGCGCAATAATCCGCGTGTGAATCCAACACCCTCTAGTGGTCATTTTATATTCTGCAAACAGAGAATAATGACAGCACACTGACAGAGAGAGAACCCACTGTACGCCCATAAGAACTCCAGCTTTATGGCAGACTATGAGGAGCTATGTGCAGAACACAGAATGCCAGACAATGCTGCTCGGTGCTGACAGCTCTCCTGCATAACTTACATGTCCAGACTGTTCTGTCGTCTCCTCAGATCTCATTCATCCCATGCAAACACTTGTTATCAGCTTCCCAATAAAGGTCTCTTTCATGTCTCCTCAGCGCTGACATGAGCCATGCCACTCAGCCATGGGTGTGCTGCCTGCGCTAGCGTACCGTGCATCATAGCGTAACACCTCCCCCACCACCCACAGTCTGAGATAACCAAGATAAGAGACAACATTGGACTTCTGCATGCTCACTGAAGCTGTGTACACACGGGGGCGATTTCACACTGAGCGACCATATTGCCAGTGATTTCTTGTGCTGTGGGAGATAAATCGCCGGGAGCGCGCGCCCGCGTCCAGCCCTTCATGGTCGCTGGTCGCAGGAGCATGCTCCTCCGATTATGGCTAAAAATCGCTGGTCACTGGTGCACAATGCACTGTACATCAGCGACCAGCGATTTCTAGTCAAAAGGAGGTTGAGACAGAGGGCCTTATTCTAGTTCCCTCTTTCTGACAAAATCCTTCTTAGATGGACAAAACCATGTGCACTGCAGGTGGGACAGATGTAACATGTGCAGAGAGAATTAGCTTTTGGGTGAGTTATTTTGTTTCTGTGCAGGGTAAATACTGGCTGCTTTATTTTTACACTGCAATATAGATCTCACTTTGAAGTAAAACCCCACCCAAATCTAATTATATCTGCACATGTTACATCTGCCCCACCTGCAGTGCACATGGTTTTGTCCATCTAAGAAGGATTTTGTCAGAAAGAGTGAACCAGAATAAGGCCCAGAATGAGACAGAATAGCTTGCAATGTTCAGCCGAAATCGCTGGTCGCTGATGAAAACAGTACACTGAGCAATATATTGCCAACATCGCTCAGCGACCAAATCGCACCATGTGTATACAGCTTTAGACAGCTGGGCAATCCTCAGCAGCAACAAACATCACAAAGGACTAAGGAGATCATTCCGATCTGCGCGGCGGAGCGATGTTTTGCTACTGCGCATGTGCACAAGCATTTATGCGTATGTGCCGGCTCCGTTTGTGAACTGAAGTGGCGGCATGTATAGTCGCCGTCCCATTCGCACGGAGCAGTGGGGGCGGGGAGTGTGTATCGGACATGAGTCGCACCCATGGGTGTTCCCATGCTAACGGCACCGTGACTGACTTAGATTTGTGAACACTTGAGAAATCATTCGATGGCAGGTGACCATCGGATAATATCGGCCCCACACGCAAGGCGGCGAATGGATGTTTATGCAAAACATCCATTTCGGATATTCGCCTTGTGAGGGGCAGGCGTTCGTGCAGGCAGCGTTTAGTTGGTTCGCAATGCTGCGAAATTTGCAGCTTTGCGAGTCAACCAGAATGACCTCCTAAATCCGCCAATTTACAGCCTGCCTGATGCTACACAGACTAGCATATACACCGACTGACGCTGCATGTCAGGGAGATAGTGGTGAGCTCCCTGGGCAGACTAGCAATCTCCCTGCGCCAGAGGATGGTGCCACTGGTGGTCTTTATCGATGGCATGGCTCTTCAAACTGCGGCCCTCCAGATGTTGTGAAACTACATGTTCCAACATGCATTGCCACAAGAGCATGCCAAAACTGTCAGGGCATGCTGGGACATGTAGTCCACAACATCTGGAGGGCCACAGTATGAAGACCCATGACTATGGTGTCATTGATGCTTAGTAGCATTGATGGTGTGAAAAATGTATGGTTTCACCCATCATCGGGGGATCCATACTCTGAGGTAACAAGTGGAGCAGAGTACGCTCTGTTTTAACAGCACCGGGGGGTGAAGGGAATGAACAATATCTGGGCGCTTGTCGGGCTAGAGAGCAGAGTATTGTACTGGCCACTTGGGCTGGTGCATTCTGTAATCATTGATGGTCTTTACTGTAACAACTGCACATCCAAGCACAGGCTTCTATGGTATTTGCACCTTGCCCCCGTTATCTACTGTAGTGATTCTATAACCTAGGAAACAGAATCATCAGAGCACTCTCTATAGATATGCAGAACTATGACACCGCTTTGGGGTCATTTACAGTAGGATGCAATTTTATGACGCCTTTCAGACAGAGAAGAACATGCAGGGCCCTCCGACCAGGGCTAAGCAATGCGCTGGGGCCCCTAAACGTTTATGGAATTAAATACAGGAAACCCCTAATTTAAACCTCCAGTGGTCCCGTGGCATCTGTCCACATAATGAATGTCTGTCAGGACTCTGGCGGCCATTTTGTCTTAGCTTGAGACTGCATGCCCAGAACACGCCCTCTTACTGTACTTTCATTGCAAGGGCACGCCCACTGCAGTCACATACACGCCTACTCCAGCTGAAGTCTCCACCCACTAGTCAGAGTTGCAATCAGGCTTGAGATGCAAGAAGATGCAGAAGATGCCGTTTAATAAACATACGCTTGCGGCGAACGCTGAATAAGGCTTGAATTGTGTACAAAATACCGATCCCAAATCTGCCAACATTTCTAGATGCAAAATCAGGGCAATTTAGGCAACGGTCTGACACGCCCAGATCTAGATTCATTGCCGGTATGTAACGCCTATGGCCAGGGACCGATACCATCGCCACCAAAACTGTTGTCAGGGCATGAGGATGATATGATGGAACATTCCGGAAACATGAAGAGTGACGGATCTAGCAGACAAAGCCACTTGAGGAGTCAGACTTTGTATATATAAAGTAAAAGGACAGGAAGAGGCCGATGACAGAGGAAAGACAGATCTGTATCTGTGTCTCTGTATTCCTCTGACAGCCTCTCTACTGTTACCGTCATGCCCTGATGAATTATTCCACGCTGCATCGTAGAACGCAAATACAATTAGCTGTGAGGTGCTGTGGGATAGTGGGGGTTATTCAGCCCTGATGGCTGCTCTGCGAAACTGCAGAACCCTGCGATCAGATAGACCCCGCCCCACCAGAGTGAAAACTGCGCAAGGCTGCGGATGGCGTGCAAAAATCACACGATCGGCGGCTACCTGCAAATCCTTGAATCAGCGAGGTAGGAGGTACAATGTGCCTCACGCCTCCGTGCTGCCCACAGTTCCCTGAGGTGTTACTAGCTCCTAGTGAATTCATGGCTTGACTATTTTGTCCAGCTTAAGAAATACCTACAAGTGAAATCCAGTGGCATAACTACAGGGTGGACAGACTGGCAAATGGCCCACAAGGTGAAGGGGGCCCATTGATCTACGGTGTCTGGACAGGCCCGGACCCGCAACCTGGATTTGCGGATTCACAGATCATTATCTGCCATGACCATGCCAACATGCTGCCTGTTGGGCCCACCAGATTTCCTGGCCTCTGCCACCTACCTGAGGAGGCTCCTCTGTTGCTGGTGTTTGTGTCTGCGGATGTTGGGGTCCCCATGGGTATATATGTCCGCTGGGAGTGCCTCTGACCAACATTCTGTACAGTTTCCCCCTCCTCTGCCACTTCCCCGTTTGGCATAGGCCCCAAGCCTCTAGTGATGTCACAGTGAAATCAGTTTTGTTACTAGAGAAAAGTTTGAAATAACTTTATTCTTTGTCTGAGGAAGTTTCGCTCCTGTACAGATCAATCTAGTCATGCTCTTTGGGATATTTCCAGCCCTTGGCGGTCTACCTGCTGAAATGCCGCCGGCTCTTATTTCTATCAAACATTATACCATATATTGTGTATGTGGAGTGAGTAGCGCAACACATTCCAAAAGAATGAGTGTGAGGCGGTAACTTGTGTTCCTGCTAATCCCTCTCACTTAGCAATATCAAGACAGGGGAGAGATAAGGATTAGACATATCTGTGATTACACTCTGTATGAGAGGGCAGGAGGCTGGGGGAGTAGCGATAGGAGGCTGTAGGCTACAGTGCGGGCAGCCATTTCTCAAGTGCAGACTTCTTTCTAGAACAGTCTGCTGTCACCAGTACTACAGCACAATTATTCTGCAATATGGCTGTAATGACCACTTGACACCAGGGGGCGCCGTTTCCAGTCCTTGGATCAATGTGCTCTGCATTGCTTTCTGGTGTGCAATACGCCACGTGGGTATCCGGATAGGTCGACGACGGTGTCTAAGTCGACAATCAGTATATCAAAACCAAAAGGTCTACATGCAGAAAGGTAATTGAGAACGGTAATGTGTCAAGTGAGGCGGTAGCACGGCGAGGAACCTGACACGAAGCACGGCGAGCGAATACCAGGGTACGTGCTACACTAATTGCGGGTCCTCATGTTCAGGTGTCGACACTTAAACGCAAAAAAAGTTAAAACCCATGTCGGCATTTTCATGTGTCGACGTTTTCCTTGTTAACCTTTTGCTTGTGACGATCTTTGGTCAATATCAACATTATGCATGTCGATTTTTTGTTAAACGTCAACCTATTTCATGTCGACCATTTGACTGTCAACTTAGACACTGTTAAACCATCGAGCCACACCCACAACTCTCATGCCACACGTCCTTGGACCCACTTTGTGTGGTATCTGCACCCTATCTATGGGTGTAGTAGACTGTGTCGCCGTTTTGAATGTCAAGATTCAAGATGTCGATTTTAGAAATGTCAACATTTTTAGAATGTATGATTCGGCAGTCAGTAGGTCGACCATAAGGACTTCTGCCGCGGAAGTGAGTGAGCTTATATTGAAGCCTAGACTGTGGTCGCGATGAAGCACGGCCGATGGGAGAACCCCGATGTCAGGAACGCGCACCGGTGCGTACATATTAGACA
Source organism: Crinia signifera (assembly GCF_055691185.1). Classification (NCBI taxonomy): domain Eukaryota; kingdom Metazoa; phylum Chordata; class Amphibia; order Anura; family Myobatrachidae; genus Crinia; species Crinia signifera. The sequence goes on along the minus strand of NC_139223.1, from coordinate 28,970,774 downwards.
ATATGGCCGATATGTTGCTCCCAATCTGCAGGAAAAGCAACCAACTGATATTATTACACTAGTTAAAAGCTTGTCAAAATGACAACTTCTGCCATGTAATTTCACAGGCCGGCCATGCCATCCCTTGGTCCGCCATCTTGCGATTGGCTTTTAGCATAGGGCCAGACTACTAGCCCCATTGTGGATGTATGTATATTTCTGCAGGCTGCAGGAGCCGTGATGAGACGCAGGACCCTATAGATTAAACACTAAACACACTCACATAGCTATATTATTATTCTGCTATTGGCTACAGTATTCCCAGGGAAAGCCAGATGACGGCCATGTTTAAAAGTGTCTGACAGAAAAATATACACAGGCAGGCTGGGCAGGAGGGGTAAGGAGACAAGGCTTCTTTATGCAAGACACTTCTCAGCCTCTGTTCCCACAGACGTGAGCGAACACAGCCTCTGTATAACAAAAAGCACAGTCCTGTCTGCCGGTCTGTTTATTTTGTCCAGACACCCGAGCTGCCATCGCTGTGTAACGCCACCTCCAATATGGTGTCGCTTGATTCTGCTGCAGTTACAGACCTGGGGGCCAGTGAGCTATGCACAAGTCATCCAACCTGACTAGTCATGCCAGAAGAAGAAACTGCATTGGATAACATTACCCATGTCAATATCAGTTATTAGAACGGCTTTGCCCTAAAAGTAAGGGGTCGGAAAAAGCAGCCCGTTATCCACAAAGTTTCAATTAACGAAAAAAAAAAAAAAAATGCGCTCATTAATAATGTCATACCAGGCGTAGTATGAAATACTGATGCTCCTGTTTCAGCTTAGCACTAACCCTAACTTCATGTGTCAAGTACCGGTTGGGGGTACTTGCAAATAATATTGGTAATGGTGAATAATATTGGTAATGGCGGAAGAGGAAGAAGTCTCCCAATGGCGGAAGAAGTCTTCCGTTGCCGTGGAGATGAACCACGTTGCGTCACTTCTGGTTCCGTCTGCAGCATCATCAGCATCTTCTCGTGCTTTTGCCTCAGCAGCACTCAACTAGGAGCTAGCCGCGCTGCCCTCAGACATCAGCGATCAGCTGCCCCGTGCTGACACACATTAATCCTACAGGCGTTAGCGGGAGTCCCGGAGCCAGAGGACCCTGATTCCTGACCGCACACTACTCCTCCGCTACTCCTTAATGTAAGGACACACATACCGCTCGCTTCCACTCCACTCGTACATGCACTGTGAGGAGTGTTGCTACACATAGTAATGGGATGTGTACACACTGTATGCACATGACCCATTACCACTGTGAGGAGCAATACTATACAAGAAAGGGGATGTCATACATGCACCTGATCATCAAATGTCTGCTAAAGTCACTGAGAGGAGCTCTGCTACACAAGGGGAGTACATGTACATAATCATCACATGTCTGCTACAGTCACTGGGAGGAGCGCTGCTACACAAGGGGAGTACATGTACATAATCACATGACAGCCACTGGGAGGAGCGATGCTACACAAGGGGAGTGTCATACATGTACATGATCATCACATGTCTGCTACAGTCACTGGGAGGAGCTCTGCTACACATGGGATATGTCATACATGTACATAATCATCACATGTCTGCTACAGTCACTGAGAGGAGCGCTGCTACACAAGGGGAGTGTCATACATCTACATGATCATGAAATGTCTGCTAAAGTCACTGAGAGGAGCTCTGCTACACAAGGGGAGTACATGTACATAATCATCATATGTCTGCTACTGTCACTGGGAGGAGCGCTGCTACACAAGGGGAGTGTCATACAGTCATGTACATGATCATCACATGTCTGCTACAGTCACTGAGAGGAGCGCTGCTACACAAGGGGAGTGTCATACAGTCATGTACATGATCATCACATGTCTGCTACAGTCACTGGGAGGAGCACTGCTACACAAGGGATATGTCATACATGTACGTAATCATCACATGTCTGCTACAGTCACTGGGAGGAGTGCTGCTACACAAGGTATATGTCATACATGTACATGATCATCACATGTCTGCTACAGTCACTGGGAGGAGCTCTGCTACACATGGGGAGTGTCATACATGTACATGATCATCACATGTCTGCTACAGTCACTGGGAGGAGCACTGCTACACAAGGGGTATGTCATCCATGTACATGATCATCACGTCTGCTACAGTCACTGGGAGGAGCTCTGCTACACAAGGGGAGTGTCATAAATGTACATGATAATCACATGTTTGCTACAGTCACTGGGAGGAGCGCTGCTACACAAGGGATATGTCATACATGTACATAATCATCACATGTCTGCTACAGTCACTGGGAGGAGCGCTGCTACACAAGAAGAATGCATACAATGCTAGGCGTTCTCCTGCTTCCCGCTCCATGCCTGTCCATGAGTTTGAATCTCACCGAAGCTGATCAGTCTCGGGGATGGCACGTGCGCATATACGGCCTGCAATGAGCCGGTCTGAATCGCCCCCATATTGCGCTACGCACAATGCGACTACAGCAGATCCTGGGAAAGACTCTTCTGCTCTGTTCCAGCCCATGTGCAACACAATCTGCTAATGCGTTTCTCATACACTGCACCGTCCACGGGGAACGCATGCTCTGCAGCCAGCACACTTGGGCTCTTTCCCTGATGTTACCCAGAAACGCTCAGCTCACACTTCACACACTCTTCTGGGGGGCTGGGGGAGCCAGGGAAGGGTCAACCCCTTAACTCCTGCACAGCCGTAACCACCCAAGAGGTTACCTGTGTATAGTTTACAGTACACTTGCCTTATTATATATTATATTATACACATATACCCAGTATATACAGTATAGATGTATACTGTACGGGTGTCTGCTGCTCCCTCCTCCCCCACATCTCCCCCCGGTCCTGGTCTCTGTTTACTTCTCCACAGTTTGTCCTCATTATTCCCTTCACACCCCGTTCCTTGTTCCAGGAAGCAGATCCCTCACACCCTGCTTAACCCCTGACCCCTTCCCTCCATTCACACAGCGCTCTGCACCCTTTGATGTCTCACAGCCCTTGCTCCATACTGTATATATGACAGGGACCAGACAAATACATCTGGCAGCATTTCCTGGCTCTGGATAGATTTAGTGTAATATCCCCAATCCCATATGTCATGGATGAGTTTGCGGTCAAGTCAAATAGCCGCTAGCTGGGTGATGTGCCAACGTTGGCACAGAACGCCAGCAAGGGCACATCGGCCCGTCCCCCTCTCAGATGTTTGTGTGCAGGGCACCTCTAAACTACTCTATATATGTCCATGTACCAGCATTTGACCACAAACCTCTATAGGTAAGCCATCATGGCCCCCTCCTGTACCAGCTAGAGTCCCGTTATCCCCGTCTCTGACAATGGGCCTGATTCAGAACTGATCGCACAGCTGCGAATCAGGCCCTGTAATAGGCGATAATGCACCTGGTAAAGACAGTAGGATCGGGGAGGTAGAGCTGGACCCGGCTCAGCCAATAACACACTGCAGTGTGGGGATGCTCAGACATCTGTGACCAATTACCACAGACACTGGTATAATAGGGTAATGTACTAAAGATCAGGTTCCCAGGATGCACATTTACCTGTCAGTTCCCCGCAGCATCTGATCACACAATTACCTGTGTCTAGCAATCAGGGGAACTAGCAGCTTCCCACGCGCAATTACCAGACTCCAGACATCTGCTTTGTCTCCGACTCCTGTTTGTTTCTCTTGTGCGTTTCACCCGTGTGACCTCGGACCCCTAATATCCAGGTGGGCATCTCTGAAGTTTAAGGCCACGTTCACATCAAGTTCACACACACACACACACACACACACACACACAACACTGTATTTAAAGACAGACCCAATAAACTGTGGGCGTCTGTCAGTGCATCCGATGCTGCTCCGTCTCCTGTCATTTATTGGGCAATGTAAATGCATGGTCTTTCTTCTAGCGTGTGATTCACAGGAGGACATTTACTAAGATGGACAACCAATCCAAATCTACTACTTATTTATTTAGCAAATAAATAGATAGTATCTGGTTAGTTGCCCATAGCAACATTTGGGACCTAAGCTTCAAAAGTGATAAAATGGAGAGTGACAAACAGCCAGCCAATCAGCTCCTACCTGCCATGTCACAAACTGTGTTTAAAAAATGTCAGGCAGGAGCTGATTGGCTGGCTGTTTATCTCTCTCCATTTTATCCCTCATCTGAAATAGAACTCCTATCTTACTAAATTTACCTCATAGCATGCACACTTATGTGCCCTGGGACAGACATTTAACAACATGGCAATGGGGAGAGGGTAACGCAGGGGGACGGATGATTAAAGATCCCTTCTACGCCTTCGCTACCTACTCACAAGCTAGTTGGTGATGACCCTCACGACAAGGCTATCCGACATATTGTTACGTACAGGTACATGTGCGCGCGCCTAATTTGCTCCCACAACATTGAGCGGCGATGTCGCATGGTGGCGTTTCCGCACCATGGGTGCCATTTTGGCGCACCAAACGAGCATGAGCGGCCGTAATAGCGGCAACGTATATACATTTGTATTAATCTGTATATATTTTGGTATATTAAACTCATCGTATTTTGCGGATACGGTTTTGATAGGAACCTGAAGAGCAAGGAATCCGAATCGGACGGCGGTTGGAAAGGGTTAACGATTTGTGAGCGAGGATGTTCCATTCGCCGTAACAGGGGGAAGGGCTGATGTCATTGGAGCATTCCACGCGATGTCTATCATCTGATTTTTGATAGTTCTCTCGCTGAGTCCCAGATGTTCTCCAGCAGCTGACTGACTCACTCTTGGCCTCCTTCCCGAAGAGGAGTATAATCGCTGGTTTTTCTACCGAAGCTTCCAGCTAATCCCAAAATCAGGACCATGGAGTCCACGTAAATCCACAGAAGAAGAAATCATCTGGATCTAGACGGCGTTGCATTTATAGATAATAATCGGCCTTCCTGTGCCGGGCGACAGGTGGGACTTTCCAGATGCGACACAAGATGGCAGCATTTCATCCGGAGGCGCCTCTGGGAGAGATGGAGAGATAACTTGGCACAATAGCAGCCAGGTGGAGAAAGATGGCGATTCAGACAAGCTCGTTGCGGGCCGAATTCGATCCCCCGTCCGATGTTAGTGGTTTGGGGGGGGGGGGGGGGGAATCATTTGATGATTGTCCCCCTATCATCTATATAAATGTCTAGTGTCCGTGTGTCACCGAAACACTGGCATCTGTTGGCAGCAAGTGAAACTACATCTAGCTACCGAAACATTTGCTTCGAAATGCTTACACTGCCATCTGTTGGCAGCAAGTGAAACTACATCTAGCTTTCAAAGCATTTGCTTCTAGTGGGCTTACACTGCCACCTGTTGGCACCAAGTGAAACTACATCTAGCTTTCGAAGCATTTGCTTCGAGCAGGCTTACTAGCAAGATATTTATAGTGCAAACTATCTTTCCGACGACTGATAAAAATATACTTGACCCCAATCCGTCAGACAAGGCCGTCTTTAATTAAATCTTCTCATTGGATGTACTTCGTGTCCAATCAGATAATTCCACAGCTGATTCGGGTTTAGGTCGACAGCTACACAAGGTCGACATGGTCAAAAGGCAACAGGCAAAAGGTAGACAGTGCTTAAGGTTAATCAGTACAAAATGTTGACATGACACAAATGATTGAGACACTTTTTTGGGTTTTTTTTTTTCATGTTTTTCCAACTTTTACTTGACTTGCTGTTAACGTGGACGATTGGGGATAGGAACCGGTGGGTTACACTCCCCGAGCAGGGGCCCGCGCAGCGCTTCCATGGGCGTGCCCTCCATTTTTGTGGGCACGTCCATGAAACGCTGGGGAAACACCCTGGAATGCCCCCTGTATGTCGGTTCATCGGCAGAGAAATAAATTGCTGAAGAAGCTATGATGAGAGAATAGCTGTGAGGGTTACCAAAACTTATACATAATGATGTCACCAGCTTGATCTGTCCTGTGATAAAATCCAGAGCTGTTTTTTTCATCGCTAACCACTCACAAGCTGACTGACAGGAATGCGGCATTCGGGGGTCAGTAACCGCCCGTTATCTGGGAGTGTCAGGGAAAATTCAGACATGCCCAGGTGTTTTTAAGGAGGGTATGTGACGCCAGCTACGGCCCCGTTCAGCCTGTTTCTATCACACCAGCTGAGTAGGTTCTGGGTTATACAGGCCATCGGCAGACGTGCACGGGGCGGGATTACACACTGGCAGGCGGCGGCTATCTGAACGCAGGGCTGAATAAGCCCGTGTTCCGTACTAGGGTTCCAGGTATTTGGGAACAGACATGCATGCTGCTATATAGCAGTGAGTGCAGGTGAATAACGTACAACAGTACATTAATAATTATATGACCTGATGACCTTAGTCCCAGTCAATAACTCCACAGTTGGTTGCTAGTGGCATTTCCCACCAATCAGACGACCATTGTTCACAGCTACAGGCTGGACTCTATAGATTTCCTGTCAGTTATTAGTTAACGAGTAATTTCCAGGTATTTCTTGCCCAGTTTTCCCTCAGTTGATGGCATAAAAGGGCTCAGTTTTGTACGAAGGACACTTTGGGGCAAATTTACTAAAGTATGAGTTTTTCGAAGTGATAGATGTTGCCCATAGCAACCAGATTCTACTTATTCAGCTAGCACCTTCTAGAGCAGGTGTGGCAATTAGCAGCCCTCCGGCTGATGACAAACTACACATTCCAGCATGCATTGCTTTAGTTTTATGCAGAAACTGATGCAAGGCATGCTGGGATGTATAGTTCATCAACAGCTGGAGAACCGCTTATTGCCCACCCCTGGAATCTGATTGGTTGCTATGGGCAACATCTCTAATTTCTAAAAACTCACATTTAAGTAAATGTACCCCTTAGGCCCTTGGCATGAAAGGTGCATACCTCCCAACAGTCCCGATTTTATCGGGACAGTCCCGATTATCAGGGCCTGTCTCGCTGTCCCACCCGCGGGCGGCAGTGTCCCGCGGTGAGGGGGGGGCTGTTGGGAGTCCCCCCTGTCGGCTGCTAAGCAGCGGGGAATAAACGCTATGCGCATGCGCACAGCATCTATTCCCGCAGCCAGGGGGCTGGGGGCATGGCTAGAGGCTCACAGAGCCTCTGGGTCATGCCCCCATAGCTTCAAATGGGGGCATGGCCTCGCTGAAGAGCCGCGAGTATAGGCCACGCCCCAAAATTAGGTCACGCCCCCGAAAATTTCGGCGCGCATCAACTATGTCCAGGCTCCGCCTCCATCAAAGTTGGGAGGTATGAAGGTGTAATAACCAGCTAAAGCCTTCCTGGAGCCCTCTTGTGTCCACCTGTGGTGAGTGCAGGGGAGCGAGCCATCGTGTCTGAAGCGCGGCGAATGAAGCGAGCCTGCGCGGGTTTACATCTCTACTGATAGTGGCTATATATTCCCAAACATACAAGATTTACCCAGAAAAAAAAAGTGTCAACCAATCAGGATCGTCCATTGACGTGTCGACCATTTGACCCTATCGACCTTCTGCCATCAATGGCAATAGTGCACCTGGCCATCGATAGCGGCATACTTTGCAGTGGATGACCATCAATGTTTTTACCTATTGATGGTCATCCATTTTTTTTGACTGATTGCCCTGTGGGCCAATGAAAACATGGGGGCAGGGCTTCACGGGTTTCGGGGGCGGAGCTATGCTCCGTATCCTGGCCCGTTTAGGGGGAAAATGTAAAAAAAAATATTTGTTTATCTGGATCTCCCCCATCGATGGCAAAACTATTCTACCTCGACCATAAACCATCGATGATTTAGAATCATCAATGGTCGATGGCCATCCCTAGTTCCAGATTCAAAAATCTACAGTGTTTAGAGATAGTCAATGGGTCGACATGCACAATGTCGACACAAGCTCAAGGCAAAATCACAGTGATGGGACAGTGAAGGTCAAAAAAAACACATGGAAAATGTTGACACAGAGTTTTTAGGGGGCTTTTGGTGCCAGTGTCATCAAATGGGCATATGGACCCCCCAATTAGTGCTAGCCCAATTAGACTGTCTATAAATGCAGATCACAATTAAACTCCTAGGAATGGCACGGACAAAGCCAAACCGGACCCAGTACGTCTGTCATAACTAATCCATGTCTGCGTGCAATGGCCGACATTCATGTACATCTGTTAGCCATATGATTCTCATTACCGTGGCAACAAGGCGATAACGAATGGGCGCATAAATCTCCACCATCGGCAGATTTTATCCTCGCTTCTGCAGCTGGTGCCCATTTCTTTAGAAACAGGAATCTCACTAAATCACAGCGAAACCCTCTCCCATCATACCTATCTGTCAGTTATACCGCCTCCTGACAGGATCGCCGACGTCTTGTTATCATTCCACAGATAGAAGCACAAGATGTTTCCCATCTATATCACATTCCTGCAGCCGAGCGCTGGTTCCTGGGCTCGCCGTGTCTTCTGATTATACAACAGCCCTGCATCGCCTCCCGTCACTCTGCCCTGACAGCTGTCACTCCACACTCATCACTCTCGCTGCTCCACCAAATCCTGCGCCCCTCTCACCTGTCCCTCTATTTCCTAAGCTGTCTCTCATCTGTCTGACCTGCTTGTATTGCTGTCACACCGCAAATGGGCTCTTATCCCCAGGGTGCGTGACTTGGACAGGGGCCGCTGACATGCCAGAGCTTAAGGAATTCTCTAATTAACAAGTAAATTACCAGCAAGATTCTGTCACCAGGACAGAGGAAAATGGATGGAGGTGTAAAGTGCCTGGAATTTGGCCTGTGATCAGCCTTCATAGTGTAGGTATGACATAAGCACCTGTTCCTACATGTATGACAGGTCTCACCCAGGGGTGCCAATCTGCATTCCTCCACTACCTCTACTAAAATACTGGTTTACTGTCCTGCGTCCCCCATGTCCTATCACTGATGTGTCCTCACTGTCCTGCTTCCCCCTTGTCCTGTCACTGATGTGTCCTCACTGTACTGCGTCCCCCATGTCCTATCACTGATGTGTCCTCACTGTACTGCGTCCCCTATGTCCCATCACTCATGTGTCCCTCACTGTCCTGCGTCCCCCATGTCCTATCACTGATGTGTCCCTCACTGTCCTGCTTCCCCCATGTCCTGTCACTGATGTGTCCCTCACTGTCCTGCTTCCCCCTTGTCCTTTCACTGATGTGTCCTCACTGTACTGCGTCCCCTATGTCCCATCACTGATGTGTCCCTCACTGTCCTGCGTCCTCCATGTCCTGTCACTGATGTGTCCTCACTGTCCTGCGTCCCCATGTCCTGTCACTGATGTGTCCCTCACTGTCCTGAGTCCCCCATATCCTGTCACTAATGTGTCCTCACTGTCCTGCGTCCCCCATGTCCTGTCACTGATGTGTCCTTACTGTCCTGCGTCCCCCATGTCCTATCACTGATGTGTCCTCACAGTCCTGCATCCCCCATGTCCTGTCACTGATGTGTCCCTCACTGTCCTGCATCCCCCATGTCCTGTCACTGATGTGTCCCTCACTGTCCTGCAACCCCCATGTCCTGTCACTGATGTCTCCCTCACTGTTCTGCGTCCCCCTTGTCCTGTCACTGATGTGTCCCTCACTGTCCTGCATCCCCCATGTCCTGTCACTGATGTGTCCTCACTGTCCTGTGTCCCCTATGTCCCGTCACTGATGTGTCCTCACTGTCCTGCTTCCCCCATGTCCTGTCACTGATGTGTCCTCACAGTCCTGCTTCCCCCTTGTCCTGTCACTGATGTCTCCCTCACTGTTCTGCGTCCCCCTTGTCCTGTCACTGATGTGTCCTCACAGTCCTGCTTCCCCCTTGTCCTGTCACTGATGTCTCCCTCACTGTTCTGCGTCACCCATGTCCTGTCACTGATGTGTCCCTCACTGTCCTGCGTCCCCCATGTCCCATCACTGATGTGTCCTCACTGTCCTGCGTCCCCCATGTCCTGTCACTGATGTGTCCTCACAGTCCTGCATCCCCCATGTCCTGTCACTGATGTGTCCTCACTGTCCTGTGTCCCCTATGTCCCGTCACTGATGTGTCCTCACTGTCCTGCTTCCCCCATGTCCTGTCACTGATGTGTCCTCACTGTCCTGCGTCCCCCTTGTCCTGTCACTGATGTGTCCTCACTGTCCTGTGTCCCCTATGTCCCGTCACTGATGTGTCCTCACTGTCCTGCTTCCCCCATGTCCTGTCACTGATGTGTCCTCACTGTCCTGCGTCCCCCTTGTCCTGTCACTGATGTGTCCCTCACTGTCCTGCATCCCCCATGTCCTGTCACTGATGTGTCCTCACTGTCCTGCGTCCCCCATGTCCTGTCACTGATGTGTCCTCACTGTCCTGCGTCCCCCATGTCCTGTCACTGATGTGTCCTCACTGTCCTGCGTCCCCCATGTCCTGTCACTGATGTCTCCCTCACTGTTCTGCGTCCCCCTTGTCCTGTCACTGATGTGTCCCTCACTGTCCTGCATCCCCCATGTCCTGTCACTGATGTGTCCTCACTGTCCTGCGTCCCCCATGTCCTGTCACTGATGTGTCCTCACTGTCCTGCGTCCCCCATGTCCTGTCACTGATGTGTCCTCACTGTCCTGCGTCCCTCATGTCCTGTCACTGATGTCTCCTCACTGTCCTGCATCCCCCATGTCCTGTCACTGATGTGTCCCTCACTGTCCTGCATCCCCCATGTCCCGTCACTGATGTCTCCCTCACTGTCATGTGTACCCCATGTCCTGTCACTGATGTCTCCCTCACTGTCCTGCGTCCCCCATGTCCGATAACTGATGTGTCCTCACAGTCCTGCATCCCCCATGTCCTGTCACTGATGTGTCCTCACAGTCCTGCATCCCCCATGTCCTGTCACTGATGTGTCCTCACTGTCCTGCTTCCCCCATGTCCTGTCACTGATGTGTCCTCACTGTCCTGCGTCCCCCATGTCCTGTCACTGATGTGTCCTCACTGTACTGCGTCCCCCATGTCCTGTCACTGATGTGTCCTCACTATACTGTGTCCCCTATGTCCCATCACTGATGTGTCCTCACTGTACTGCGTCCCCCATGTCCTGTCACTGATGTGTCCTCACTATACTGTGTCCCCTATGTCCCATCACTGATGTGTCCCTCACTATCCTGCGCCCCCCATGTCCTGTCACTGATGTGTCCTCACTGTCCTGCATCCCCCATGTCCTGTCACTGATGTGTCCTCACTGTCCTGTGTCCCCTATGTCCCGTCACTGATGTGTCCTCACTGTCCTGCTTCCCCCATGTCCTGTCACTGATGTGTCCTCACTGTACTGCGTCCCCCATGTCCTGTCACTGATGTGTCCCTCACTGTCCTGCGTCCCCCATGTCCTGTCACTGATGTGTCCCTCACTGTCCTGCATCCCCCTTGTCCTGTCAATGATGTGTCCCTAACTGTCCTGCGTCCCCCATGTCCTGTTACTGATGTGTCCTCACTGTCCTGTGTCCCCCATGTCCCGTCACTAATGTGTCCTCACTGTACTGCGTCCCCATGTCCTGTCACTGATGTGTCCTCACTGTCCTGAGTCCCCCATGTCCTGTCACTGATGTGTCCCTCGCTGTCCTGCGTCCCCCATGTCCTATCACTGATGTGTCCTCACTGTCCTGCATCCCCCATGTCCTGTCACTGATGTGTCCTCACTGTCCTGCGTCCCCCATGTCCTGTCACTGATGTGTCCTCACTGTACTGCGTCCCCATGTCCTGTCACTGATGTGTCCTCACTGTACTGCGTCCCCCATGTCCTGTCGCTGATGTGTCCTCACTGTCCTGTGTCCCCCTTGTCCTGTCACTGATGTGTCCTCACTGTCCTGCGTCCTCCATGTCCCGTCACTAATGTGTCCTCACTGTACTGCGTCCCCATGTCCTGTCATTGATGTGTCCTCACTGTACTGCGTCCCCCATGTCCTGTCGCTGATGTGTCTCTCACTGTCCTGTGTACCCCATGTCCTGTCACTGATGTGTCCCCCACTGTCCTGTGTCCCCCTTGTCCTGTCACTGATGTGTCTCTCACTGTCCTGTGTACCCCATGTCCTGTCACTGATGTGTCCCCCACTGTCCTGTGTCCCCCATGTCCTGTCACTGATGTGTCCCTCACTGTCCTGTCACTGATGTGTCCTCACTGTACTGCATCCCCCATGTCCTGTCACTGATGTGTCCTCACTGTCCTGCGTCCCCCATGTCCTGTCACTGTTGTGTCCTCACTGTCCTGCGTCCCCCATGTCCCACCACTGATGTGTCCTCACTGTCCTGCGTCCCCCATGTCCCTCACTATACTGCGTCCCCCATGTGTCCCTCACTGTCCTGCATCCCCCATGCCCTGTCACTGATGAGTCCCTCACTGTGTCCCCCATGTCCTGTCACTGATGTGTCCTCACTGTCCTGCATCACCCCATGTCCTGTCACCCGATGTGTCCCTCACTATACTGCGTCCCCTATGTCCTGTCACTGATTTGTCCTCACTGTCCTGCGTCCCCCATGTCCTGTCACTGATGTGTCCTCACTGTCCTGCGTCCCCCATGTCCCTCACTATACTGCGTCCCCCATGTGTCCCTCACTGTCCTGTGTCCCCCATGTCCTGTCACTGATGTGTCCTCACTGTCCTGCATCTTCCATGTCCTGTCACTGATGTGTCCCTCACTGTCCTGTGTCCCCCATGTCCTGTCACTGATGTGTCCTCACTGTCCTGTCACTGATGTATCCTCACTGTCCTGCGTCCCCCATGTCCCTCACTATACTGCATCCCCCATGTCCTGTCACTGATGTGTGCCTCACTGTCCTCCGTCCCCCATGTCCCTCACTATACTGTGTCCCCCATGTCCTGTCACTGATGTGTCCTCACTGTCCTGTCACTGATGTATCCTCACTGTCCTGCGTCCCCCATGTCCCTCACTATACTGCGTCCCCCATGTCCTGTCACTGATGTGTGCCTCACTGTCCTCCGTCCCCCATGTCCCTCACTATACTGTGTCCCCCATGTCCTGTCACTGATGTGTCCTCACTGTCCTGCGTCTCCCATGTCCTGTCACTGATGTGTCCTCACTGTCCTGCGTCCCCTATGTCCCGTCACTGATGTCTCCCTCACTGTCCTGCGTCCCCCATGTCCTGTCACTGATGTGTCCCTCACTGTCCTGCGTCCCCCATGCCCTGTCACTGATGTGTCCTCACTGTCCTGCGTCTCCCATGTCCTGTCACTGATGTGTCCCTCACTGTCCTGCGTCCCCCATGTCCTGTCACCGATGTGTCCTCACTGTCCTGCATCCCCCATGTCCTGTCACTGATGTGTCCCTCACTGTCCTGCGTCCCCCATGTCCTGTCACTGATGTGTCCCTCACTGTCCTGCGTCCCCCATGTCCTGTCACTGATGTGTCCCTCACTGTCCTGTCACTGATGTGTCCTCACTGTCCTGCGTCCCCTATGTCCCGTCACTGATGTCTCCCTCACTGTCCTGCGTCCCCCATGTCCTGTCACTGATGTGTCCCTCACTGTCCTGCTTCCCCCTTGTCCTGTCACTGATGTGTCCTCACTGTCCTGCATCCCCCATGTCCTGTCACTGATGTGTCCCTCACTGTCCTGCGTCCCCCATGTCCTGTCACTGATGTGTCCTCACTGTCCTGCGTCCCCCATGTCCTGTCACTGATGTGTCCCTCACTGTCCTGCGTCCCCCATGTCCTGTCACTGATGTGTCCCTCACTGTCCTGCATCCCCCATGTCCTGTCACTGATGTCTCCTCACTGTTCTGCGTCCTCCATGTCCTATAACTGATGTGTCCTCACTGTCCTGCATCCCCCATGTCCTGTCACTGATGTGTCCCTCACTGTCCTGCGTCCCCCATGTCCTGTCACTGATGTGTCCTCACTGTCCTGCGTCCCCCATGTCCTGTCACTGATGTGTCCCTCACTGTCCTGCGTCCCCCATGTCCTGTCACTGATGTGTCCCTCACTGTCCTGCGTCCCCCATGTCCTGTCACTGATGTGTCCCTCACTGTCCTGCGTCCCCCATGTCCTGTCACTGATGTGCCCTCACTGTCCTGCATCCCCCATGTCCTGTCACTGATGTCTCCTCACTGTCCTGCGTCCTCCATGTCCTATAACTGATGTGTCCTCACTGTCCTGCATCCCCCATGTCCTGTCACTGATGTGTCCCTCACTGTCCTGCGTCCCCCATGTCCTGTCACTGATGTGTCCTCACTGTCCTGCGTCCCCCATGTCCTGTCACTGATGTGTCCCTCACTGTCCTGCGTCCCCCATGTCCTGTCACTGATGTGCCCTCACTGTCATGCATCCCCCATGTCCTGTCACTGATGTCTCCTCACTGTCCTGCGTCCTCCATGTCCTATAACTGATGTGTCCCTCACTGTTCTGTTACTGATGTGTCCTCACTGTACTGTGTCCCCCATGTCCTGTCACTGATGTGTCCCTCACTGTCCTGCATCCCCCATGTCCCGTCACTGATGTCTCCCTCACTGTCCTGTGTACCCCATGTCCTGTCACTGATGTCTCCCTCACTGTCCTGCGTCCCCCATGTCCTGTCACTGATGTGTCCTCACAGTCCTGCATCCCCCATGTCCTGTCACTGATGTGTCCTCACAGTCCTGCATCCCCCATGTCCTGTCACTGATGTGTCCCTCACTGTCCTGCATCCCCCATGTCCTGTCACTGATGTGTCCTCACTGTCCTGCTTCCCCCTTGTCCTGTCACTGATGTGTCCTCACTGTACTGCGTCCCCCATGTCCTGTCACTGATGTGTCCTCACTATACTGTGTCCCCTATGTCCCATCACTGATGTGTCCCTCACTATCCTGCGCCCCCCATGTCCTGTCACTGATGTGTCCTCACTGTCCTGCGTCCCCCATGTCCTGTCACTGATGTGTCCTCACAGTCCTGCATCCCCCATGTCCTGTCACTGATGTGTCCCTCACTGTCCTGCATCCCCCATGTCCTGTCACTGATGTGTCCTCACTGTCCTGTGTCCCCTATGTCCCGTCACTGATGTGTCCTCACTGTCCTGCTTCCCCCATGTCCTGTCACTGATGTGTCCCTCACTGTCCTGCGTCCCCCATATCCTATCACTGATGTGTCCTCACTGTCCTGCTTCCCCCTTGTCCTGTCACTGATGTGTCCTCACTGTACTGCGTCCCCTATGTCCCATCACTGATGTGTCCCTCACTATCCTGCGCCCCCCATGTCCTGTCACTGATGTGTCCTCACTGTCCTGCGTCCCCCATGTCCTGTCACTGATGTGTCCTCACTGTACTGCGTCCCCTATGTCCCATCACTGATGTGTCCCTCACTGTCCTGAGTCCCCCATATCCTGTCACTAATGTGTCCTCACTGTCCTGCGTCCCCCATGTCCTGTCACTGATGTGTCCTTACTGTCCTGCGTCCCCCATGTCCTATCACTGATGTGTCCTCACAGTCCTGCATCCCCCATGTCCTGTCACTGATGTGTCCCTCACTGTCCTGCATCCCCCATGTCCTGTCACTGATGTGTCCCTCACTGTCCTGCAACCCCCATGTCCTGTCACTGATGTCTCCCTCACTGTTCTGCGTCCCCCTTGTCCTGTCACTGATGTGTCCCTCACTGTCCTGCATCCCCCATGTCCTGTCACTGATGTGTCCTCACTGTCCTGTGTCCCCTATGTCCCGTCACTGATGTGTCCTCACTGTCCTGCTTCCCCCATGTCCTGTCACTGATGTCTCCCTCACTGTTCTGCGTCCCCCTTGTCCTGTCACTGATGTGTCCTCACAGTCCTGCTTCCCCCTTGTCCTGTCACTGATGTCTCCCTCACTGTTCTGCGTCACCCATGTCCTGTCACTGATGTGTCCCTCACTGTCCTGCGTCCCCCATGTCCCATCACTGATGTGTCCTCACTGTCCTGCGTCCCCCATGTCCTGTCACTGATGTGTCCTCACAGTCCTGCATCCCCCATGTCCTGTCACTGATGTGTCCTCACTGTCCTGTGTCCCCTATGTCCCGTCACTGATGTGTCCTCACTGTCCTGCTTCCCCCATGTCCTGTCACTGATGTGTCCTCACTGTCCTGCGTCCCCCTTGTCCTGTCACTGATGTGTCCCTCACTGTCCTGCATCCCCCATGTCCTGTCACTGATGTGTCCTCACTGTCCTGCGTCCCCCATGTCCTGTCACTGATGTGTCCTCACTGTCCTGAGTCCCCCATATCCTGTCACTGATGTGTCCCTCACTGTCCTGCGTCCCCCATGTCCCATCACTGATGTGTCCTCACTGTCCTGCGTCCCCCATGTCCTGTCACTGATGTGTCCTCACAGTCCTGCATCCCCCATGTCCTGTCACTGATGTGTCCTCACTGTCCTGTGTCCCCTACGTCCCGTCACTGATGTGTCCTCACTGTCCTGCTTCCCCCATGTCCTGTCACTGATGTGTCCTCACTGTCCTGCGTCCCCCTTGTCCTGTCACTGATGTGTCCCTCACTGTCCTGCATCCCCCATGTCCTGTCACTGATGTGTCCTCACTGTCCTGCGTCCCCCATGTCCTGTCACTGATGTGTCCTCACTGTCCTGCGTCCCCCATGTCCTGTCACTGATGTGTCCTCACTGTCCTGCGTCCCCCATGTCCTGTCACTGATGTCTCCCTCACTGTTCTGCGTCCCCCATGTCCTGTCACTGATGTCTCCTCACTGTCCTGCATCCCCCATGTCCTGTCACTGATGTGTCCCTCACTGTCCTGCATCCCCCATGTCCCGTCACTGATGTCTCCCTCACTGTCCTGTGTACCCCATGTCCTGTCACTGATGTCTCCCTCACTGTCCTGCGTCCCCCATGTCCTATAACTGATGTGTCCTCACAGTCCTGCATCCCCCATGTCCTGTCACTGATGTGTCCTCACAGTCCTGCATCCCCCATGTCCTGTCACTGATGTGTCCCTCACTGTCCTGCATCCCCCATGTCCTGTCACTGATGTGTCCTCACTGTCCTGCTTCCCCCATGTCCTGTCACTGATGTGTCCTCACTGTCCTGCGTCCCCCATGTCCTGTCACTGATGTGTCCTCACTGTACTGCGTCCCCCATGTCCCGTCACTGATGTGTCCTCACTATACTGTGTCCCCTATGTCCCATCACTGATGTGTCCCTCACTATCCTGCGCCCCCCATGTCCTGTCACTGATGTGTCCTCACTGTCCTGCGTCCCCCATGTCCTGTCACTGATGTGTCCTCACAGTCCTGCATCCCCCATGTCCTGTCACTGATGTGTCCCTCACTGTCCTGCATCCCCCATGTCCTGTCACTGATGTGTCCTCACTGTCCTGTGTCCCCTATGTCCCGTCACTGATGTGTCCTCACTGTCCTGCTTCCCCCATGTCCTGTCACTGATGTGTCCTCACTGTCCTGCGTCCCCCATGTCCTGTCACTGATGTGTCCCTCACTGTCCTGCTTCCCCCATGTCCTGTCACTGATGTGTCCTCACTGTCCTGCGTCCCCCATGTCCTGTCACTGATGTGTCCCTCACTGTCCTGCGTCCCCCATGTCCCGTCACTAATGTGTCCTCACTGTACTGCGTCCCCATGTCCTGTCACTGATGTGTCCTCACTGTCCTGAGTCCCCCTTGTCCTGTCACTGATGTGTCCTCACTGTCCTGCGTCCCCCATGTCCTGTCACTGATGTGTCCTCACTGTACTGCGTCCCCATGTCCTGTCACTGATGTGTCCTCACTGTACTGCGTCCCCCATGTCCTGTCGCTGATGTGTCCTCACTGTCCTGTGTCCCCCTTGTCCTGTCACTGATGTGTCCTCACTGTCCTGCGTCCTCCATGTCCCGTCACTAATGTGTCCTCACTGTACTGCGTCCCCATGTCCTGTCATTGATGTGTCCTCACTGTACTGCGTCCCCCATGTCCTGTCGCTGATGTGTCTCTCACTGTCCTGTGTACCCCATGTCCTGTCACTGATGTGTCCCCCACTGTCCTGTGTCCCCCTTGTCCTGTCACTGATGTGTCTCTCACTGTCCTGTGTACCCCATGTCCTGTCACTGATGTGTCCCCCACTGTCCTGTGTCCCCCATGTCCTGTCACTGATGTGTCCCTCACTGTCCTGTCACTGATGTGTCCTCACTGTACTGCATCCCCCATGTCCTGTCACTGATGTGTCCTCACTGTCCTGCGTCCCCCATGTCCTGTCACTGTTGTGTCCTCACTGTCCTGCGTCCCCCATGTCCCACCACTGATGTGTCCTCACTGTCCTGCGTCCCCCATGTCCCTCACTATACTGCGTCCCCCATGTGTCCCTCACTGTCCTGCATCCCCCATGCCCTGTCACTGATGAGTCCCTCACTGTGTCCCCCATGTCCTGTCACTGATGTGTCCTCACTGTCCTGCATCACCCCATGTCCTGTCACCCGATGTGTCCCTCACTATACTGCGTCCCCTATGTCCTGTCACTGATGTGTCCTCACTGTCCTGCGTCCCCCATGTCCCTCACTATACTGCGTCCCCCATGTGTCCCTCACTGTCCTGTGTCCCCCATGTCCTGTCACTGATGTGTCCTCACTGTCCTGCGTCCCCCATGTCCCTCACTATACTGCGTCCCCCATGTGTCCCTCACTGTCCTGTGTCCCCCATGTCCTGTCACTGATGTGTCCCTCACTGTCCTGCGTCCCCCATGTCCTGTCACTGATGTGTCCCTCACTGTCCTGCGTCCCCCATGTCCTGTCACTGATGTGTCCTCACTGTCCTGTCACTGATGTATCCTCACTGTCCTGCGTCCCCCATGTCCCTCACTATACTGCATCCCCCATGTCCTGTCACTGATGTGTGCCTCACTGTCCTCCGTCCCCCATGTCCCTCACTATACTGTGTCCCCCATGTCCTGTCACTGATGTGTCCTCACTGTCCTGTCACTGATGTATCCTCACTGTCCTGCGTCCCCCATGTCCCTCACTATACTGCGTCCCCCATGTCCTGTCACTGATGTGTGCCTCACTGTCCTCCGTCCCCCATGTCCCTCACTATACTGTGTCCCCCATGTCCTGTCACTGATGTGTCCTCACTGTCCTGCGTCTCCCATGTCCTGTCACTGATGTGTCCCTCACTGTCCTGCGTCCCCCATGTCCTGTCACCGATGTGTCCTCACTGTCCTGCGTCCCCTATGTCCCGTCACTGATGTCTCCCTCACTGTCCTGCGTCCCCCATGTCCTGTCACTGATGTGTCCCTCACTGTCCTGCATCCCCCATGCCCTGTCACTGATGTGTCCTCACTGTCCTGCGTCTCCCATGTCCTGTCACTGATGTGTCCCTCACTGTCCTGCGTCCCCCATGTCCTGTCACCGATGTGTCCTCACTGTCCTGCGTCCCCATATCCCATCACTGTTTTGTCCCTCACTGTCCTGTCACTGATGTGTCCTCACTGTCCTGCGTCCCCCATGTCCTGTCAATGATGTGTCCTCACTGTCCTGTGTCCCCTATGTCCCGTCACTGATGTCTCCCTCACTGTCCTGCGTCCCCCATGTCCTGTCACTGATGTGTCCCTCACTGTCCTGCTTCCCCCTTGTCCTGTCACTGATGTGTCCTCACTGTCCTGCATCCCCCATGTCCTGTCACTGATGTGTCCCTCACTGTCCTGCGTCCCCCATGTCCTGTCACTGATGTGTCCTCACTGTCCTGCGTCCCCCATGTCCTGTCACTGATGTGTCCCTCACTGTCCTGCGTCCCCCATGTCCTGTCACTGATGTGTCCCTCACTGTCCTGCATCCCCCATGTCCTGTCACTGATGTCTCCTCACTGTTCTGCGTCCTCCATGTCCTATAACTGATGTGTCCTCACTGTCCTGCATCCCCCATGTCCTGTCACTGATGTGTCCCTCACTGTCCTGCGTCCCCCATGTCCTGTCACTGATGTGTCCTCACTGTCCTGCGTCCCCCATGTCCTGTCACTGATGTGTCCCTCACTGTCCTGCGTCCCCCATGTCCTGTCACTGATGTGTCCCTCACTGTCCTGCGTCCCCCATGTCCTGTCACTGATGTGTCCCTCACTGTCCTGCGTCCCCCATGTCCTGTCACTGATGTGCCCTCACTGTCCTGCATCCCCCATGTCCTGTCACTGATGTCTCCTCACTGTCCTGCGTCCTCCATGTCCTATAACTGATGTGTCCTCACTGTCCTGCATCCCCCATGTCCTGTCACTGATGTGTCCCTCACTGTCCTGCGTCCCCCATGTCCTGTCACTGATGTGTCCTCACTGTCCTGCGTCCCCCATGTCCTGTCACTGATGTGTCCCTCACTGTCCTGCGTCCCCCATGTCCTGTCACTGATGTGCCCTCACTGTCATGCATCCCCCATGTCCTGTCACTGATGTCTCCTCACTGTCCTGCGTCCTCCATGTCCTATAACTGATGTGTCCCTCACTGTTCTGTTACTGATGTGTCCTCACTGTACTGTGTCCCCCATGTCCTGTCACTGATGTGTCCCTCACTGTCCTGCATCCCCCATGTCCCGTCACTGATGTCTCCCTCACTGTCCTGTGTACCCCATGTCCTGTCACTGATGTCTCCCTCACTGTCCTGCGTCCCCCATGTCCTGTCACTGATGTGTCCTCACAGTCCTGCATCCCCCATGTCCTGTCACTGATGTGTCCCTCACTGTCCTGCATCCCCCATGTCCTGTCACTGATGTGTCCTCACTGTCCTGCTTCCCCCTTGTCCTGTCACTGATGTGTCCTCACTGTACTGCGTCCCCCATGTCCTGTCACTGATGTGTCCTCACTATACTGTGTCCCCTATGTCCCATCACTGATGTGTCCCTCACTATCCTGCGCCCCCCATGTCCTGTCACTGATGTGTCCTCACTGTCCTGCGTCCCCCATGTCCTGTCACTGATGTGTCCTCACAGTCCTGCATCCCCCATGTCCTGTCACTGATGTGTCCCTCACTGTCCTGCATCCCCCATGTCCTGTCACTGATGTGTCCTCACTGTCCTGTGTCCCCTATGTCCCGTCACTGATGTGTCCTCACTGTCCTGCTTCCCCCATGTCCTGTCACTGATGTGTCCTCACTGTCCTGCGTCCCCCATGTCCTGTCACTGATGTGTCCCTCACTGTCCTGCGTCCCCCATGTCCTGTCACTGATGTGTCCCTCACTGTCCTGCATCCCCCTTGTCCTGTCAATGATGTGTCCCTCACTGTCCTGCGTCCCCCATGTCCTGTTACTGATGTGTCCCTCACTGTCCTGGGTCACCCCGGTCCTATCACTGATGTGTCTTCACTGTCCTGTGTCCCCCTTGTCCTGTCACTGATGTGTCCTCACTGTCCTGTGTCCCCCTTGTCCTGTCACTGATGTGTCCTCACTGTCCTGTGTCCCCCATGTCCCGTCACTAATGTGTCCTCACTGTACTGCGTCCCCATGTCCTGTCACTGATGTGTCCTCACTGTCCTGAGTCCCCCTTGTCCTGTCACTGATGTGTCCTCACTGTCCTGCGTCCCCCATGTCCTGTCACTGATGTGTCCTCACTGTACTGCGTCCCCATGTCCTGTCACTGATGTGTCCTCACTGTACTGCGTCCCCCATGTCCTGTCGCTGATGTGTCCTCACTGTCCTGCGTCCCCCATGTCCTGTCACTGATGTGTCCCTCACTGTCCTGCGTCCCCCATGTCCTGTCACTGATGTGTCCCTCACTGTCCTGCATCCCCCTTGTCCTGTCAATGATGTGTCCCTCACTGTCCTGCGTCCCCCATGTCCTGTTACTGATGTGTCCCTCACTGTCCTGGGTCACCCCGGTCCTATCACTGATGTGTCTTCACTGTCCTGTGTCCCCCTTGTCCTGTCACTGATGTGTCCTCACTGTCCTGTGTCCCCCTTGTCCTGTCACTGATGTGTCCTCACTGTCCTGTGTCCCCCATGTCCCGTCACTAATGTGTCCTCACTGTCCTGCATCCCCCATGTCCTGTCACTGATGTGTCCCTCACTGTCCTGCATCCCCCATGTCCTGTCACTGATGTGTCCCTTACTGTCCTGCGTCCGACTTGTCCTGTCACTGATGTGTCCCTCACTGTCCTGAGTCCCCCATGTCCTGTCAATGATGTGTCCCTCACTGTCCTGTGTCCCCCATGTCCTGTCACTGATGTGTCCCTCACTGTCCTGCGTCCCCCATGTCCCGTCACTGATGTCTCCCTCACTGTCCTGCGTCCCCCATGTCCTGTCAATGATGTGTCCTCACTGTCCTGTGTCCCCTATGTCCCGTCACTGATGTCTCCCTCACTGTCCTGCGTCCCCCATGTCCTGTCACTGATGTGTCCCTCACTGTCCTGCGTCCCCCATGTCCTGTCACTGATGTGTCCCTCACTGTCCTGCGTCCCCCATGTCCTGTCACTGATGTGTCCTCACTGTCCTGCGTCCCCCATGTCCTGTCACTGATGTGTCCCTCACTGTCCTGCGTCCCCCATGTCCTGTCACTGATGTGTCCCTCACTGTCCTGCATCCCCCATGTCCTGTCACTGATGTCTCCTCACTGTTCTGCGTCCTCCATGTCCTATAACTGATGTGTCCTCACTGTCCTGCATCCCCCATGTCCTGTCACTGATGTGTCCCTCACTGTCCTGCGTCCCCCATGTCCTGTCACTGATGTGTCCTCACTGTCCTGCGTCCCCCATGTCCTGTCACTGATGTGTCCCTCACTGTCCTGCGTCCCCCATGTCCTGTCACTGATGTGTCCCTCACTGTCCTGCGTCCCCCATGTCCTGTCACTGATGTGTCCCTCACTGTCCTGCGTCCCCCATGTCCTGTCACTGATGTGCCCTCACTGTCCTGCATCCCCCATGTCCTGTCACTGATGTCTCCTCACTGTCCTGCGTCCTCCATGTCCTATAACTGATGTGTCCTCACTGTCCTGCATCCCCCATGTCCTGTCACTGATGTGTCCCTCACTGTCCTGCGTCCCCCATGTCCTGTCACTGATGTGTCCTCACTGTCCTGCGTCCCCCATGTCCTGTCACTGATGTGTCCCTCACTGTCCTGCGTCCCCCATGTCCTGTCACTGATGTGCCCTCACTGTCATGCATCCCCCATGTCCTGTCACTGATGTCTCCTCACTGTCCTGCGTCCTCCATGTCCTATAACTGATGTGTCCTCACTGTCCTGCGTCCCCCATGTCCTGTCACTGATGTGTCCCTCACTGTCCTGCATCCCCCATGTCCCGTCACTGATGTCTCCCTCACTGTCCTGTGTACCCCATGTCCTGTCACTGATGTCTCCCTCACTGTCCTGCGTCCCCCATGTCCTGTCACTGATGTGTCCTCACAGTCCTGCATCCCCCATGTCCTGTCACTGATGTGTCCTCACAGTCCTGCATCCCCCATGTCCTGTCACTGATGTGTCCCTCACTGTCCTGCATCCCCCATGTCCTGTCACTGATGTGTCCTCACTGTCCTGCTTCCCCCTTGTCCTGTCACTGATGTGTCCTCACTGTCCTGTGTCCCCTATGTCCCATCACTGATGTGTCCCTCACTATCCTGCGCCCCCCATGTCCTGTCACTGATGTGTCCTCACTGTCCTGCGTCCCCCATGTCCTGTCACTGATGTGTCCTCACAGTCCTGCATCCCCCATGTCCTGTCACTGATGTGTCCCTCACTGTCCTGCATCCCCCATGTCCCGTCACTGATGTGTCCTCACTGTCCTGCTTCCCCCATGTCCTGTCACTGATGTGTCCTCACTGTCCTGCGTCCCCCATGTCCTGTCACTGATGTGTCCCTCACTGTCCTGCGTCCCCCATGTCCTGTCACTGATGTGTCCCTCACTGTCCTGCATCCCCCTTGTCCTGTCAATGATGTGTCCCTCACTGTCCTGCGTCCCCCATGTCCTGTTACTGATGTGTCCCTCACTGTCCTGGGTCACCCCGGTCCTATCACTGATGTGTCTTCACTGTCCTGTGTCCCCCTTGTCCTGTCACTGATGTGTCCTCACTGTCCTGTGTCCCCCTTGTCCTGTCACTGATGTGTCCTCACTGTCCTGTGTCCCCCATGTCCCGTCACTAATGTGTCCTCACTGTACTGCGTCCCCATGTCCTGTCACTGATGTGTCCTCACTGTCCTGAGTCCCCCTTGTCCTGTCACTGATGTGTCCTCACTGTCCTGCGTCCCCCATGTCCTGTCACTGATGTGTCCTCACTGTACTGCGTCCCCATGTCCTGTCACTGATGTGTCCTCACTGTACTGCGTCCCCCATGTCCTGTCGCTGATGTGTCCTCACTGTCCTGTGTCCCCCTTGTCCTGTCACTGATGTGTCCTCACTGTCCTGTGTCCCCCTTGTCCTGTCACTGATGTGTCCTCACTGTCCTGTGTCCCCCATGTCCCGTCACTAATGTGTCCTCACTGTACTGCGTCCCCATGTCCTGTCACTGATGTGTCCTCACTGTCCTGAGTCCCCCTTGTCCTGTCACTGATGTGTCCTCACTGTCCTGCGTCCCCCATGTCCTGTCACTGATGTGTCCTCACTGTACTGCGTCCCCATGTCCTGTCATTGATGTGTCCTCACTGTACTGCGTCCCCCATGTCCTGTCGCTGATGTGTCTCTCACTGTCCTGTGTACCCCATGTCCTGTCACTGATGTGTCCCCCACTGTCCTGTGTCCCCCTTGTCCTGTCACTGATGTGTCTCTCACTGTCCTGTGTACCCCATGTCCTG
This sequence comes from Crinia signifera, assembly GCF_055691185.1. Taxonomy (NCBI): domain Eukaryota; kingdom Metazoa; phylum Chordata; class Amphibia; order Anura; family Myobatrachidae; genus Crinia; species Crinia signifera. The sequence continues at coordinate 28,946,071 of NC_139223.1, read as the reverse complement.
TCACTGATGTGTCCCCCACTGTCCTGTGTCCCCCATGTCCTGTCACTGATGTGTCCCTCACTGTCCTGTCACTGATGTGTCCTCACTGTACTGCATCCCCCATGTCCTGTCACTGATGTGTCCTCACTGTCCTGCGTCCCCCATGTCCTGTCACTGTTGTGTCCTCACTGTCCTGCGTCCCCCATGTCCCACCACTGATGTGTCCTCACTGTCCTGCGTCCCCCATGTCCCTCACTATACTGCGTCCCCCATGTGTCCCTCACTGTCCTGCATCCCCCATGCCCTGTCACTGATGAGTCCCTCACTGTGTCCCCCATGTCCTGTCACTGATGTGTCCTCACTGTCCTGCATCACCCCATGTCCTGTCACTGATGTGTCCCTCACTGTCCTGTGTCCCCCTTGTCCTGTCACTGATGTCTCCCTCACTGTCCTGCATCCCCCATGTCCTGTCACTGATGTGTCCTCACAGTCCTGCATCCCCCATGTCCTGTCACTGATGTGTCCCTCACTGTCCTGCATCCCCCATGTCCTGTCACTGATGTGTCCTCACTGTCCTGTGTCCCCTATGTCCCGTCACTGATGTGTCCTCACTGTCCTGCTTCCCCCATGTCCTGTCACTGATGTGTCCTCACTGTCCTGCGTCCCCCATGTCCTGTCACTGATGTGTCCCTCACTGTCCTGCGTCCCCCATGTCCTGTCACTGATGTGTCCCTCACTGTCCTGCATCCCCCTTGTCCTGTCAATGATGTGTCCCTCACTGTCCTGCGTCCCCCATGTCCTGTTACTGATGTGTCCCTCACTGTCCTGGGTCACCCCGGTCCTATCACTGATGTGTCTTCACTGTCCTGTGTCCCCCTTGTCCTGTCACTGATGTGTCCTCACTGTCCTGTGTCCCCCTTGTCCTGTCACTGATGTGTCCTCACTGTCCTGTGTCCCCCATGTCCCGTCACTAATGTGTCCTCACTGTACTGCGTCCCCATGTCCTGTCACTGATGTGTCCTCACTGTCCTGAGTCCCCCTTGTCCTGTCACTGATGTGTCCTCACTGTCCTGCGTCCCCCATGTCCTGTCACTGATGTGTCCTCACTGTACTGCGTCCCCATGTCCTGTCACTGATGTGTCCTCACTGTACTGCGTCCCCCATGTCCTGTCGCTGATGTGTCCTCACTGTCCTGCGTCCCCCATGTCCTGTCACTGATGTGTCCCTCACTGTCCTGCGTCCCCCATGTCCTGTCACTGATGTGTCCCTCACTGTCCTGCATCCCCCTTGTCCTGTCAATGATGTGTCCCTCACTGTCCTGCGTCCCCCATGTCCTGTTACTGATGTGTCCCTCACTGTCCTGGGTCACCCCGGTCCTATCACTGATGTGTCTTCACTGTCCTGTGTCCCCCTTGTCCTGTCACTGATGTGTCCTCACTGTCCTGTGTCCCCCTTGTCCTGTCACTGATGTGTCCTCACTGTCCTGTGTCCCCCATGTCCCGTCACTAATGTGTCCTCACTGTCCTGCATCCCCCATGTCCTGTCACTGATGTGTCCCTCACTGTCCTGCATCCCCCATGTCCTGTCACTGATGTGTCCCTTACTGTCCTGCGTCCCCCTTGTCCTGTCACTGATGTGTCCCTCACTGTCCTGAGTCCCCCATGTCCTGTCAATGATGTGTCCCTCACTGTCCTGTGTCCCCCATGTCCTGTCACTGATGTGTCCCTCACTGTCCTGCGTCCCCCATGTCCCGTCACTGATGTCTCCCTCACTGTCCTGCGTCCCCCATGTCCTGTCAATGATGTGTCCTCACTGTCCTGTGTCCCCTATGTCCCGTCACTGATGTCTCCCTCACTGTCCTGCGTCCCCCATGTCCTGTCACTGATGTGTCCCTCACTGTCCTGCTTCCCCCTTGTCCTGTCACTGATGTGTCCTCACTGTCCTGCATCCCCCATGTCCTGTCACTGATGTGTCCCTCACTGTCCTGCGTCCCCCATGTCCTGTCACTGATGTGTCCTCACTGTCCTGCGTCCCCCATGTCCTGTCACTGATGTGTCCCTCACTGTCCTGCGTCCCCCATGTCCCGTCACTGATGTCTCCCTCACTGTCCTGCGTCCCCCATGTCCTGTCAATGATGTGTCCTCACTGTCCTGTGTCCCCTATGTCCCGTCACTGATGTCTCCCTCACTGTCCTGCGTCCCCCATGTCCTGTCACTGATGTGTCCCTCACTGTCCTGCTTCCCCCTTGTCCTGTCACTGATGTGTCCTCACTGTCCTGCATCCCCCATGTCCTGTCACTGATGTGTCCCTCACTGTCCTGCGTCCCCCATGTCCTGTCACTGATGTGTCCTCACTGTCCTGCGTCCCCCATGTCCTGTCACTGATGTGTCCCTCACTGTCCTGCTTCCCCCTTGTCCTGTCACTGATGTGTCCTCACTGTCCTGCATCCCCCATGTCCTGTCACTGATGTGTCCCTCACTGTCCTGCGTCCCCCATGTCCTGTCACTGATGTGTCCTCACTGTCCTGCATCCCCCATGTCCTGTCACTGATGTCTCCTCACTGTTCTGCGTCCTCCATGTCCTATAACTGATGTGTCCTCACTGTCCTGCATCCCCCATGTCCTGTCACTGATGTGTCCCTCACTGTCCTGCGTCCCCCATGTCCTGTCACTGATGTGTCCTCACTGTCCTGCGTCCCCCATGTCCTGTCACTGATGTGTCCCTCACTGTCCTGCGTCCCCCATGTCCTGTCACTGATGTGTCCCTCACTGTCCTGCGTCCCCCATGTCCTGTCACTGATGTGCCCTCACTGTCCTGCATCCCCCATGTCCTGTCACTGATGTCTCCTCACTGTCCTGCGTCCTCCATGTCCTATAACTGATGTGTCCTCACTGTCCTGCATCCCCCATGTCCTGTCACTGATGTGTCCCTCACTGTCCTGCGTCCCCCATGTCCTGTCACTGATGTGTCCTCACTGTCCTGCGTCCCCCATGTCCTGTCACTGATGTGTCCCTCACTGTCCTGCGTCCCCCATGTCCTGTCACTGATGTGCCCTCACTGTCATGCATCCCCCATGTCCTGTCACTGATGTCTCCTCACTGTCCTGCGTCCTCCATGTCCTATAACTGATGTGTCCTCACTGTCCTGCGTCCCCCATGTCCTGTCACTGATGTGTCCCTCACTGTCCTGCATCCCCCATGTCCCGTCACTGATGTCTCCCTCACTGTCCTGTGTACCCCATGTCCTGTCACTGATGTCTCCCTCACTGTCCTGCGTCCCCCATGTCCTGTCACTGATGTGTCCTCACAGTCCTGCATCCCCCATGTCCTGTCACTGATGTGTCCTCACAGTCCTGCATCCCCCATGTCCTGTCACTGATGTGTCCCTCACTGTCCTGCATCCCCCATGTCCTGTCACTGATGTGTCCTCACTGTCCTGCTTCCCCCTTGTCCTGTCACTGATGTGTCCTCACTGTCCTGTGTCCCCTATGTCCCATCACTGATGTGTCCCTCACTATCCTGCGCCCCCCATGTCCTGTCACTGATGTGTCCTCACTGTCCTGCGTCCCCCATGTCCTGTCACTGATGTGTCCTCACAGTCCTGCATCCCCCATGTCCTGTCACTGATGTGTCCCTCACTGTCCTGCATCCCCCATGTCCCGTCACTGATGTGTCCTCACTGTCCTGCTTCCCCCATGCCCTGTCACTGATGTGTCCTCACTGTCCTGCGTCCCCCATGTCCTGTCACTGATGTGTCCCTCACTGTCCTGCGTCCCCCATGTCCTGTCACTGATGTGTCCCTCACTGTCCTGCATCCCCCTTGTCCTGTCAATGATGTGTCCCTCACTGTCCTGCGTCCCCCATGTCCTGTTACTGATGTGTCCCTCACTGTCCTGCGTCCCCCATGTCCTGTCACTGATGTGTCCTCACTGTCCTGTGTCCCCCTTGTCCTGTCACTGATGTGTCCTCACTGTCCTGTGTCCCCCTTGTCCTGTCACTGATGTGTCCTCACTGTCCTGTGTCCCCCATGTCCCGTCACTAATGTGTCCTCACTGTACTGCGTCCCCATGTCCTGTCACTGATGTGTCCTCACTGTCCTGAGTCCCCCTTGTCCTGTCACTGATGTGTCCTCACTGTCCTGCGTCCCCCATGTCCTGTCACTGATGTGTCCTCACTGTACTGCGTCCCCATGTCCTGTCACTGATGTGTCCTCACTGTACTGCGTCCCCCATGTCCTGTCGCTGATGTGTCCTCACTGTCCTGTGTCCCCCTTGTCCTGTCACTGATGTGTCCTCACTGTCCTGCTTCCCCCTTGTCCTGTCACTGATGTGTCCTCACTGTCCTGTGTCCCCTATGTCCCATCACTGATGTGTCCCTCACTATCCTGCGCCCCCCATGTCCTGTCACTGATGTGTCCTCACTGTCCTGCGTCCCCCATGTCCTGTCACTGATGTGTCCTCACAGTCCTGCATCCCCCATGTCCTGTCACTGATGTGTCCCTCACTGTCCTGCATCCCCCATGTCCCGTCACTGATGTGTCCTCACTGTCCTGCTTCCCCCATGTCCTGTCACTGATGTGTCCTCACTGTCCTGCGTCCCCCATGTCCTGTCACTGATGTGTCCCTCACTGTCCTGCGTCCCCCATGTCCTGTCACTGATGTGTCCCTCACTGTCCTGCATCCCCCTTGTCCTGTCAATGATGTGTCCCTCACTGTCCTGCGTCCCCCATGTCCTGTTACTGATGTGTCCCTCACTGTCCTGCGTCCCCCATGTCCTGTCACTGATGTGTCCTCACTGTCCTGTGTCCCCCTTGTCCTGTCACTGATGTGTCCTCACTGTACTGCGTCCCCCATGTCCTGTCGCTGATGTGTCCTCACTGTCCTGTGTCCCCCTTGTCCTGTCACTGATGTGTCCTCACTGTCCTGCGTCCTCCATGTCACGTCACTAATGTGTCCTCACTGTACTGCGTCCCCATGTCCTGTCATTGATGTGTCCTCACTGTACTGCGTCCCCCATGTCCTGTCGCTGATGTGTCCTCACTGTCCTGTGTACCCCATGTCCTGTCACTGATGTGTCCCCCACTGTCCTGTGTCCCCCTTGTCCTGTCACTGATGTGTCTCTCACTGTCCTGTGTACCCCATGTCCTGTCACTGATGTGTCCCCCACTGTCCTGTGTCCCCCATGTCCTGTCACTGATGTGTCCCTCACTGTCCTGTCACTGATGTGTCCTCACTGTACTGCATCCCCCATGTCCTGTCACTGATGTGTCCTCACTGTCCTGCGTCCCCCATGTCCTGTCACTGTTGTGTCCTCACTGTCCTGCGTCCCCCATGTCCCACCACTGATGTGTCCTCACTGTCCTGCGTCCCCCATGTCCCTCACTATACTGCGTCCCCCATGTGTCCCTCACTGTCCTGCATCCCCCATGCCCTGTCACTGATGAGTCCCTCACTGTGTCCCCCATGTCCTGTCACTGATGTGTCCCTCACTGTCCTGCATCCCCCATGCCCTGTCACTGATGAGTCCCTCACTGTGTCCCCCATGTCCTGTCACCCGATGTGTCCCTCACTATACTGCGTCCCCTATGTCCTGTCACTGATTTGTCCTCACTGTCCTGCGTCCCCCATGTCCCTCACTATACTGCGTCCCCCATGTGTCCCTCACTGTCCTGTGTCCCCCATGTCCTGTCACTGATGTGTCCTCACTGTCCTGCATCTTCCATGTCCTGTCACTGATGTGTCCCTCACTGTCCTGTGTCCCCCATGTCCTGTCACTGATGTGTCCTCACTGTCCTGTCACTGATGTATCCTCACTGTCCTCCGTCCCCCATGTCCCTCACTATACTGCATCCCCCATGTCCTGTCACTGATGTGTGCCTCACTGTCCTCCGTCCCCCATGTCCCTCACTATACTGTGTCCCCCATGTCCTGTCACTGATGTGTCCTCACTGTCCTGTCACTGATGTATCCTCACTGTCCTGCGTCCCCCATGTCCCTCACTATACTGCGTCCCCCATGTCCTGTCACTGATGTGTGCCTCACTGTCCTCCGTCCCCCATGTCCCTCACTATACTGTGTCCCCCATGTCCTGTCACTGATGTGTCCCTCACTGTCCTGCGTCCCCCATGTCCTGTCACTGATGTGTCCCTCACTGTCCTGCGTCCCCCATGTCCTGTCACCGATGTGTCCTCACTGTCCTGCGTCCCCTATGTCCCGTCACTGATGTCTCCCTCACTGTCCTGCGTCCCCCATGTCCTGTCACTGATGTGTCCCTCACTGTCCTGCGTCCCCCATGCCCTGTCACTGATGTGTCCTCACTGTCCTGCGTCTCCCATGTCCTGTCACTGATGTGTCCCTCACTGTCCTGCGTCCCCCATGTCCTGTCACCGATGTGTCCTCACTGTCCTGCGTCCCCCATGTCCTGTCACTAATGTGTCCTCACTGTCCTGTGTCCCCATGTCCTGTCACTGATGTGTCCTCACTGTCCTGTGTCCCCTATGTCCCGTCACTGATGTCTCTCTCACTGTCCTGCGTCCCCCATGTCCCGTCACTGTTTTGTCCCTCACTGTCCTGTCACTGATGTGTCCTCACTGTCCTGTGTCCCCTATGTCCCGTCACTGATGTGTCCTCACTGTCCTGCGTCCCCCATGTCCTGTCAATGATGTGTCTTTACTGTCCTGTGTCCCCTATGTCCCGTCACTGATGTGTCCCTCACTGTCCTGCTTCCCCCTTGTCCTGTCACTGATGTGTCCTCACTGTCCTGCATCCCCCATGTCCTGTCACTGATGTGTCCCTCACTGTCCTGCGTCCCCCATGTCCTGTCACTGATGTGTCCCTCACTGTCCTGCGTCCCCCATGTCCTGTCACTGATGTGTCCCTCACTGTCCTGCATCCCCCATGTCCTGTCACTGATGTCTCCTCACTGTTCTGCGTCCTCCATGTCCTATAACTGATGTGTCCTCACTGTCCTGCATCCCCCATGTCCTGTCACTGATGTGTCCCTCACTGTCCTGCGTCCCCCATGTCCTGTCACTGATGTGTCCTCACTGTCCTGCGTCCCCCATGTCCTGTCACTGATGTGTCCCTCACTGTCCTGCGTCCCCCATGTCCTGTCACTGATGTGTCCTCACTGTCCTGCGTCCCCCATGTCCTGTCACTGATGTGTCCCTCACTGTCCTGCGTCCCCCATGTCCTGTCACTGATGTGCCCTCACTGTCCTGCATCCCCCATGTCCTGTCACTGATGTCTCCTCACTGTCCTGCATCCCCCATGTCCTGTCACTGATGTCTCCTCACTGTCCTGTGTCCCCCTTGTCCTGTCACTGATGTGTCCTCACTGTACTGCGTCCCCATGTCCTGTCACTGATGTGTCCTCACTGTACTGTGTCCCCCATGTCCCGTCACTGATGTGTCCTCACTGTACTGCGTCCCCCATGTCCTGTCGCTGATGTGTCTCTCACTGTCCTGTGTACCCCATGTCCTGTCACTGATGTGTCCCCCACTGTCCTGTGTCCCCCTTGTCCTGTCACTGATGTGTCTCTCACTGTCCTGTGTACCCCATGTCCTGTCACTGATGTGTCCCCCACTGTCCTGTGTCCCCCATGTCCTGTCACTGATGTGTCCCTCACTGTCCTGTCACTGATGTGTCCCCCACTGTCCTGCGTCCCCCATGTCCTGTCACTGATGTGTCCTCACTGTCCTGCGTCCCCCATGTCCCTCACTATACTGCGTCCCCCATGTGTCCCTCACTGTCCTGCATCCCCCATGCCCTGTCACTGATGAGTCCCTCACTGTGTCCCCCATGTCCTGTCACTGATGTGTCCTCACTGTCCTGCATCACCCCATGTCCTGTCACCCGATGTGTCCCTCACTATACTGCGTCCCCTATGTCCTGTCACTGATTTGTCCTCACTGTCCTGCGTCCCCCATGTCCTGTCACTGATGTGTCCTCACTGTCCTGCGTCCCCCATGTCCCTCACTATACTGCGTCCCCCATGTGTCCCTCACTGTCCTGTGTCCCCCATGTCCTGTCACTGATGTGTCCTCACTGTCCTGCATCTTCCATGTCCTGTCACTGATGTGTCCCTCACTGTCCTGTGTCCCCCATGTCCTGTCACTGATGTGTCCTCACTGTCCTGTCACTGATGTGTCCTCACTGTCCTGCGTCCCCCATGTCCTGTCACTGATGTGTCCTCACTGTCCTGTCACTGATGTATCCTCACTGTCCTGCGTCCCCCATGTCCTGTCACTGATGTGTGCCTCACTGTCCTCCGTCCCCCATGTCCCTCACTATACTGTGTCCCCCATGCCCTGTCACTGATGTGTCCCTCACTGTCCTGCGTCCCCCATGTCCTGTCACCGATGTGTCCTCACTGTCCTGCGTCCCCCATGTCCTGTCACTGATGTGTCCTCACTGTCCTGCGTCTCCCATGTCCTGTCACTGATGTGTCCCTCACTGTCCTGCGTCCCCCATGCCCTGTCACTGATGTCTCCCTCACTGTCCTGCGTCCCCTATGTCCCGTCACTGATGTCTCCCTCACTGTCCTGCGTCCCCCATGTCCTGTCACTGATGTGTCCCTCACTGTCCTGCGTCCCCCATGCCCTGTCACTGATGTGTCCTCACTGTCCTGCGTCTCCCATGTCCTGTCACTGATGTGTCCCTCACTGTCCTGCGTCCCCCATGTCCTGTCACTGATGTGTCCCTCACTGTCCTGCGTCTCCCATGTCCTGTCACTGATGTGTCCCTCACTGTCCTGCGTCTCCCATGTCCTGTCACTGATGTGTCCCTCACTGTCCTGCGTCCCCCATGTCCTGTCACCGATGTGTCCTCACTGTCCTGCGTCCCCATATCCCATCACTGTTTTGTCCCTCACTGTCCCGTCACTGATGTGTCCCTCACTGTCCTGCGTCCCCCATGTCCTGTCACTGATGTGTCCTCACTGTCCTGCGTCCCCCATGTCCTGTCACTGATGTGTCCCTCACTGTCCTGCGTCCCCCATGTCCTGTCACTGATGTGCCCTCACTGTCCTGCATCCCCCATGTCCTGTCACTGATGTCTCCTCACTGTCCTGCATCCCCCATGTCCTGTCACTGATGTCTCCTCACTGTCCTGTGTCCCCCTTGTCCTGTCACTGATGTGTCCTCACTGTACTGCGTCCCCATGTCCTGTCACTGATGTGTCCTCACTGTACTGTGTCCCCCATGTCCCGTCACTGATGTGTCCTCACTGTACTGCGTCCCCCATGTCCTGTCGCTGATGTGTCTCTCACTGTCCTGTGTACCCCATGTCCTGTCACTGATGTGTCCCCCACTGTCCTGTGTCCCCCTTGTCCTGTCACTGATGTGTCTCTCACTGTCCTGTGTACCCCATGTCCTGTCACTGATGTGTCCCCCACTGTCCTGTGTCCCCCATGTCCTGTCACTGATGTGTCCCTCACTGTCCTGTCACTGATGTGTCCCCCACTGTCCTGCGTCCCCCATGTCCTGTCACTGATGTGTCCTCACTGTCCTGCGTCCCCCATGTCCCTCACTATACTGCGTCCCCCATGTGTCCCTCACTGTCCTGCATCCCCCATGCCCTGTCACTGATGAGTCCCTCACTGTGTCCCCCATGTCCTGTCACTGATGTGTCCTCACTGTCCTGCATCACCCCATGTCCTGTCACCCGATGTGTCCCTCACTATACTGCGTCCCCTATGTCCTGTCACTGATTTGTCCTCACTGTCCTGCGTCCCCCATGTCCTGTCACTGATGTGTCCTCACTGTCCTGCGTCCCCCATGTCCCTCACTATACTGCGTCCCCCATGTGTCCCTCACTGTCCTGTGTCCCCCATGTCCTGTCACTGATGTGTCCTCACTGTCCTGCATCTTCCATGTCCTGTCACTGATGTGTCCCTCACTGTCCTGTGTCCCCCATGTCCTGTCACTGATGTGTCCTCACTGTCCTGTCACTGATGTGTCCTCACTGTCCTGCGTCCCCCATGTCCTGTCACTGATGTGTCCTCACTGTCCTGTCACTGATGTATCCTCACTGTCCTGCGTCCCCCATGTCCTGTCACTGATGTGTGCCTCACTGTCCTCCGTCCCCCATGTCCCTCACTATACTGTGTCCCCCATGCCCTGTCACTGATGTGTCCCTCACTGTCCTGCGTCCCCCATGTCCTGTCACCGATGTGTCCTCACTGTCCTGCGTCCCCCATGTCCTGTCACTGATGTGTCCTCACTGTCCTGCGTCTCCCATGTCCTGTCACTGATGTGTCCCTCACTGTCCTGCGTCCCCCATGCCCTGTCACTGATGTCTCCCTCACTGTCCTGCGTCCCCTATGTCCCGTCACTGATGTCTCCCTCACTGTCCTGCGTCCCCCATGTCCTGTCACTGATGTGTCCCTCACTGTCCTGCGTCCCCCATGCCCTGTCACTGATGTGTCCTCACTGTCCTGCGTCTCCCATGTCCTGTCACTGATGTGTCCCTCACTGTCCTGCGTCCCCCATGTCCTGTCACTGATGTGTCCCTCACTGTCCTGCGTCTCCCATGTCCTGTCACTGATGTGTCCCTCACTGTCCTGCGTCCCCCATGTCCTGTCACTGATGTGTCCTCACTGTCCTGCGTCCCCCATGTCCTGTCAATGATGTGTCCCTCACTGTCCTGCGTCCCCCATGTCCCATCACTGATGTGTCCTCACTGTCCTGCATCCCCCATGTCCTATAACTGATGTGTCCTCATTGTCCTGCGTCCCCCATGTCCTGTCACTGATGTGTCCCTCACTGTCCTGCTTCCCCCATGTCCCATCACTGATGTGTCCCTCACTATACTGTGTCCCCCATGTCCTGTCACTGATGTGTCCTCACTGTCCTGCTTCCCCCTTGTCCCGTCACTGATGTGTCCCTCACTGTCCTGCGTCCCCCATGTCCTGTCACTGATGTGTCCCTCACTGTCCTGCGTCCCCCATGTCCCATCACTGATGTGTCCCTCACTGTCCTGCGTCCCCCATGTCCTGTCACTGATGTGTCCTCACTGTCCTGCGTCCCCCATGTCCTGTCACTGATGTGTCCTCACTGTCCTGCGTCCTCATGTCCTGTCACTGATGTGTCCTCACTGTCCTGCGTCCCCCATGTCCTGTCACTGATGTGTCCTCACTGTCCTGCGTCCCCCATGTCCTGTCACTGATGTCTCCCTCACTGTCCTGCGTCCCCCATGTCCTGTCACTGATGTTTCCTCACTGTCCTGCGTCCCCCATGTCCTGTCACTGATGTTTCCTCACTGTCCTGCGTCCCCCATGTCCTGTCACTGATGTGTACTCACTGTCCTGCGTCCCCCATGTCCTGTCACTGATGTGTCCCTCACTGTCCTGCGTCCCCCATGTCCTGTCACTGATGTGTCCCTCACTGTCCTGCGTCCCCCATGTCCCATCACTGATGTGTCCCTCACTGTCCTGCGTCCCCCATGTCCTGTCACTGATGTGTCCTCACTGTCCTGCATCCCCCATGTCCTGTCACTGATGTGTCCTCACTGTCCTGCGTCCCCCATGTCCCATCACTGATGTCTCCCTCACTGTCCTGCTTCCCCCTTGTCCTGTCACTGATGTGTCCTCACTGTCCTGCATCCCCCATGTCCTGTCACTGATGTGTCCCTCACTGTCCTGCGTCCCCCATGTCCTGTCACTGATGTGTCCTCACTGTCCTGCGTCCCCCATGTCCTGTCACTGATGTGTCCCTCACTGTCCTGCGTCCCCCATGTCCTGTCACTGATGTGCCCTCACTGTCCTGCATCCCCCATGTCCTGTCACTGATGTCTCCTCACTGTCCTGCGTCCTCCATGTCCTATAACTGATGTGTCCTCACTGTCCTGCATCCCCCATGTCCTGTCACTGATGTGTCCCTCACTGTCCTGCGTCCCCCATGTCCTGTCACTGATGTGTCCTCACTGTCCTGCGTCCCCCATGTCCTGTCACTGATGTGTCCCTCACTGTCCTGCGTCCCCCATGTCCTGTCACTGATGTGCCCTCACTGTCATGCATCCCCCATGTCCTGTCACTGATGTCTCCTCACTGTCCTGCGTCCTCCATGTCCTATAACTGATGTGTCCCTCACTGTTCTGTTACTGATGTGTCCTCACTGTACTGTGTCCCCCATGTCCCGTCACTGATGTATCCCCCACTGCGCTGTGTCCCCCATGCCCTGTCACTGATGTGTCCCTGACTGTCCTGCGTCCCCCATGTCCTGTCACTAATGTGTCCCCCACTGTCCTGCATCCCCCATGTCCTGTCACTGATGTGTCCCTCACTGTCCTGTCACTGATGTGTCCCTCACTGTCCTGTCACTGATGTGTCCCTCACTGTCCTGCATCCCCCATGTCCTGTCACTGATGTGTCCTCACTGTCCTGCAACACCCATGTCCTGTCACTGATGTGTCCCTCACTATACTGTATCCCCCATGTCCTGTCCCTGATGTGTCCCTCACTGTCCTGCGTCCCCCACTGTCATGTCATATGACCTGGCACTACCCTGTCAGTCGGCAGAGTGGTTGGCCACTTTTAACTACTGCCGAGGAGCTGATTTGTTGTTTTTTTGGGGTAAATTGGATGCCCCTATATATTATTACCTGCTACTAGTACTTACCAGCCCGCCGCAATGACGGAACTCGCTGTTGTGCACTCCGACACTAAGCAATACTTGAATTGCTCCTTCGTGCTCTATCTAGTGGCTGCCGGCAGGTAAAATAGTTGAATCCCCCCATAGAGGGGAGGAGCAGCGTTAGGCTTCTATTATACTCACTGAGAACAGCTGAAAGATTCAAGGTATAAAGCTGAAATAAAAGCTTTATCTACAGAGGGAACCGGTTGTTCCTGTTCTGGAGAGAATTAGTAAATAAGGAATTTGGTACTTACCGATAATTCCCTTTCTCCGAGGCAGCAGGGGACACTGCAGTACTGACGTATGAGATAGAGTGGGTGCGTAGGAGGAGTCGGCACTTAAGTGAAAATTTCATCTGTGGCTGGCTCCTCCCCCCTCTATCTCCCTCCAGACACCAGTCTTAAAAAACGTGACCGAGAGAGAAAGGGGACAGGCAAAGTAGAACCACAGACTGTAAACAAAAATATTAGGTAAACCCTTCAACCAATAGACATGCATTCATGAAACCAAACAATACAGATAAATAATCCAATCTGTAAAAATACAGAATTAGCAGGACCCCCAAACAATCATGGCAGGAACGGTACTGCTGAAAAAACAAAAAAAAAACCAAAGCGCTGGGCGGGCGTGCAGTGTCCCCTGCTGCCTCGGAGAAAGGGAATTATCGGTAAGTACCAAATTCCTTATTTCTCCTACCGCAGCAGGGGACACTGCAGTACTGACGTATGAGATGATACCAAAGCTACTACACCCGGGAGGGCGAGCGCTGAGGATCCTGTAAGACAGCTCTGCCAAAGGAAGAATCTTCCCTGGCAAACCTATCAAACTTGTAAAACCTAGCAAAGGTATTGGAGCCTACCCACGTGGCGGCTCTACAAACCTGAGTCAAAGACACTCCCCTGGCAGCCGCCCAGGAAGTACTGACTGATCTGGTAGAATGGGCAGAAACATTTGGAGGAACCTGAATGCAGGCTTTTGCATACGCCTCCTTAATAGTAAGGCACAACCACCTGGCCAGAGTCTGCTTCGACGCTGGCCAACCCTTCTTTTCTGCCCCAAACAAAACAAATAAAGATTCTGTCTTCCGAAACGAAGCCGTCCTATCCACATAGATGCGTAATGCTCTTACGACATCCAAACTTTCAGAAGACCCAGGCAAGGCCGGAACCACGATCGGCTGGTTCACGTGAAAGGAAGAGACTACCTTGGGAAGAAACCTAGGATTAGTCCTTAACTCTGCACGGTCTCTGTGAAAAACCAAAAACGGAGGACGGCAAAGCAGAGCCCCCAGCTCTGAAACCCTCCTGGCTGACGCCAATGCCAAGAGCATCAGAGTCTTCCATGTCAACCACTTCAGGTCCACTGAATCCAGCGGCTCAAACGACTCAGATTTTAGAAACTCCAACAGGAGCCCCAAGTCCCAAGGCTCAGTCGGAGGAACATACGGAGACTGCAACCGTAAAGCTCCCTTCAAAAAGGTCTGCACCTCCGAAATGAGTGCCAATTTCCTGTTGAAAAATACAGACAAGGCGGAAATTTGGACCTTAATAGAACCTAACCGAAGGCCCTTATCCAACCCTGCCTGAAGGAATTCCAAAAGACGAGGAAGCTGAAAAACCGCTCTCTCCACCTTCTTCCTCTGACACCATGCCACATAAGACTTCCAAATACGGTGATAATGCTTGGAAGTTACCTCCTTTCTAGCCCTGAGCATGGTGGGAATTACTGTCACTGGAACACCCCGCCTTTTTAACAGGTCGGCTTCAACAGCCACGCCGTCAAACGAAGCTGCGTCAAGCCTGGGTAGGCGAACGGTCCTTGCTGCAACAGATCCTCCCTGAGAGGAAGACGCCACGGAGCATCGGCCTGAAGAAGCTTCAAGTCCGAGTACCAAGCCCTTCTCGGCCAATCTGGGGCTATTAGTATCGCTGAAGCTGACCCTCTTTTTATCCGTTTGAGTACCTGTGCTAACAAGGGAAACGGAGGGAAGATGTAGATGAGGTCGAAATTCCAATGAATCGAGAATGCATCCACCGCCCAGGCTCCCGGATCTTTCGATCTGGCACAGTAAAGAGGAAGTTGGTGATTCAGTCTGGACGCCATCATGTCGATCTGAGGCGTCCCCCACCTCCGTGTGATGAGCTGGAAAACATCCGGATTTAAAGACCATTCTCCTGGATGGAAATCCTGGCGACTTAGGTAATCCGCCTGCCAGTTCTCCACTCCCGGCAGGAAGACTGCTGTGAGATTTGACGCATAAGCTTCTGCCCATTGCAAAATCGGACGAACCTCCTTCATTGCTGCCCTGCTCTTCGTCCCGCCCTGACGGTTTATATAAGCAACCGCGGTCGCATTGTCGGACTGGATCATTATCGGCAGACCCTTGAGCAGGTCTTGGGCCTGAAGGAGTGCCAACCTGATGGCCCTGAGCTCCAGAATGTTGATCGATAACTTGGCCTCCTGGACAGACCAACGGCCCTGAAAAGAATAACCCTGGGTCACAGCTCCCCAACCTCTCAGGCTGGCATCCGTCGTCAGAATAGTCCAAATGCATGGCCTGAAACTTCGACCCTTCAAAAGATGAGAAGTTGACAGCCACCAGTTCAGAGACAGCCGCGCTTCCCTTGAAAGACGGATTCTCTTGTGGATCTCCAAATGGGATCCCGACCACTGGGACAGAAGATTTTCTTGAAAAGTCCTTGTGTGAAAACGACCATATGGTAGAGCCTCGAAAGAGGCTACCATCATTCCCAGTAGACGCGTGCAAGTGTGTGCTGACACCCTTCGTAACGACAAAACGAGTCTCACCATCCCTTGAATTGCTCGCACCTTGTCCAAAGGAAGCGAGACAGTCTCGTTTTCTGTATCCAAGATGAGTCCCAGGAACTTTAACTTCCTTGATGGTGTCAGATGAGATTTCTTGAGGTTTAGAATCCAACCATGGTCTACCAAGAATTTGCAAGCTACCATGGCGTGTTCTATCAGCTTCTCCCGACTTGGCGCTTTGATTAGCAAATCGTCCAAATACGGAATAATTGTTATTCCTTGGAGCCTGAGAGCTGCAATCATACATGCCATGATCTTTGTAAAGACTCTGGGAGCTGAAGACAGGCCAAAAGGAAGAGCCTGAAACTGGTAGTGGCAATCGTCTATCGCAAACCTCAGAAAACATTGATGGGGTTCCCAAATTGGCACGTGCAGGTATGCATCCTTGATGTCTAACGACATCAAGAATTCTCCCTTTTCTAGAGATGCCACCACGGACCGGATGGACTCCATCTTGAACCGCTGATAACAGATATGGAGGTTTAAATCCTTTAAATTTAGGATAGGCCGCACCGAGCCGTCCGGCTTGGGCACCACAAAGACGCTGGAATAGAAACCTCTGCCCTGCTGTGAAGCCGGGACTGACACCACTACTCTTGCGTCTAAAAGACCCTGGATGGATCCACGCAGAGCCTGACTTTCCTCCTCTTTCCTTGGCAGACCTATCCGAAAAAATCTTGAGGGGGGGGTCGACGCGAATTGCAGTTTGTATCCCTGGGAAATGCTGTCCAGAGCCCAAGCATCGCTGCAATGGGATCTCCAGATTTCTGCAAACTGCAACAGACGCGCGCCCACAATGGAATCCCCCACGTGGGCTGCGAGACCGTCATGCCACTGGCTTGTCAGTGGCCTTGGGATCTGGCCTGCGGGCAGTGGCGGGTGCAGTAGGGGCCACTCTGGCACCTCTTCCTCTACGGCCTCTGAAAGAAGAGAAGCCCCCTCTTGTCTTACCTCTGAAACCTGATGTACCACGAAAGGCCCGAAAGGAAGGCGCCACAAACTGGCGCTTGGGAGGCGGAGCTGCGGAAGGTAAAAATGCAGACTTACCCCCCGTAGCCTGGGCGATAAGTTTGTCCAGTTCCGCACCAAACAATACATCACCTGAAAAAGGCAGAGCCTCGACTGCCTTTTTAATTTCAGCCTCAGCCTGCCACGGCCGCAACCAAACGGCCCTCCTGGCCACCACAGCTGAAGCCGAAACCTTAGCTCCAAGAGACGCCACATCTGCAGACGCTTCCCCTATATAAGTAGAAGCATCCCTGATAAACTCAGCCAAGGACAATAAATCCTCCTTAGGACTGTCCTGCTCCAAACCAGACACCAGCTGAGAAGCCCATACCTCCATGGCCCGAGCCACCCAGGCAGAGGCCAGCGCTGGTCTCAACAAAACCCCCGCTGTGGAGAAAATAGTTTTTAAGGTAGTATCTAACCGCCGATCTGGCGCCTCCTTTAAGCCGACCGCCCCCGGCACTGGCAAAGTCGACTTCTTAGAAAGTCTAGAAAGGGACACATCTGGTGATGGCGGAGCCTCCCATTTTTCCCTGGATTCAGGGGAGAAGGGATAGAGAGATTTAATACGAGAGGAAATTTGAAATTTCTTATCCGGAACCTTCCATATATCTAACAGCGGGTTATCCAGCTCAGCCGAGTCTGGAAAATACACTGGCGTCTTCTGTACCCGACCAAAGATAGAAACCTGAGGCGGAGCCCGAGACTCCTCTAGGTTTAAAGTAGTCCTAACAGCCCTGATAAGGCCGTCCACTCCCTGAGCGTCCTCTTCATCCAAAAAGTCCTGAGGAGACTCCTGAACCTGTGGAGCTACATACTCCCCATCCTCTAAAACCTCTAACCCCTCATCATCATCTGAATGATGAGGGACAGCCAAGAACACTCCTGCCTTCCTCTTAGCAGCTACCTGTGAAGCAGGCATTCTCTGTGAAGTGCCAGCCAGCGACTGGGACAGAGAATCCACAGAAGAAATAAGTGTCCTGGCCCAAACAGGCTCTGCTGCAGCTATGCTAGAAAGCTGAGTCTGCATCAGCTCCCTGTCTTTCCTGGAGGCCACCAATTCAGCAGTAAGATTAGCTAACACACTGTGGATAGGATCCACCACAGACTGAGGAGTCTTAGGGACAGCTGCAGCAGCCTTTGATAAATCATAGCAGGGAGCACAGAGTGAAACACCCTTCATGTGCTGGGTATATTGACCCTTGCAGCTCTTACAAGCATACAGCTTCACAGCTGCCTTGGAAGAAGTACCCTTCCCAGCCATAATTGTACAGGTGACCCAGTATATAAATATATAGAGACACACTGGCTCACACACCAACACACACACACAGAAAAAACACCCCTTAGAAACCAATCTCCCAACAGAGAAAGTCTAGAGTCTGGGTGTCAAACAGGGAGAGAGGAGCCACAAACCCTCCCAATGCTTGTGTGTGTGTACAAAACCTCCGCTACTTACAGTACCCCTGTAGAAACGGAGGAACAGCGCTGAAGTGACGACTGTCAGGAAAGTGAACCAGCCTGCAGCCTCTCAGTAGCAGCAGTCACCTCTCCCAATGGCGTCCGCGCGGAAGAAGTACCTCCCACAAGCCATCTTCCCGCGCCCGCCGGAGTTTGATGACGTCATCGTCGCGCTGATGCCGCGACGATACTGCCCGGCCAGCGCGCTCTCCTCTGGCCGCCCCCTGTATGGTGCAACGCACCTCCTAGCTCTGGATGAGGGGGAAGCTGCCGTGGACCCGTAACGCTAGCCGCAAGCAGCTGCGGCGGGTCCCCGGAGCCGATGCTCCGGTGGCTGGGTACTGGAGGGTAGCTGCACGCAGTACCGACCAGACCCTCCAGAGCCTCCCACGAAGCAGGCACCCTGTCCAGGGATGCCTGTGTCACTAAAAACTGATAAAAGAAAAAGAAAACACAAATAAAAACCTAGTCTCCTGTGGAGACCTTGCCGAGGATACCGACTCCTCCGGCACTTTTTTAAGACTGGTGTCTGGAGGGAGATAGAGGGGGGAGGAGCCAGCCACAGATGAAATTTTCACTTAAGTGCCGACTCCTCCTACGCACCCACTCTATCTCATACGTCAGTACTGCAGTGTCCCCTGCTGCGGTAGGAGAAATAAAGAGGCACAAATGGCTTTCTGCACAATCTGAGGCCCCAATTCTGAGGGGCAGCAGCTGTAAGCGCTGTTCAGTGACCACGACCCACAGGCAGATGAGGAGAATAGTGCAGTGCACGGACCACGACCCACAGGCAGAGAAGGAGGAAAGTGCAGTGCACGGACCACGACCCACAGGCAGAGAAGGAGGAAAGTGCAGTGCGGGGACCACGACCCACAGGCAGAGGAGGAGGAAAGTGCAGTGCACGGACCACGACCCACAGACAAAGGAGGAGAGTGCAGTGCAGGGACCATGACCCACAGGCAGAGGAGGAGATCGCAGTGCAGGGACCACGACCCACAGGCAGAGGAGGAGGAGAGTGCAGTGCAGGGACCACGACCCACAGGCAGAGGAGGACATCGCAGTGCGTGGACCACGACCCACGGGCAGAGGAGGAGGAAAGTGCAGTTCGCGGACCACGACCCACAGGCAAAGAATGAAAGTGCAGTGCAGGGACCACGACCCACAGGCAGAGGAGGAGGAGAGTGCAGTGCAGGGACCACGACCCACAGGCAGAGGAGGACATCGCAGTGCGTGGACCACGACCCACGGGCAGAGGAGGAGGAAAGTGCAGTTCGCGGACCACGACCCACAGGCAGAGGAGGACATCGCAGTGCAGGGACCACGACCCACAGGCAGAGGAGGACATAGCAGTGCGTGGACCACGACCCACAGGCAGAGGAGGAGGAGAGTGCAGTGCACTGACCACGACCCACAGGCAGAGGAGGACATCGCAGTGCGTGGACCACGACCCACAGGCAGAGGAGGAGGAAAGTGCAGTGCACGGACCACGACCCACAGGCAGAGGAGGACATCGCAGTGCGTGGACCACGACCCACAGGCAGAGGAGGAGGAAAGTGCAGTGCACGGACCACGACCCACAGGCAGAGGAGGACATAGCAGTGCGTGGACCACGACCCACAGGCAGAGGAGGAGGAGAGTGCAGTGCAGGGACCACGACCCACAGGCAGAGGAGGACATCGCAGTGCGTGGACCACGACCCACAGGCAGAGGAGGAGGAAAGTGCAGTGCACGGACCACGACCCACAGGCAGAGGAGGAGGAAAGTGCAGTGCAGGGACCACAACCCACAGGCAGAGGAGGGGCAGCAGCTGTATGCGCCTTGTGGGGACCACGACCCACAGGCAGAGGAGCGGTGGCATCTGTAAGCGCCTTGTGGGGACCAGGACCCACAGGCAGAAGAAGGAAGCTCAGTGCAGGGACCACGACCCACTGGCAGAGGAGGAGAGTGCAGTGCGGGGACCAAGACCCACAGACAGAGGAGGGGCGGCAGCTGTAAGTGCCTTGCAGGGACTACGACCCACAGGCAAAGGAGGTAAGCGCAATGCGAGCACCATGACCCACAGGCAGAGGAGGTAAGTGCAGTGCGGGGACCAGGACCCACAGGCAGAGGAGTTAAGCGCAATGCGGGGACCATGGGCCACAGGCAGAGGAGGAGAGCGCAGTGCAGGTACCACGACTCACAGACAGAGGAGGGGCGACAGCTGTAAGTGCCTTGCGGGGACCACGACCCACAGGCAGAGGAGGAGAGAGCAGTGCAGGGACCACGACCCACAGACAGAGGAGGTAAGCGCAATGCGGGGACCATGGGCCACAGGCAGAGGAGGAGAGCGTAGTGCGGGTACCACAACCCACAGACAGAGGAGGGGCGACAGCTGTAAGTGCCTTGCGGGGACCATGACCCACAGGTAGAGGAGGAGAGCAGTGCAGGGACCACGACCCACAGGCAGAGGAGGGAAACTCAGTGCAGGGACCAGAGGCAGAGGAGGTAAGTGCACTGCGGGGACCACGACCCACAGGCAGAGGAGGGAAGCTCAGTGCAGGTACCAGAGGCAGAGGAGGTAAGTGCACTGCGGGGACCACGACCCACAGGCAGAGGAGGGAAGCTCAGTGCAGGTACCAGAGGCAGAGGAGGTAGGCACAGTGCAGTGACCATGACCCACTGGCAGAGGAGGAGAGCGTAGTGCGGGTACCACAACCCACAGGCAGAGGAGGTAAGTGCACTGCGGGGACCACGACCCACAGGCAGAGGAGGGAAGCTCAGTGCAGGTACCAGAGGCAGAGGAGGTAGGCACAGTGCAGTGACCATGACCCACAGGCAGAGGGTGCACGGTGGTAGCTCTGTGTAACCCAAATTATTTTTAGCACTACAGTAACCGCACATACTGCTGCACGGCGATGGTCTGACGTAAACTGGTTCAGTAGGGGCAACTCTGTATCCACACTTTAGTTTGACAGTGATAAAGTTGACGCCTATTGGTAATTGCATTAGACCGACAAAGTCAAACAGTCGAAATGATAATGGTTGACATGTGTTTTTCACAGGGGGGTGCGGTACCTTATTGGGGGCCCACGTGCTAGATAGAAATGGACACTTCAAAAGCCTAAAAACATAATTCCACCTGTCGACTATTCTATGAGACGACCATTTTCATGTTGAGCTTTTGGTCGACCTAATGGACTAGTTTTATGTACATGGCTTTGTCCCTTTTGCTCAATTACCCGTGTAATAATTATGTCCCGGCTTGTTGTCGCATACTTTGTTCTACATGGTACATGTACGAATCCTGACTCCTAGCACCTTCCTTGTAAGCCGATCACCTCACCTTTACCCTGCTAATTGCAGTAATCAGATGTATATTATTTATCCTCTGGGGGGCAGCGGTGGAATGAGGGGGCCGAGGTAGCACTGGCAAAGGTTTCATTTTCAAAGTGCAGTAGGTATTTTCCCAGAATGCTTTGCGCTGTGGAAGGACAATGCCCGGTGCTGCGGCTGTGTGATGTGTGACAGACAATAAGTGGAGGCTCTGTTTATACAGCTGCCTAGGGTGTTGGGGCCTTTATTTAAATAAACTGGGCTCTAAATCCTCTGCAATAATAAACAGTGGGATGTGTATAATACAGGCAGCACTCCCTGTGATGGATGCTCCTGTCACTGCTATATATTGATAATCGGTTACTAGTATATCCACTTTAGAGGTGGGGGAGCCACCCATCACCAAGTGCAGAAGGTGAGAGGCACTCATCACCAAGGGCGGGAGGTAAGAGGCACTCATCACCAAGGGCCATCACCAAGGGCAGGAGGTGAGAGGCACCCATCTCCAAGGGCAGGTGAGAGGCACCCATCACCAAGGGCGTGAGGTGAGAGGCACCCATCACCAGGCATGGGAGGTGAGAGGCACCCATCACCAAGGGCAGGAGGTGAGAGGCACCCATCACCAAGCGCAGAAGGTGAGAGGCACTCATCACCAAGGGCGGGAGGTAAGAGGCACCCATCACCAAGGGCAGGAGGTGAGAGGCACCCATCACCAAGGGCAGGAGGTGAGAGGCACCCATCTCTAAGGGCAGGTGAGAGGCACCCATCACCAAGGGCGGGAGGTAAGAGGCACCCATCACCAAGGGCAGGAGGTGAGAGGCACCCATCACCAAGGGCGTGAGGTGAGAGGCACCCATCACCAGGCATGGGAGGTGAGAGGCACCCATCACCAAGGGCAGGAGGTGAAAGGCACCCATCACCAAGGGCAGGTGAGAGGTACCCATCACCAGGCACGGGAGGTGAGAGGCACCTATCACCAAGGGCAGGAAGTAAGAGGCACTCATCACCAAGGGCGGGAGGTGAGAGGCACCCATCACCAGGCATGGGAGGTGAGAGGCACCCATCACCAAGTACAGGAGGTGAGAGGCACACATCACCAGGTACAGGAGGTGAGAGGCACCCATCATCAGGCACGAGAGGTGAGAGGCACCCATCACCCGACTCGGGAGGTGAGAAGCACCCATCAACAGGCACAGGAGGTTAGAGGCCCCCATCACAAAGTACGAGAGGTGAGAGGCACCCATCACCAGGCACAGGAGGTAAGAGGCACCCATCACCAGGTACGAGAAGTGAGTGGCACCCATCACCAGACATAGGAGGTGACAGACGCCCATCACCAGACATAGGAGGTGAGAGGCACCCATCACCAGGTACGAGAGGTAAGAGGCACCCATCCCCGGACTCGGCAGGTGATGTATAAGATACTCCCAGATCTGTACATTGTTATCCTAGGACACTATAAAATCAGTAGGCCTTGGGTGGGGATAAAGTGGGCGGATATAAACCAGCAGCCAACCAGCTCAGACACAGCCTGTAACAATGCCGTTATTAGCAGACTGGCGGCTGGTATTACTCTCAGACCACTTATCTCCATCCAAGCCTTAGTACATAGGGCCTGATTCAGACCTGATCACTGGGCTGCAAGTTTTCGGCGCCCAGCGATCAGAGAAACGCCGCTCCGCCGAACGCAGGCCCCCTGGCCCATGTGCATGGCTATGATATGCGATCGCAAGCGTGCACATGAGGGAACAAACATTCACAGTCACTCATCGTCTAATAGTTTTCCCCTCTGTTCGGAGCGAAGGCCGCCCGGAGAAGGAGGACGTTGATAATGCTAGCAGCCTTCCTGCCCAGCGGGCGGGGAACGCCTGCGTTTCCTGGGCCATCGCCGTGTACAAGAGCAAGTGGTGGCCCGGTAATGCATCTCTAGCCTACCGCACAATTTATGGGATCAAGAAGGATTTCTCCCCCATTTTTATTTTTTCTGAAGCAATTACAAAGGTTGAACTTTTTTTAGCCTCATTAGCTATGCAAATGAATAAGTAATGGGGGGGGGGGGGGGCATTAGCCTGTAATCCTGTAGAAGAGTTTATAGTATAATGACGGGTGCTGGGAACCTACATACTATAGAGCTGTATGCATCTCCCCTCGCTCCTACAACATCTGTTTGTCAGGTAGCTGGAGTCTGGAGCAGCCAGGAGCCCCCTCCTCTCTTCTACCCTCCCACTCACAGGCCCATGAGACACTTAGAGGCAGGGGATGCCGGCCCGTGCCAAGACAGGAGAGGGGGGGGGACGAGGTAGAGGAGCTGAAATACCTCACCCTCCCTCTGTGATTCTTTTCCCAAAGACTGGGAGAATAGCCAGCAGTTGTTCTCCAAATAAGCAGGTCTGGGCTCGTCCACTCCCACTCACCGTGAACCCACCAAACCCCCCCTCCTGGTAGATTTTTTAAAGGATTCTTTTACAGTATGTTCATTTTCGGAACATAGCACAGATCTAAGAACGGAGTTTATTTGTACATTCTGAATTTTTAGGGAGTTCCAAAGACCTGTGTAATTGTTCGGGGCCAGTAGATACTATAGGATTGACATTTGTTAGGCAGATGCTAATCAGATGAGGTCACCCCGTACCCTCCGACTCACATCTGTACTTGTTTTCTGATATGAGCTGATAATCACGTGCAAATAGTACACACTATACAAGCTACACACTATTCCCACGCATGAAGAGAAGATCAAATCTAAAGCCGGAACGCCTGGTTTTCTATGGTAGGTTCATCAAATATGTACATCGATAACGCCAATAATGGCTTTCCCGCAATCACTGACTGTCTGTTCTCACTAGATAAATACTGTCATACCTCCCAGGTTTCTTGTCCAGTCACAAAGATGTCTTACCTTCCAATCTGGAATCCCCAATCTGCAGTGTTTCTTTGTCAGCGTTTTCGGAATGGTTTGGTGGGCCGCCAACGTCTTTGTTCAACACCAGTGTAGGCGCCTCGAGCGGTGCCTTACTCTGTGGTTCACTTCGAAGGCAGTGCTTAACAGGAAGGACCCCATTTCTGGACTCTTCGGAAATCCTCATGTTTGGCAGTTTATCACGATGATAGGACGGAATGGGTGCTGAATGTCCATTGCCTTCTCTTCTGGTGGAGAATGAAGACTTTTCATAGGCGATGGTTTCTTGGACACTCTTTAGAGGGTCAGTAACCACACCAGATAACTTTTCATTGGCCTCTTGCGTACAGTGGCTCTGCAGAAGGACATCATCAGCTTTACTGAAGGAATTGGCCCTCTGCATCATGGACCGGAGTCTTTCAGTGGATGAATTCATCTCTGATGGCTTCACGGTGTGACCGAAGTGGTTGAAGTTTGGTTCTCGAGATGAATCTTGTGGAAATGACTGTGTTAGCGCGCAAGAGCTGGAAATGGGCGACGCTTGCTTGGGGAAGTTTTTCAAACCTGGTGTCTTCCCTACAGACGTAGTCTGAGGTTGACCCTTGAAAGCCGCCTCTGCTTTTTCCTTGCCTACATGGGAAGATATACCAGGTGTGGAATGGAAGTTAACTCTCAGCTGTGTTCGGGGTAATGGTCTATTAAGCTGCTCTATAGCGGACCCATTGGTTCTTCCTGTAGAGCTCTGGAGAGCCACTGGGAACTTCTGCAGAGTGGCTGGTTGCACTGGACCAAAGACAGGCGGTGGCGAAGGGGAAGAATTCAGGCCACAGTTAATCGGTGCACAATCAGCGGGTGGTGAGGAAGAGGATGAAGAGGAGGAAAATGAAGGCTCCCTGCTTATACTTGTGGCATTCCTTGACAGAGGTCGTTTATAGTCCGGGGTTGGTGAACTCCATCCCTCTGATGGTGGGTACCCAGCATCTGGAGAAGGGACTAGATCTGGAATTTGATCCTCAGCAATGTGAAGATCTAGAGATGGCAAAGAGAAGTGATTTTTAGTAACAACAGGTACTAGACGGACTCCTGGACGTTCAATTTCAGAGTGAAACACATTGCCATGCGAGGAGAACTTCTTCAGTACAGGGCTGGTTACATTAGAAATGGTGATACCGGAACCATGTTGACCGGCTGATGTCGGTGTAGGACGGCATGGTTGGAAAGGTGTAGCTGGGGGACACTCTAAACTGGAAGTTGAACTGTGGAGGCTCTCACTGTCACTTCCATGTCCCGAGGAAGAAAAGCCACTGGGATTGAGTCTGGTTTGAAATGAGGAAACACGGGCTAGGCCTTGTCCTGCAGTTCCATTAGTCTTAGCCATTTGCATAGTCCCCCGGTTGAAGGACAAGCTGCTGGTGATTCTGGTTTTGAGAACAGGACTCTGGGATGGACTACAGCTCGAACTGATGCGGATCCTGGATTGATAGACTGGCTGGTGGGATCCAGTAGATATTCGGCTGTCACCGTTGCTCGTTCGGGTTACAGTAGCTTGACTTGGACTGAAAGGAGATGCGAGGGGGGAAATTGGTGTAAACACAGGAGTATCATCAATGTCCTCCATGTCGAATGACCTTTTCAAAGCTGTGGAAGAAAACAAAAAGGTGTTAAAGTATGGAAATGATGTTAAATGAACCTTTAATTTTTAAAAAGAATAACATTTCTTTAACTAGAGAGCCTCTATATCTAATAGGCAAAAGGAACCGGTATTCTAGTGAAGGGATGTCTATCTGGTGGTCAACAGGACTGGTGTCTCAGATAGACAACCCTTCATTAGAAAATTAAATGGGCGGGGACTACTTTTGACCAACCAAAGCCTATTGATTATGTACATAACAAGTGCCCCTTGGCCCCACAATGACTCACATGTTCAATGAACCAGAAACCAAACCGCTACTTATCCCACCCTCTGACTAGTCAAACTGATAGCGATGGGAAGACCTGACTATATGGTCATAGGTCCACCTACACAATGACCCATGCTCAGTAGAATCAAGAGTCAGAGGATTGCACTACCTTGCTCATCGGAGCCATACTGATCATAACCCGTTGGGAGGACCACCACTTTTTTTTCCACCACCTGCCTTGATACAACTTTGTTACCAAAATCCACTAAAACGTCATAGCTTAAATACTCGCAGCCCTCTGTAGGATAGATAGGCTATGTTACAAAAACACTCAATGCCTTGATAGATAATGGGGCTCATTGAACAAAGGGCAGCACATTTTTGGCTGTTGATCGGGCATTTTCTATATTGCCTGTGGTAGGCCTTGCTGGCATTACGTTTGATGACAAAGGCTTCCCAATATACTTAAACTAGTATTTTTTTTGGTGAGGCACTTGTACCACCGCAATACTTCTCTGTGTGGCGATATCTGATTAAAATAAAAAATGTTCATGAATAAGATCTTTACATTTTGCTACTTTAAAATAAATGGGGTTTATGTCTAAAAAAATTTTTCCTCACTAGTAGAATGGGTAGCCAGCTCTCGCACGCAAATACCCGCAAGAATGGGTCAACCTATTAGCACCCGGGCCCTGATTATCACTTAGATAACTCTGAAGTGGTAAGAGGGAGTGTGGATTACCTCGACATGCACTGGGTCAACACTGACAAAACATTGACACATGAAAAGGTCGACATGAGTTTTTTGTGGGAGTTTTTTGGCGTCATTTTCAGCATGTGTACCCGAAATTAGTTTAGTGTGTACCCTTGCATGGAAGTCTTTGCTACTGAGTCACTTTCCAAAGTTCACATTGTAAAGCATGAAAAAGTCCCCAAAAATTGGGGGTGGGGGTTGGAAATCATGAAAAACTCATGCTGATCTTTTCACACCAACGGTCGACACGCACTATCGATTGTCTACCTAGAAATTAACTGTGAGCTATCCAGATACCGGAAAGAGATGATGGAAAAAGAAAACCAATATCAGCCGCCCCATCGTCGCAATTGGATCTTGATTGACAAATGATTCAAAATGATGATTTTTAAATCCGAATTTAAAACGATCTCCTCGTTCAACGTCTCAAAAAAGACAAACAGAACAAAATGTGAAAGAATCATCCTGAGCGAGCCTTCAAAACAGATCAATCTCCCAGCGGCCCTCACCAAATAAATCCATATAAGGTTTTATCATCAAGAGGAGAGGGAGCCAAAAACATTGAGCTAATAACACTGCAACTCCTCATAGAAACCCACAATATCCTTTATCCATTAAAGGTAGGAACAATGGGGGTCTGTCTATGAGGAATGTGGGCAGCCGCGGCACAGCTGTACTACACATTCGTCTGTAACTCTCCAGCCATGATCCCGTTTATAGAGCTGTTGTGTCCTCTGTACCGATGGGTCACACAGGCCTGACAGAGAGCGGAGGTGTGTTGTGTTGTTGTTTGGCTGCTCAAAGAGCATCATGGGAGAATTGTTGTCTTTGTATAAACCGGTCTCGGTCCTCGGTGATGTCACTGGTCCTTAGCGAATTCATGAACTGGACTTCCAATAGTATTTGGACAGCAGGAAAAAAGGTGATGTTGCCCCTAGCAACCAATCAGATTCAGGTTTAATGGGCGTCCCCGCTCAAACGTAGGCGTGGCAATGCAGCTGACGTCACATGACCTCAGTGCCCGCCCCGTTCTTGGACATTTCCAAGATAAATAAAAGTCAGTCTAGACCAGGCATGTCCAACGTTGGCCCTCCAGATGTTTTGAAACTACACATCCCAGCATGCTTTGCAATAGTTTTAGTATTCTCTAATAGCAAAACTGTGGCAAAGCATGCTGGGATGTGTAGTTTCAAAACATCTGGAGGGCCAACGTTGGTCATGCCTGGTCTAGACTGACTATTATTTGCGAACGGAGAAAAGGAATTGATGATTTTTCACCCGTATGCTCACAGGCGAATGGCTGTGTAAGGGCTGTTTCACACAGTACGGTTCCTGCCGCACGGTGAAATCCCGTACGGCCAGGGAGCCGTGCCGCACTCAGCAGTTGTGAATGGACACTATTGTGTCCATTCACACGGGACGGCCACGGCCCGGCCGCACGGCTGCAGCCGGATCCCCCCACTGGAAGGGACGGCTGCCGGGCTGTGGCCATCCCTGCCATTATAAAATTCTGAGTGCGGCGCGGCTCCCTGACCGTACGGGATTTCACCGTGCGGCAGGAACCGTACTGTGTGAAACAGCCCTAAGCGTACACATTCATTCCCATGTCGGCGCGGACATTCGAAAGGTGGCAGGGGTGGGCATTTACCAGCTCGCTAAGCAGCGAAAGAACGCTGAATCAGGCCCCCTGTCTATTGTAACCTAGAAAATGATAGACGGAATCTGATTGGTTGCTATGGGCAACATCACCTCTTCTGCAATTTTAGAAGCTTTAGTAAAATGTACCCACTCTGTATTTAGTGTATACTGTATAGGGGACGTGTCACTTCAATGTTTACCGAATAAGGTGCTCATCTATCTTGCGACAATGGAACATATAGCAAAAGTCTTTTTGTGACTCGCTTTATGGTGATTTATGACAAAACTTATGACTGAACCTTATTTCATGCCCTACCATTCACTGGGAAAATAGTGTGCCGAGCGTAGCCCCAGTCCCACCCAGTACAACGGTACAAGTCACATGGTCATGCCATGGTTGGGAGAGGATTACGGCGCCTGGTCGGCAGGTCACCCACACTTTGGAAGTCTCGGAGTGTCGGCAATGCATGCACGCTGCATACCGACAGGGCTAATCCGGTACAGGAGGTGTACACACCGCACAGCTCACGCCTCTGCTAGAGGCCGCAGAGGGTGAGCTGCTTGACAGCGCATCCAACTTCAAAAGCCAGACTTTCTTGACATCACGATTGACTCATGAGCGGAGACAGGGCGACGGAGAACATCTACTTTGTGCTGCGTCCCCGGAGGTAAGGCCCGGGTACAGAGAAAAAGCAAATATCTCTACCTGATGGACTGACATCTCCTCTACTAAATGCTCTTCTGCCCCCGGGCGGTGGAAAATGATGGAAGAGGTCATGTGCAAACATGTGGATGGGGCCTACGCTACAGATAGAGCTGTGGATTATACACACAACAGGCTGTACATTATATAGATGTCAGAAAACTGAGGTATTTTCCACTCTCTATACTTGTGCAAACATATATTGGAAGTCATCTGTGGAAGTGCAAGACATACGTCCAGGCCGGACTTGAGCAAATGCATCTAGGAATTAGGAATGGGGGCGCACGGAGCACTGCATCCACATACAGGATGACAGGGGGCGCTGCGCACTGGGGGGAGTAATATCCTGAGAGGAAGTACATCCAACACTGGGGACTGGGGCACTGGGTCAACCAAATTTGAATACGGAAGGAGTCGACACAACTCCTTCAGTTTGACACCTGAAATAGGTTGACATGGCTAAGGTCGACCGGGTTGGAAGGTCAACACGAAGATTAGGTCAACAATGGCAAGATCGACATGACTTTTTCAAATTTTTTATGTGCCAAAGGTCGACATAGTTGACATGGACACTGTCTAAGCGTACCGCGTGCGCTCGCCATGCTTCGGGCACGGTTCCTCGCCGCGCTCACTATTATATTCTCCCACCGCGCTGTAGTGGATGGTAGGGCATGAAATACCGCCTGTCGGCACATGTCGGCTCCAAAAAAAAAGTGAAAGACTCATGTTGACCTTTTGACTGTCGACCTAATGCTTGTGGCGACCTTAGCCATTTTATTTCAGGTGTCGACTTATTGACCCTATCCCCAGCACTGGCTACAGAAGTGGTACTGTGCAGTTCTCTACATAAACAGAGGGGGCAGTTCCCTAAATACTTAAACAAGCCCCATGTCTGGCAATATCAGATACCAAGGGGGACATTTACTAAGATGGGAGTTCTGTTTCACATGGGCTGTTAACCAATCAGAATTGACTTCTTATTTATTTATTTAACAGCCTCTAGAAAATAATAGACAGGATCTTATTGGTTGTCCATAGCAATATCCCATGTAAAACAGAACTCCCATCTTAGTAACCACCCCCCCCCCCCCCCCAAAAAAAAAAATCCCCCCCAACCTGTATGCAGCGGCTGAGTATCTCTGGGCTTACTTGGCGCTGAGATGGAATTCCTCCAAATTGGATCGGGGCCAGTGCAGAGGTCAAATGCCCTCCCATAAAACCGCTGGGACCCTCCTCCAAACTTCAAACGGGTCTGGACCCACTGTGAGGTGGTATAAGAATAAAGCGCCCGCCCCTTCTTCGGCTGACAGCGACGGAAATAAAAAAAGTAAATTTAGACTGACTTTTATTTCCAAAGAGGAGAAAATCATTTGAGGTCGCTGACCATGTGTACACCCCACTGCACGGTACCGAGGGGATTCAGCACGCGCGGGGGGGTAAAGTGTTCGGCCAGATGCCGTTTCAGCGTGAATTAGGCCCACGGTTCCACGGTGTATGCTGCAGTGACCGTTCTATCGCCAAGTTTAGTCAGGATGTAAATAGAAATGGCTTATCTGTACGACGATTTCTATTAGACAAGAGACTTCTGCGGTCGGACGCGTTGGTGTTCCGGAATTAGAGAAACAAACTACTCCTACATTGTATTGTATAAATCAAGCCCAGAAAATAATAAACTTCCCTGAAGAAACTTCCATCTGCCTCCGGACATAAAAGGATAAAGTAAAAAAAAAAAAAAACAAAGTAGAGGAACTTCATCATTACAGCAATTGTGCCCAAAAATGTGTCCCCCCGGGCCGCTGAGACATATGGCGTCCAGGTCTCCCACCATTGCCAAATACAGGCATCCAGGTTTGGGATGTATGTTAGAAATTGGACGGAATTAACCCTTTCCTTGTGCATTGCGGGGGGGGGGGGGCAGACACCACAAGACACCACAAGGCACACTATACATATGTCTGTAGTAGTTATCAAAAAAGAAGGCGATCTTGAAGATTTACTAAACACATAATGATAAAAAAAAGGGTTATAGCAGCCAAAAATGCCCGTAAAATACCCCCCAGTTTGGGGGGTATTTTTTAAGGGGGCTAGCAATGTTTTCCCATCAGCTGCACAAGCCCCCCCACTGTTCTGCAAGCCCGTACAACACCTCACTGCAAGTACTGTATGGTGCATATTCCCGCAGCGGGCTGAAAGGGGAGCTATGCATAAGTTGGGGTGCATGGTCACCCTTTCTAGAAAAAATCATTTGGACTGACCTAGTAGCCATGAGATAGCAATTTACTTACCTTACAGACTGCAAACATCTGCGGTCGAGGTTATATGCAGGATTGCAGGAGCAGTGTCCCCAAGCTGCGATGTACTGGTGACCATTAGCTGAATGTGTGCTGGACATATGGCCACACACCCCCCAGGCCAGGGGGACATACGGCCTCCTAACACCTCTGTGTGATGACATAGCAAAAGGAGCAGCAGGCCTGGGATGACCCGCTTAGCCCCAGTCAGGCCTGTGGAGAGATGTTTCATCTGCTGCCTGTGAAGGATCACTTCTCTGTACCACTCAGGTTAATGTCATTATTTGTTAACCTTTCCACCCGCTGCAAAATCAGTAGTATAACCAAGAAATTGTCCTATATATAGCCTCTTCTGAACACGCTAACAGGCCCAAGGGAAGATGGACGCCATGAAAACAACCCATCTTGTCTAACGCGGCCATGTGATCATTAGTGAGGCGACAGGCTGCCTTATCAACGGTATCGGTGAGGAGAACAAAATGGCTGCCTCACTGCACTCCCAATTATAACTTGGAAGATGGCGCGGCAGAGACGTAGGGACCAGGAGCTGCTCAGAGAAGGGGGGCCCGCTGCACATGGGGCCCCTCTGGCTTTCATACGCTGCCATATTCATGCTTTCTGGGGTAAAAAACATAAATAACATATTTACAGCGATGCTGTAGCCTTGGAAACGCACTTGGCCTGACGTTAAGTGGGGTGAGAAGTCACAGGCCCGGGGGCCGGAACCGGCCTGTCCATTTGGTGTTTGTGACTTCACTCTCTTCCCAGTACAATCAGATTATTTCCCTTTTCACCATCTGTTCCCTGATTCTCCCGAGATCTTATCTGTCTGCTTCTCGGAAGGGGGGGTTATTTCCCAGCTTATTGTTTATCTGGAGACCCGAGACCCCCTCAGAGTCTCCGGCCTGCGTTTCTGCTGCAGAAGATGAGAAATAAAAACACTGGCAAGTTGTTCCTGGGACATGTTAACAAGGGCTTAAGGCAACCTTTAGCTCTGCAGCTGTTGTGGAACTACAGATCCCAGCAACCAAGCGTACATCTACTTGGTATCTTCCCCACAATACACAGGGCAACTAGGGATGGTTGGCCATCGATGATTATATATAATGTTTTTCCTATTAAACCATTGATGACTGCTCACCCATGGTGACAGAGGTGCTTTAAGGGCCAAATGCACAAAGCTTCAAAAAGTGATAGAGTGGAAAGTGATAAACAACCAGCCATTCAGCTCCTACCTGTCATTTTTCAAACCCAGCCTGTAGCATGACAGATAGGAGCTGATTGTCTGGCTGTTTATCACTCTTCATTTTAGCATTTTTTGAAGCTTGATACATCCTGCCCTAAGAGAGAAGGGGGTCTGTGCGCAGGCTCCGATCAGACCCCCTCTGCTCGGGAGGTGCGGTAGGCTGGCATCCTGCAGGTCTCTGGGAACATGGTGCCCGTCCCATTTTCCCGGGGGCCATCCCTATTGTGCATGCGTGAATCACAGGAAGATTGTCGCGTCGGCCATTTTCCCAGTGATATTTGCAGCTCTGCAGTCAGCACCGCACCAATGCAGCAGTATGTATCGGCACACCGATAATAAAACGCCATTGCGTGGTGACCATACGCTGCGGCAGGCCAATGACAGCCAGCAGCAGTGGCCGTCAACAGATTTCCCTGCTCAAAACAGTCGACTATCAGTGCCAGCCATGATTTTCCTTAGGGGCTGTGACTGTGGGGGGAGAGGAGTTCTAAAACAGAGCAATGGGTGCCAGGGAGTCATGTAAAAGTGGTACAAGCAGACTAGGATCTGGATAATAGGTCGACAATATCTAGGTCGATATTCAATAGGTCAACCTCATATGGTCGACATAGCAATGGTTGACACAAGTATTTCACTATTTGTTTTA
Source organism: Crinia signifera (assembly GCF_055691185.1). NCBI lineage: Eukaryota > Metazoa > Chordata > Amphibia > Anura > Myobatrachidae > Crinia > Crinia signifera. Next base: position 28,912,777 of record NC_139223.1, on the reverse strand, counting down.
ATTTTTTTACTTTAACTAAAGAAGATGGGAAGGCGCCCGGCTAAACCGGCAATACCGGACAGGAGGATCCGTCCTGCACCATAAAACCACTGCCGCTAATCTGCTGTAATGCAGGAATGCACTGAGACGGACAGGAATACCGCTCGTATACGAGAATACATGTCCAGGGCCTTTCGCTTACATTATTTGTGGACTATCAGGGTTAAATAGCGTTCAGCGAGCTCTAAGCATGCATGGTAAATGTGTAATATTAACGCCCCTGTGTACGGGCCTTTAATGTGTGAGTGGCATGCAGTATGTAACATTAGCCGTCCCTCAGTCATGGTAACTTCATATAATGCTACAAATTACAAAACAATGCAAATACAAATGGTGTATGTCCTCCTCCTCCTCACATCTGGAGGCGTTTAACACCAGATTAGTCCCAGAGGCCGGGCTCCGAGCTTCGGGGATGTCTCTAATTAACAGATTATTATTTCATTTCATTTGCTCTGTCAGTGTAATTCCCCGGGCTTCTGATACTTGTCGGACAATGTACAAAATGGAATCAGCTGTGGAAGTGCGTGTGAAGAGCGGCGACATCATGTCGCCAGATACAATGGGCGGTATCAGAAACAGATTAAGGACCGCAGGGGCTGTGACAGTACATGATAAAGGGTCAATTGTGAGAAGCCGAGAAGGTGTGACTAGGGCTGTGTGGGTGTGTCCAGTGCAGTGTGTGCGTGACTAGTACACCCCCTACACTATCAGCCCCAATGACTCCTGAAATACAAAGTAAAAGTAAAAAAAATGCTTTATTGTGTGAGGAAAATTGTATTACAATTTTAATAATATGATTTTACCCGACAACTATACCTGAATAAGATATCGGAACGGCATTAGCTTAAACCTATACCTGAACAAGATATCGGAAGGACATTACCCGACAACTATACCTGGACAAGATATCGGAACGGCATTACCCGACAACTACACCTGGACAAGATATCGGAATGACATAACCCGACAACTATACCTGGACAAGATATCAGAACGACATTACCCGACAACTACACCTGGACAAGATATCGGAACGGCATTACCCGACAACTATACCCGGACAAGATATCGGAACGGCATTACCCGACATCTATACCTGGACAAGATATCGGTACGGCATTACTCGACAACTTTACCTGGACAAGATATCGGAACGGCATTACCCGACAACTATACCTGGACAAGATATGGGAACAGCATTACCTGACAACTATACCTGGACAAGATATCGGAACGGCATTACCCGACAACTATACCTGGACAAGATATCGGAACGGCATTACCCGACAACTATACCTGGACAAGATATCGGAACGGCATTACCCAACATCTATAACTGGTGTTACTGGATAACTATTTCTAAATACGGCATTGGTGTTTAAGCCACAGGGGGTGAAGCATGTATATAAAACTTGATAAAAATAAATGTTGTTTGTATGCTGCAAAATTTCTATTTTAAGTTGAATAAATCATCGTTCCCACTTGGGACCTTCGCTCTGCTGTTTGTGTTTAATGCCTAAAAATAATGCTTTTATTATTCATAAAAGAAAGTGTTCCTAAAATAACAGTGTTAACAACAAGTTCCACACTCCAGAGGACATCTGTTCAGCTTTAAATATCCCCGCTGGCTGCTCCAGCAAGCGCTGGAAAACTGGACGGCACAAAACACGTCAGACTGGAGCTTTCCAGAGTCATAAAGCGAGGACGGTGTAAATTCTCCAGCACAGATGAACAGGTCAGGAGAGAGGTTAAACGACTCATCTGGATGTAATAAATGCACTTTTCCCCTACTCAGAATTCTTGCCTTTTTTTCTAAAGACATCTCCACTCCGCTCAGACATCTGACATGCAACAGGCCTATGACGGTGTTTCCACTAGGACACCCCATTGTTATCTGCCAGTGTCTGGGACCTTGGGTTCAAATCCCACCGGGACGCGATCTTTAATGTTCCTCTCATGTTCTTTTGGTTACCTAGGTGTACTCCAATAGCTCAAAAAAACATACTGGTAATGGAATGGTTTCGAATGGCATTGTCGATGAAGGAGAACCAGTGTGTCGACATTTTGGCAGTGTCGACTTAAGATATGTCGATCCTTTTTGGGGCTCGCCCAATCACGGGCAACCTAGACATTTTCTATCCGCTGGATGCATACCTATGGCTCGTACAGGGTTACACCTATGATAATACTGTATACTGTCTGCAGCATTTTATCACAGAGTTAATGGGCCAGGTTCGGTGTCAGACACAAGTGGAAACGTGTCTGGATCTCGGCATACACACGGGGGCTGAGTTTGCAAATGTGCACAGGCTTCTGCGGCTGTGGGTGAAGCACTCTTAAGCTGGGTACACATCTATACAATCCCTGTTTTCTTGCGAGCGTTCTCGCCCATACACGCGACCGACCGTCCACAAACACCAGCCGATACATGCGTGCACACTTGCGACGTCCGATCTACTCCCGTCCAAACAGTCGCAAGAAAAAGATTGTACCACCGTACACACTCTCTCGATTTGGGCTATTGACACAATGTATATAAACAATATGATCATAATGGGCTGGGTTAAGTGCATACTAAAACAAAGAGGTGTGAGTACAGAACCTAAACAAAAGTGATTCGGGTAAAGGCGGGGTGCACGTCTAAATTAGTCAGCTGGCAGGGTGACTACAGCAAACTTCTATATAGACGGGGTATGCGTCTAAATAGTCAGCCGGCAGATTATGCGACGCCCATTTTGCCAGTATAATCGCAAGAACGGGCAGCATATCGATCGAACGTGCGTACACACTGCACTTTTGTTCCGATATGGGCCCGTCCGGTTCGGATGAATATTAAACAGCACTGAACCTCCGACCGACCGAGAATGGACGGACAAGACCGTTTTTGGACGTTTATCGATCGCACAGAAGGAATCGGGACAGCGTACACACCTATACAATCGAACGGCCGTTCGACCCAGAACGGAAGAACGGCCCGACGATTGTATATATGTGTACCCAGCATTACAGTGAAACAGGCAGATCAGCATAAGCTGACAACGTCGTATGTAAACCTGCTGCCCCAGAATCAGCCCCAAAGAGAGAAGATTGTCACCTGCAGGACTACACCCACAATTCCTTGGGGCATAGTTTTGTAACTGTCCATATTAATATCTGCTCTATACTACAAGTCCACTCTGCACCTGAGGAGAGTCTTCAGACAAACATAGAATCTGCCAGCACATAAGAACCGCTTGGCCCATCTTTTCTGTGAGAATACAGGGTACAGGGCTGCTGTACACATAGCGACTCTCCATCAAATAATAAGGGGCCAGCCCGGCTCCCTGACAGTGACGGATCAGCTAGGAGACACCAGGGGTGACACCTCTCCCCTGTAGGGCTGACTACCAAGCCGGAGGAATCCTGACATTTACAGCAATTAAGGCGATAATTTACCTCATGAAAGACAACACCTTCTACCACAAATGTGAATTATGTCCCATTATTTATAATAGTGTTTTCTGGTTTCACCAAATAACTATTTACCAGGGCCTCTATTGAGTTATACTGTATAAGCAAAGCAAAAAAGCGAGAAACGGGGAAGACCATGCTGCGCTGCAGATGGGGCAGATGTAACATGTGCAGAGCTGGGTACACATTATTATGTATTTATTATTTATTAACAGTTTCTTATATAGCGTACACATCACTCACACCAGTCCCTTGTTGCAAAGAGAATTTGTCAAAAAAGGTGTGAAAATTGACAAGCAAACACTTGTATTCATCATAATGACCGGTAATGTTACCTTATATAGGAAATATAAGCTTTTTTTACACAACATTTTTTATTTGAATTTATATAACAAATGTGAGCGCCGCCGCCACTTTTAGCGGGTATTTTACACATCTCACAGAGATTTCGGTACTCAAAGGCTTAATGATATTTTCATGCATATCGTTCTGATGTGGATGCTGAATAATATAAATAATGATATCATTCTGTGTGCATGAACTGTATGGTTCGACCAAGAGTTCCGGCAGTTCAAGGGAAAAGTCGTTAACTATATCGTTCATGGACGATATCTTCTAATGTGTACTCAGCTTTAGATTTGGGTGGGGTTTGTCCAAACTGAAATGTAAATTGCAGTGTAAAAAAAGTGAGACTACATGCAAAAAGCAGCCAGTATTTACCCTGCACGGAAACTATATGAATGTATTTGTTCCCCTTGCACGACAACATGGTTTGCTCCAGACCCAAAGAGGGTAAATTTACTAAGATGGGAGTTTATTTATTTATCCCCTTCTGGAAGATAATAGATAGAATTGGATTGGTTGCTATGGGCAACATCCCATCTTTAATAGAATGTCCACCTTGGTAAATTTACTAAAGCTTCTAAAAATGCAAAGAGGCGATGTTGGCCATTGTAACCAATCAGATTCAGTCTATCATTTCCTAGGATGCCATAGAGAAATGACAGACAGGATCTTATTCGTTACTATGGGCAACACTGGGACTCGTTTATCACCAAGCTTCTGTTATCACAAAGACGGTTATAGGGCTGAAGGCCTTTGCTCAGTGAGACGCTGGTGGAGATCTAACAGAGACCAGGCCCAGAGGACTAACGCAAGCGTGCTTGTTGTTACATATGTATATCTGCCCACAGTCCCTTGCTGCACTCTGCCTTCCTCATATCACCCCAGAGCAGCCGCACCTACAGTCAGAGTTGTAGATGCGGACAAAACGTGTATGTTGCGCTCTGCATCAGATCTGTCATCGGGTCTTTGTAGGACCCTCATGAGCCACGGTATCACTCTCAGTGGACTGATCTATAGGACAGTGATTAATAGGGTAGCTGGGGTATGCAGGAGCAAGGCCTCCTCTGTGCACTACTGGGAGGGGGACTCCTCTGTCTATGAACAAGGGGGGGAATGTCTGTGTAATAATGGTGAAACCCGCATAATAATGGAACTGCTGGGGAGATCTCCACAGTCATGGCAAATCTGTGTATAATAATGGCGGAATCTCTGTGCAATAGTGGGGGATCGCTACAGCCTGACGCTGCATACACTACCTGACAATAGAGGAGGAAATGAAGAGTTAGAAGGGGCTTCATTGCCCCCGATTTCACACAGGGCCTATGTAGAAAGCGCTGACACAAGCGGCCTGATTCAGTTTTGCACATAGTTGAGCGATTATCTGTAACTCAGCATGCACAAAAAAATGTCTGACAAACCCTACGGCAGTGGTTCCCAAACTTTTTTGAATCACGGCACCCTAGAGCATCAAAATGTTTTCAAGGCACCCCTAGGCCAAATGCTTCTTATTGAGGAATTCTGAAAAAAAAAATATTAAATTAAGTATATTGTGTGTATATGTCACAGTTATGTGGTGAGGGACAGGATTTGCTCCTGTTTGTCCACATATATTATGATTGGCAGCCACCAGCACTAGTTTTCCCTGTTACATTGACCACTAATAATATGAATTGATCATGGTCCACCAACCCAAGGCACCCCTGCAAGTGTTCTGAGGCACCCCAGGGAGCCTAGGCACACAGTTTGGGAACCACTGCCCTACGGTATTACAGCGTGCATGGGCAACAAAGTGGGCATCTCAATTATTGCCCATTCACCCAAATAGATGTAAGCCTGCCATGTGCCAATCACTACCCAGTGGTAAAAGCAATTCCTGAACCATCTAATGATTTTCCCAGTCTGTGTAAATGTCAGTAAGTTTGACATCTGCAACAGAGACAGACTGGTCAAGGTCGTAGCGGATGTCACAGACCCTCCCTTAAACCGCCTGGACACGCCTTTTTTTGTCAGACACTCCCAGAAAATGGCCGATTACCACCCCCAAATGACCGCTTCCTGTCAGTCAAACTGCACGGCATTGCAATTAGGAGTCATTCGCTATTTCTCTGGCTGTTTAGGCTTGTGCGATCCCTACACATGCGCTGTCATTCGACAATAGCAATAAGAATCCAATAAGTATCCAAACCGGATGGCTAATACCGCTTTCAGACCACAAATGCAGGGTCGCACCGGGACTTTGAAATGGTTCAGTCCCGGTGCGACTCTGCAATTGCGGTCTGTTCAGATCGCATCAGCAAACCGGCAATATTACCGTTAGCTGTTACCAGTAACCCTTTTCACATTGCACCAATTACTGTGTCGAACCAGCAAGAAACTGGCGTGAACGCGGTAATTAGCTGCGATGTGAAAGGGGTATAAATATCCAATATGGCCTACACACACGTAGCAATTTCAGGCCATTTTCTGAAGCGATAGTGATGCGCGGCCCGGTGCGTTGCTATCGCCCAGCGATTATTATCCAGCATGCTGGATACATCTATAATCTCCGGTGTCAGGGCCTGTGTTCTCGCTGGAGAACACTGGCGCTGACAGATCGCTGAGCGGCGCTGTGTGCTGAGCAATGCTGAGCGTTCTAGTATTACTCAGAACGCTCAGCAGCACATCTCCCCGTGTGTAGGCCCCATAATTCAGCCAGCTCATTCATTTTATGGCCTACATATATATATAGCCAACCTTTTGCTTCGAGTGAGCAGCCAAACCTTGACCAGATGGCGGTGGTGCTATGAATTAAAGTCCCTACTACCCCAAATTGTTGTTGTTTGTCAGAACCTATCCCCCATTTTCTCGCCCCTGTAGCTGGCAGGATATGATCTTTGTAGCTAACAGCTGAGGCAAGTGTAGTGTAAACCATTGGCTATAGCAGCATCTGCCTGAAGACCACCGACCAAGCAGCTTATATCGACACCTTGGCCATGTCTCCCTCAACTTCAAAATAGGTCAAGTGCAGATGGGGGGCTCGCGGTCTGTCCCTGCAGTTGTGCAGGTTGTGGTGCAGCAAGTTTATGAGGGAAAAAAACAATTGTGAGCAGACGCTTCCTTCAGATGATAGAGCTCTGATTCCAGAGACGCGCCGGTTGTTTAAATTTCACATATTGGTCCATTTATCATTTTGAATAATGATCGAAATCCGTTATTATAAATCGGTTATTCGTTTTTCGAAACCTGAATTAAAAGTGAAAGACGAGATGCAGCTCTTGGAGGCCGGAAAGGTGAAGGGTCCGGAGCGGGGGGGGGGGGGGAGGAGTGATGGCCTGGGACGGGAGGGAGGGCAGGCATGTTTACTTGTTCTTACAGGCACTCACACTATCTCTTAGGGAACTAAATGATTACCTGGAATTCCACAGAGCAGCTCTCAGTAATCACCTGAGAAGGAATGGGAGGGGGAGAAGGTCAGGGGTAATTTGACCTCGGATGGAGCTAAAGGTTCCATGGGGTGGGAGGATCCCCAGGCAATTGGGTACAGTATAGTTCTTTCAAAATTTCTTTAAAGGGTCAGCACAGGTAATCTTATAAATAATGACAGAAAATAGAGGGCCGAGCGTCTCAACGTCAGCCCAACATCTCCCCATGTGGCACCAAACACGGATAGCAAGCGCCATAGGTATAAAACGTACAGCGTCGGCTGTATAAGGATATATGTCCCGGAGAGAGGTAATGTCCTGGGGGTGATTAGCGTTCCCAGGTTAAATACCTCTGACCTGTTCAATAATCTTACTGTGGGGATGACGGGTAAAGAGGAATAGCGGATAACCTAACAACAGGAGTGATTTACGAGCGATGAGGAGACGCTTATCTGCTGGTAGACAGCTTATCCGTGTACGACATTTATTGCCGGTCATTATACACATGGTCTGAATGGTTATTACATGGCAGGGTCACATAACGAATGGAGATACAGCAGGTTGCCTACCGCTGCTCTGTGGGAAGGCTGGCATGCCAGTGCCAGGCTCACCCATCTCTATGGCATACATGGTGGTAACCCCTTAGATCTCAGTGTACGGAGCCTGGTCAGCAGAACCCCAGGCCAGCGGACGCACAGCGATATCAGGACAATTCTCCTTCCTGCCGATATCCCGATATGCCGTGACCAATTTCATGAGGTAAATGATGGTCAGGCGCTGGTTTTTTCTCTATGGGGATAATTTATTACTGGGAGAAAATGGTTAATTGGCAATAATGGGTGGTTCGCCAGCGACCGAGCTTCCATCGCTCTGCCCTATACATCAATGGGTTACCCCCGACCCTACACCCCCCATGTTCTTAATCCTTTGAATAAAATATTTTAAAAATGTTTAAAGGCTTAAACATATTTAGTTTTACAATTTCATGAGGAACCAAGTGCCCAACTCTAAGCTTTCACTGGCACTGCGCCTGAGAACGCGCCTGCGTCGGCGGATGTTGGCAGAAGTCATGATCAGCTGTAGCATTACTCTGGCTGTCATTTTTATTATTGCCCTGATAAGTGGCAATAACATGGGGGAAAAATCTGCCACTTGCTAGAATTTGATAAATAGCCGCCTTATTTCCAGCCTGATAAATACCAGCAACCAATCAGATTCTGCTTAATGATTTAGCACCTTCTACAAGATAATAGATAGAATCTGATTGGTTTCCCATAGCAACATCCCATCTTCAATAGAACTCCCATCTCAGTATATTTACCTCACAGACGTGAGCTGCTTTGAAATTATTTCCCTTCTCGTTGGACGAAAAAAAACAATCAAACATGGAAATCAAAGGGAATTGTAGTTTTTTACGCAAACACAGAGATCACGTCTACAGATGTGGACCACATATCGAAAGTCAACAATTTGACACCCAGAAGTCGACGCACACAACGTCGACAAAGGCCGGCACAAGCAGAAGATAGGCATGGAAAAGGTTGACATATGAAAAGGCCAACATGATTTTTGCCCATTTTGTTGGTGTCAGTGTAGACACCTGATGACACGGACCCTCAGTAAGTGTAGCGAGTACAATCCCCACACTTAGGGACACTTTACCATTCCAAATCAGAGTCCACTTGGATGTTAAAGTGTAAAAAAAGGCAGAAAAAAGGAAAAAATTGTGAAAAACCCCGTCGAGCTGTTGACTGTTAACCTATCACCTGGATCTTGCAAACTACATGGGAAAAATATAGAATTTGTGATTTTACTGAAATTGACTTGAATAATATAGATTAATAAAAACCGCCTCTGTGGCAGTATGGGCCCTATTCAGTCCTGATCACTCCTGTGCAAAGTCACACCGCAGCCGCCGATTATTGATACAGTGAGCATGTGCCTGTGTGACGCCTGTAAGCGAAGAAATTCGGCTACTTTTTTCTTTGCTAGCCATTGCCAAGGTGACTGACAGGAAGTAGGTGCCTTGGGGTGGGACCCGACCGTTTCAGAAGGCGTGACAGAAAAAGCTAGGCCTGAGCATTTCAGTGGAGGGTTTGTGACGCCAGCTCCTGCCTCGGATCAGGCTGATTTCAAAACAGTGTGCAAGGTGGGGTCAACCGGACCCTAACCTGGCCCCCCTCCACCTCCCACCCACTTCATAAATAACTTCCAGTCAACAACAAGCTGCTGCAAATGAATTGAGAACGGTGGGCTGTAAATTACTGATGGGAGAGAACAATGCTGGATTATAGTGTTTAATTATGACTCTTTGTCACAGGTAATTACTGTCCAGACGTCCGAGGTCATACTTGCAAATGGCCATTACTCACAGCTGGAGAAAGGGTGAGGAAATGGAGTAAATCGATGGGTTATAAAAACTCTCCTAAATTATAGACCGGTAACTGGACAATTGGTTTATGACTTGGGAGATGGAGTAGACTTTTGCAAACGTATGGCAGCATGTGCTGAGCAACTTCTAAATTACTAGTTACTAACCTGTCACAATGACAAATCAGTATGGCAGTAATGTCAGCGGCGCGGCAGCTGAGCTTGGCTGAATGGGGAGCAATACTGGAATTGCTGTGCCGGGTGCCTGCATGCAAAACACTCAAATTCCCCCCATAGAGGTGAACAGCAGCATTGGCCTTTTACTATATAGGATTCTAGAGCTCACTGTATGTATTATTACTGATTATTTCTATAGTGAATACATATTCAGTAGCGCTTTAGAGATTGGGGGAGATTTTCGAAAGCAGAAATGCGGTAAAAACCCAGTTATCTGGGTTTTTACCGCATTTCTGTATGCTCTGTCCCCCCTCCGCAGTGGCAGCGCTGCGGAAGGAATCGCCAGCAAAAGCTGGCGATTCCCTGCAGAAGCCTATGGGCTTCTTACCGCAGCGCTGTGTGAGGGATCCGTCACGGATCCCTCCCAGCATGCCCTGCGGCTGGCGCCGTGCTCTGCACATGCGCAGATGGACTCCTGGGTCACAGACCCGGAAGTCCAGCACCGGATCGCAAGGGACAGTTCTTATCGCAAGAGCTGTCCCTTGCGTTAATGATCGCAAATGTTAGAGCATATGCGATCATTAAGAATGCGGTGGCCGGCGAAGGGGGGCGTTAAAGGGCTGCAGATGTTAGAACATCCCACCCAATATATGGCTACTCATTTCAGTCCCTGTGTCAGTGGAGCTTACGCTTAATGGGGTGTTATTACTGAACCTTAGAGAGAGATAAAGGAAAAATGCGGTAAAAACCCTGTTATCAGGGTTTTTACCACATTTTGGGTTTACGCTGCGGGGGGGGTTATCGCCAGCAAGATAACGATACCCCAAGATGGCGATACCCCATGGAAGCCTACGGGCTTCTTACTGTGACTCGCTGCTGCCCTGCACGGACTCCTGCTGACCCCATCGCCTGTGTCAGGGCCGCACAGTGCTGTGCTGCCTGAACCAGTGACCGCAGCAGCAGCTGGGTAGGACGAGGGAGGAGCCGCTGGGGAGCTTCCCTTATCGCAATCGCTGCTCTTTGCAATACTAATCCCATATGTTGGAGCATAAGCAATTAGCATTGCTGCGGTAGCCGGTGGAGGTGGGGGGGCTATCGTGGGGCGGCGGATGTTAGTGCATCCCCCCGAAGTGAGAGAAATAAAGTACCAGCCGATCAGCTTCTAATTGACATGTTACAGGCTGTGTTTGAAAAATGCCAGCTAGGAGCTGGTTGCTACTTATTCAGACCGGTTTGCTAGGCTGCATATGCTCGCAGCCGAGCGAAGAGGTAAACGAGCGAAGAGGTAAACGAGTGAACAGCTTGGCGAGTTTGAAATATTCGGGATAGCGCCAAATTCGGACCCTAACGAATGGGAATGAATGGGCCCCTTTATCTCTTTCTTCTTTATCTCTCCAACCATTATAGGAGGTGATCATGCAAATGTCGTAAATGCCCAGTCACGTTCATTTGATGGAAGTGGGTGACATTTTCTCCAGAGCATAAACACAGAAGACGACTCCTTCCATAGCCGTCAGGTGTCAGCAGCGGCAGCTGGATGGATAACGAGGACAACTGCTGAGGATTTCCAGGCTTTGTGCACTGTACATGTATGCATTGCCGATACTTGCACAGCTGTTACACCAATCCCTACCTGGGAGCACTTCCCGGGGTCGCCCTCGCGGCTGAGTGCTCTCATTGTATGGAGAGATGTCCCAGCGCACCCTAGGAGAGCCCCCGCTGTGTGACAAGTTGTAATAAAAGTGTATATGTGATGGAAAAGGTAAACTGGCCTTTGATGAGGCCTCTGTGAGATGGGTAAAATGTGATAGCGGAAGGAGGAAGATTAGATAAGGGTAGGAGTCACAGGGACAATTACTGCTCAGGAGATGGAGAGATTGGAGTATACATACACAGGGGCAGGCACATCTGCTTTGGGTCAGTCAGAGACCACACTGCTGTCACACACAACTGTGGGGTTACTCAATCCCGGGTTAAGACTGGATTCAATGTCCCGCCTGGCAAACAGTGAAAAGGGGGCGTGTCAGCGCAAACGGATTGTCGAGACTCAGCTGTGATCGCGACAATTCACGGCTGTTCTCAGCAAAATGGGCCCGACAGCTGTTGATCTGCCTCTTTAATAACGGACGGTGTAGTGGTTAGCATTCCTGCCTCACAGCGCTGAGGTCATGGGTTCCATTCCCAACATGGACCTAACTGTGTGGAGTTTGTATATTCTCCCCGTGCTTGTGTGGATTTCCTCCGGGTACTCCGGTTTCCCCCCACAATCCAAATATATACTGGTAGGGTAATTGGCTTCCAACAAAATTAACCCTAGAATGTCTGTGTGTCTGTGTGTGTGCGTGTACATGTGGTAGGGAATATAGATTGTAAGCTCCACTGGGGCAGGGACTGATGTGAATGTTCAAATATACTCTGTAAAGCGCTGCGGAATATGTGTGCGCTATATAAGAAACTGGTAATAAATATATGGATAAATAAATGATGTTGTTGGGCAGGACAGCATTGAATAGGCGCCCGTCGCTATTTCCCCCATCAGAAATAGTGGCGGGGACTGAATACCCGTAATGTCCAATAGTGCGCGAACCACAATAAGCCACTTGGGGTATGGTACAGGCCCTATATAACAGACCAGAGTAAGCAGTGACTCTACGCTTGTTTTTTGTAAAGTTTGGTAGAACATTTTGGAACAATGGTTGCCTTTGGCGTCATCCAGTATATAAAGAATATATACTTAATTTGTATGTGTATAGGGCCTTCACTGTAAAAGATTTATCAACTGGTGAATAATTCTCGCACTTGGTTCAGTTGCTTACACAACAATAAGTTCTTTGTCAGAGGGATGACTGACTCGCTGTACCTCACATTAGCCTCCACCTCCGAATCAGTACAATGCCCCACAAATGTCATTATTGCAGTAAGCCTGCCCCCTTACACAAGAAGTGTTCCAAGCTTACGTTCAATTAAGAGGGATGGGCGGCCTGACCCTTTCCAGCTGTCACCAATACTTTGTTGACCTGACCTAAAGGAAATCGGTACTTGTTTCCTAGCACGGCCACAATCGCGGGCATCGTGTGTCATTTTTAGTGGTATACGACGCGACCGACGCGATGCCCCCGATTTTACCATTGAAATGCATTGAAAATAGTCAAAATCGCGTCGGTCGCGTCGTATGCGGCTAAAAAAGCCTTAAATGGTCCAGACGCGATGCCCACGATTTCCCCATAGGAAACAATGTTATATGGCTCAATGTACCCGCGATGCCCCCGATTTCTCATAGGGAACAATGTTAAATACCTCAATTTCACCAAATCATCATAGGGAACAATGGTAAATGGGCCAGAAAGCCCCAAAAACACCCCAGAACAGGGAAATGTCCCCCCAAAAGTACTTTACGCCACCCCACGATCAACGCGAACCCGAAGCGTGGCAAGCGCAGCGAGCCCGCGAGGGGCGGCGGTACGCGTCCTCCGACCTTTTCATACCCCCACTATCCACGTCGGCGTGGAGTTGAGAATAGAATAGTGTGGCGAGCGTAGCGAGCCACCGACCCCGAAGCGTGGCGAGCGCAGCTAGCCCCGCGAGGGGACGCGGATACCTTCACAGGTAAACGCGTCCCTTCGTGGGCTTCACAGGTATCCGCGTCCCCTCGCCACGCTTCGGGCTCGGTGGCTCGCTGCGCTCGCCACACTATTCTATTCTCAACTCCACGCCGATGTGGATAGTGGGGGCATGACAAGGTCGGAGGACGCGTACCGCCGCCCCTCGCGGGCTCGCTGCGCTCGCCACGCTTCAGGTTTGCGTTGATCGTGGGGTGGCGTAAAATACTTTTGGGGGGACATTTCACTGTTCAGGGGTGTTTTGGGGGGTTTATGGCCCATTTAACATTGTTCCCTATGATGATTTGGGTAAATTGACCCATTTAACATTGTTTCCTATGGGAAATCGGGGGCATCGCGGCTAAATTGAGGCATTTAACATTGTTCCCTATGGGGAAATCGCGGGCATCGCGTCGCGACCATTGCACCCGATTTTTTAGTGCTTGCGATGGCCGCGATGCCCCCGATTTTTCCTCACGATGCCCACGATCATGATCGTTGTGGCCGTGCTAGGAAACAAGTACCAGGAAATCTCACTGCCAATGTATCCCGCCAGCAATGGGCATTCCCTCTCAGGAGAGAGCGTGATCCCTACTGGGACCTGGTGGAAGACCAGCGGGATGAGACGGATGAGGCACCACCAGTGAGGGGCACATTTCAGGGTTAACGTGAGGTAAGAGAGAGAATAACGTGAGACATCAGAGGAATAACATCAGAGCGCAGATTATAGGGCCGACAACATACTATAAAGTAAACAATTATAGTTCCAGCAGAGATAGAGATTTGATCCTGTAACTGGTCACAGAGAGCTCCATGAACGCCTGAGAGACACGCCTCCAGGCTCGGAGAGAGACAGCCAGGAGATGTTATCGGACAGTCATTCCAGTTTTGCAGCAGGCCGGAGAGAACAGCCAGGAGGAATACAATCCCTCTTTTTAACATGGGAACCCAGCCATGGAGAAACTACAGCTAAACTGCCGATAACATCTTCTTCCCATCCTCTGTCCCAACAAACGTTACCAGGGACACTGAGGGGAGAGAGGGGGTGGGAGACTCGAGAGAGCGCTAATGAATAGACAGGTAGGGACAAAGGGGAAAGTGAGGCAATACAAAGCGAAAGTTTAGCAACAGGTTGTTCTCTTTTACATGGGACATTTACATGTGTGTCTACACGACAGAGTAAAACACTGAGGGCCATGGACCCATCATCAGAACAGAGCCGACAAATGTACTATATGCCTTCTCTACCGTCCTGCGAGGAGACTGGTCTTAAATGTCACAATGTCAACCGTTTGGATTTGGTCTGATCCCTCAGAGTAGAAGGTCAGGTCAACTGATGACCTCCTACGGTGTGTCTAAATGTGAGGGGAGACATCTTTACTTTATTCCCCACTATCCGGCCACCCCAGAAATGATGGGAGCCATCTTTACTTTTCCCCCACTCTCTGGACACCACAGAAATGATGGGAGCCATCTTTACTTCATTAACCACTCTCTGGCCACCACAGAAATGATGGGAGCCATCTTTACTTCATTCCCCACTTCCCGGCCACCCCAGTAATGATGGGAGCCATCTTTACTTCATTCCCCACTCCCCGGCCACCACATCTTTACTTCATTATCCAGACAATGGCCACCCCAGTAATGATGGAGGCCATCTTTACTTCATTATCCAGACAATGGTCACCCCAGTAATTATGGGAGACATATTTAAGATACGCATACATAGGTCTGATTTGGCCCAATTTCACCCATTTCTGACAGATCAGGCAGATATACTGGGTAAAATTGTCCCAAATCGGAGAGGTTTGACATCCGGTCTGATCTGATGCGTGTTTCCGTGCGCATCGGTCCACAGCCTGGAGATCTCATGTGCAGCACACAAGATGAATCGGACCATCAGTGGCACATTGTGCGTGATTTATAGCACCTGCAATGTATCACATCCAATTTCATTCGAACCCCCCCCCCCCCGAAAAAAAAAAAAAAACTGTTGTAGGGCATGCTGGGATGTGTAGTTCAACAACAACAACTGGAGAGCCAAAGGTTCCCCATCCCTTGTATAGGGTAACCTTACAGATCTACATCTCCTCAGATGTGGTCAGAACCCAACGACATGAAGCATTTACCTACGTCAGTGAAATATGTAGAACACAAGACGGTGACAACAAAGAGGCAGACGAGTGTGACCACTGACCACACCGCTGTCACCTAGACATTCAACACATCTGATGCCTTCTACAGCTTCAATGTCAACAGGACGAGTCATTGGCACCAGCCAGAATCCTGCTTAATCCTGCCCCAGAGCATCGACTTCTACAAGTCAGTGACCGCTCAGGAGAGGAGTTCAGTCCCATCCACCTCAGCTAACGATTGGTCCAGGTGGCCACGCCCCTCGCAGGCTAATGACATCTAGGGGTACATTTTCTAAAGCTTCTAAAAATGAAAAGAGGTGATGTTGCCAATAGCAACCATATTCCAGCTATCATTTGGATCCTAGGAAATGATAGACCAAATCGAACTGGTTGCTATGAGCAACCTCACCTCTTTTCACTTTTAGAGGCTTGTGCCCACAATGCACAATTTATGATGCCTAGCATCACCAGGGTAGGCGCTAAATAACTTTTCGCACTCACGTTCTAATTGCAATAACTTGGGTTGGAATTGTTAAATGGTGTCAAACAAATTACTTTGTCTCCAGAGAAACAACAAGTGAGACCAGATGTACAGCTTTATCCTAGGAGCCCAGATGTACAGCGTTATCCCAGGAGCCCAGATGTACAGCGCTATCCCAGGAGCCCAGATGTACAGCGCTATCCCAGGAGCCCAGATGTACAGCGTTATCCCAGGAGCCCAGATGTACAATGTTATCCCAGGAGCCTAGATGCACGGCGTTATCCCAGGAGCCCAGATGTACAGCGTTATCCCAGGAGCCCAGATGCGCGGCGTTATCCCAGGAGCCTAGATGCACGGCGTTATCCCAGGAGCCCAGATGTACAGAGCTATCCCAGGAGCCCAGATGTACAGCGCTATCCCAGGAGCTCAGATGTACAGCGCTATCCCAGGAGCCCAGATGTACAGCGTTATCGCAGGAGCCCAGATGCACAGCGTTATCCCAGGAGCCCAGATGTACAGCGCTATCCCAGGAGCCTAGATGCACGGCGTTATCCCAGGAGCCCAGATGCACAGCGCTATCCCAGGAGCCTAGATGCACGGCGTTATCCCAGGAGCCCAGATGTACAGCGTTATCCCAGGAGCCCAGATGCACAGCGTTATCCCAGGAGTCCAGATGTACAGCGCTATCCCAGGAGCCCAGATGCACAGCGTTATCCCAGGAGCCCAGATGTACAGCGCTATCCCAGGAGCCCAGATGTACAGCGCTATCCCAGGAGCTCAGATGTACAGCGCTATCCCAGGAGCCCAGATGTACAGCGTTATCGCAGGAGCCCAGATGTACGGCGTTATCCCAGGAGCCTAGATGCACGGCGTTATCCCAGGAGCCCAGATGCACAGCGCTATCCCAGGAGCCTAGATGCACGGCGTTATCCCAGGAGCCCAGATGTACAGCGTTATCCCAGGAGCCCAGATGCACAGCGTTATCCCAGGAGCCCAGATGTACAGCGCTATCCCAGGAGCCCAGATGCACAGCGTTATCCCAGGAGCCCAGATGTACAGCGCTATCCCAGGAGCCCAGATGTACAGCGCTATCCCAGGAGCTCAGATGTACAGCGCTATCCCAGGAGCCCAGATGTACAGCGTTATCGCAGGAGCCCAGATGTACGGCGTTATCCCAGGAGCCCAGATGTACAATGTTATCCCAGGAGCCCAGATGTACAGCATTATCGCAGGAGCCCAGATGTACGGCGTTATCCCAGGAGCCCAGATGCACAGCTTTATCCCAGGAGCCCAGATGTACAGCGTTATCCCAGGAGCCCAGATGTACAGCTTTATCCCAGGAGCCCAGATGCACAGCGTTATCCCAGGAGCCCAGATGCACAGCGTTATCCCAGGAGCCCAGATGTACAGCGTTATCCCAGGAGCCCAGATGTATGGCGGTATCCCAGGAGCGCAGATGCACAGCGCTATCCCAGGAGCCCAGATGTACAGCGGTATCCCAGGAGCCCAGATGCACAGCGATATCCCAGGAGCCTAGATGCACGGCGTTATCCCAGGAGCCCAGATGTACAGCGTTATCCCAGGAGCCCAGATGCACAGCGTTATCCCAGGAGCCCAGATGCACAGCTTTATCCCAGGAGCCCAGATGTACAGCGTTATCCCAGGAGCCCAGATGTACAGCTTTATCCCAGGAGCCCAGATGCACAGCGTTATCCCAGGAGCCCAGATGCACAGCGTTATCCCAGGAGCCCAGATGTACAGCGTTATCCCAGGAGCCCAGATGCACGGCGTTATCCCAGGAGCCCAGATGCACAGCGTTATCCCAGGAGCCCAGATGCACGGCGTTATCCCAGGAGCCCAGATGCACGGCGTTATCCCAGGAGCCCAGATGTACAGCGCTATCCCAGGAGCCCAGATGTACAGCGCTATCCCAGATGTACAGCGTTATCGCAGGAGCCCAGATGTACGGCGTTATCCCAGGAGCCCAGATGTACAGCGCTATCCCTGGAGCCCAGATGTACAGCGTTATCGCAGGAGCCCAGATGTACGGCGTTATCCCAGGAGCCCAGATGTACAATGTTATCCCAGGAGCCCAGATGTACAGCATTATTGCAGGAGCCCAGATGTACAGCGTTATCCCAGGAGCCCAGATGTACAGCTTTATCCCAGATGCACAGCGTTATCCCAGGAGCCCAGATGCACAGCGTTATCCCAGGAGCCCAGATGCACAGCGTTATCCCAGGAGCCCAGATGTACAGCGTTATCCCAGGAGCCCAGATGTATGGCAGTATCCCAGGAGCGCAGATGCACAGCGCTATCCCAGGATCCCAGATGTACAGCGCTATCCCAGGAGCCCAGATGCACAGCGATATCCCAGGAGCCTAGATGCACGGCGTTATCCCAG
This sequence comes from Crinia signifera, assembly GCF_055691185.1. Taxonomy (NCBI): domain Eukaryota; kingdom Metazoa; phylum Chordata; class Amphibia; order Anura; family Myobatrachidae; genus Crinia; species Crinia signifera. The sequence goes on along the minus strand of NC_139223.1, from coordinate 28,894,376 downwards.
GAGCCCAGATGTACAGCGTTATCCCAGGAGCCCAGATGCACAGCGTTATCCCAGGAGCCCAGATGCACAGCTTTATCCCAGGAGCCCAGATGTACAGCGTTATCCCAGGAGCCCAGATGTACAGCTTTATCCCAGGAGCCCAGATGCACAGCGTTATCCCAGGAGCCCAGATGCACAGCGTTATCCCAGGAGCCCAGATGTACAGCGTTATCCCAGGAGCCCAGATGCACGGCGTTATCCCAGGAGCCCAGATGCACAGCGTTATCCCAGGAGCCCAGATGCACGGCGTTATCCCAGGAGCCCAGATGCACGGCGTTATCCCAGGAGCCCAGATGTACAGCGCTATCCCAGATGTACAGCGCTATCCCAGGAGCCCAGATGTACAGCGTTATCGCAGGAGCCCAGATGTACGGCGTTATCCCAGATGTACAGCGCTATCCCAGGAGCCCAGATGTACAGCGTTATCGCAGGAGCCCAGATGTACGGCGTTATCCCAGGAGCCCAGATGTACAATGTTATCCCAGGAGCCCAGATGTACAGCATTATTGCAGGAGCCCAGATGTACAGCGTTATCCCAGGAGCCCAGATGTACAGCTTTATCCCAGATGCACAGCGTTATCCCAGGAGCCCAGATGCACAGCGTTATCCCAGGAGCCCAGATGTACAGCGTTATCCCAGGAGCCCAGATGTATGGCGGTATCCCAGGAGCGCAGATGCACAGCGCTATCCCAGGAGCCCAGATGTACAGCGGTATCCCAGGAGCCCAGCGATATCCCAGGAGCCTAGATGCACGGCGTTATCCCAGGAGCCCAGATGTACAGCGTTATCCCAGGAGCCCAGATGCACAGCGTTATCCCAGGAGCCCAGATGCACAGCTTTATCCCAGGAGCCCAGATGTACAGCGTTATCCCAGGAGCCCAGATGCACAGCGTTATCCCAGGAGCCCAGATGCACAGCGTTATCCCAGGAGCCCAGATGTACAGCGTTATCCCAGGAGCCCAGATGTACGGCGTTATCCCAGGAGCCCAGATGCACAGCGTTATCCCAGGAGCCCAGATGCACGGCATTATCCCAGGAGCCCAGATGCACGGCGTTATCCCAGGAGCCTAGATGCACAGCGTTATCCCAGGAGCCCAGATGTACAGCGCTATCCCAGGAGCCCAGATGTACAGCGCTATCCCAGGAGCCCAGATGTACAGCGTTATCGCAGGAGCCCAGATGTACGGCGTTATCCCAGGAGCCCAGATGTACAGCGCTATCCCAGGAGCCCAGATGTACAGCGCTATCCCAGGAGCCCAGATGTACAGCGTTATCGCAGGAGCCCAGATGTACGGCGTTATCCCAGGAGCCCAGATGTACAGCGCTATCCCAGGAGCCCAGATGTACGGCGTTATCCCAGGAGCCCAGATGTACAGCGTTATCCCAGGAGCCCAGATGTATGGCGGTATCCCAGGAGCGCAGATGCACAGCGCTATCCCAGGAGCCCAGATGTACAGCGGTATCCCAGGAGCCCAGATGTATGGCGGTATCCCAGGAGCGCAGATGCACAGCGCTATCCCAGGAGCCCAGATGTACAGCGGTATCCCAGATGTACAGAGCTATCCCAGGAGCCCAGATGCACAGCGCTATCCCAGGAGCCTAGATGCACGGCGTTATCCCAGGAGCCCAGATGCACGGCGTTATCCCAGGAGCTCAGATGCACAGCGCTATCCCAGGAGCCCAGATGCACGGCGGTATCCCAGGAGCCCAGATGCACGGCGGTATCCCAGGAGCCCAGATGCACGGCGTTATCCCAGGAGCCCAGATGCACAGCGTTATCGCAGGAGCCCAGATGCACAGCGTTATGCCAGGAGCCCAGATGTACAGCGTTATCCCAGGAGCCCAGATGTACAGCATTATCCCAGGAGCCCAGATGCACAGCGTTATCCCAGGAGCCCAGATGCACAGCGTTATCCCAGGAGCCAGCCTGAAGCGCAGACATTCAATTACACCTTTTGCAAACGGACATTGAAAACATCCAATAATGCAGAATTTCCCATTTATGTGTCCCTCGCAGTTGCCTTAAACCAGGCATGTCCAAAAAATCCAAACCTCCAGCTGTTGTTAAACTACAAATCCCATCATGCCTTGCCACAGTTTTGCTATTAGGGAATGCTAAAACTATGGCAAGGCATGCTGGGATTTATAGTTTCACAACAGCTGGACGCCACAGTTTGGCCATGCCTGGTTTAAGGTAACTGCGAGACACATAAATGGGAAATTCGGTATGGTGTAATTATTTCTGTCAGATTAGATGGGGAGTAGCACCAGGTGGGGGAAGGGTCCTGTTAAAGAGCCTGCACCAATAGCAAAGGGACTGCACCCTGTCCCCTCACTAGGAACCAATAGTGGGCACAGAGTTATAATGTACTAGTGGGCCAAGTGCAGCTAGCCATGCGAGAGGATGCGGTACACATATACGGTGTCCGTGTCGACATAGGTCAACATAGTCACCAAAAATATGTGAAAAACTCATGTCGACCTAGGGTACGTCGACCATTCTTAAGGCGCCCATACACTACTGTGATTTGGCCAGATGTGACCCGATTCCGACAGATCAGGGCGATAAATCAGACCGAATTGCATGTGCAGACATCCCATCCGAGCCGATGCACCGTTCTGTGCACATCGATGTGAAGCACTGCTGGCACACACCTATTTGCAGGTCCAGTTTGCAGGGTGGGGAGAGGGCGGCAGAGGCCCTGGCGGCTGGGTGGGCAGTAGAATTTTTAAAAAAAGCCTTTCAAAAGACGGTTCGGCCACTGATTGGCTGAGAGAGCTCTCTCAGCCAATCAGCTCCCCAGGAGTCTTAACATAAATCGCATGTAAAAAATGGCACATCAAGTGAGCCTCCCGGGGAGCTGCCGGGGAAGCTCAAGGGTAATTTGGTCCGACTCATACTTGGGACAGCCAGCCAATCAGCTCCTGTCTGACAATTTTCAAACACAGTCTGTGACATGGCAGGTAGGGGCTGATAGGCTGGCTGTTTATCACTCTCCATTTTATCACCTTTGAAGCTTAGAGAATCTGGCCCTCAGTCCCCTGGATCCTTAGGACAAGCCGGACTAGTATATGGAGGCCTTTACGTGTAGACCTAGTCTCTGTCGACCATTAGTGGTGGACCTGGTGACCGTCGACATACACATTGTCTTTCATCTATACCGTAACCATGCAAACCAATGTGCTAGTCAGTGCACCATACCCTCGGCCCGAGAAACCTCGGTGTATGCTGGTATGCCTGTACGCACAGAGAATTCTGCTGTGGGCTGGCTGCTGGCACTGTAGGGGTTACCGTGGAGATTATGATGGGAGCTGATTATTCTACCCTGCAGCGTTCCTCTACCCAGCATCAGGTTACACCTGGATATTACCTGCACGGCCCCTCACAGCCACCCCCCTCCCAACACTGCTATGCTCAGTGCCTGAGTAAAAGCCATCACTGCTGCACTGTCCTATCCTCTATACAGGACATATCTGTAATGTGCCAGGGCACGACTTCTCTAACGCTGGCCCCTGGGGGCCAATAACAAAGCACATTTTTAAATAGATGTTATGAAGAAATTTTATATACAGTATGCATGTCGTGTAGATCTCCGCTGGGTAACATCAGCTTACCTCATATCACGCAGATGCTTCACTTTTATCGTTTTATTCATCTAGATACATATAAGATCCATTTTGTTATGTTAATTAGGCCACCAGGGTGCGCAGTTCTGCTCAAGAATAAACACAGAGGTGCTACTTTATCTAAGGACAAGCGGGTGTTTTCTCCAGCAATGAGGCCACGCCTGAATAGAGAAGACATCAGTATGGGTATGACTCATGTAGACTGGACGTGAGTGCGGCCATTTTGGCCACACCCACCGGCCATGCATGCTTTACAATAGTGCGTGCTTTCCACTGTGTGTTGGTCTCAATGAGCCTCATTCAGAGGTGGACGCAGTGGTGATGTCGTACTCAATTGACTGATGTTGTAATGTAGGGTACACACCACGACGACCCGCTCACGATGCACATTGTGAGCGGGTCGTCAGTGTTTCTTCAGACCCGCTCACGATGATGCGGGCGGGGCACGACCCGCTCACGATGTGCACCGTGAGTGGGTCCGATCCAATGGCGACCCGCACCCGGCAGTATGGTCGTTATTCAGATCCTACCTGCAGCAGGTAGGATCTGAATAACGACCGACCGACCCACGGGACCGCGCATCAGATCGGTATCGGTCCACACCAGGACAGAAAAGGGCCCAATCACCACACAATCTACATCCAATTGGTCCGAATTGGATCTAGATTGAGGGGGTCGGGCCCTAGTTGTCCTGGTGTGTACCAGGCATAAGTCTCCACATGCGTAAGAGTGTTACTGCTCATAGGCACAGTACAGATTGGGACGCTGGGACACAACAGGGGTGTTGCTAAGCAGATGTAGGCGTATCAAGGAAAGCGGTCATTGTCAGAGAAACTGTACCTATCATAAGACTGGTGTAAGGGTCAATGGCGCGACCAATGGTGGCGTCGAAAGACTCTACTGGATGGGATAGGTCCTATACAGTACATGATGGTCCTCAGACCGATTTATGGAGTTGTCAAGATAACCATATATTTATATGAAGCCGCTTAGATGTAACTTACAAACCAAGAGGTTGTATGGGGACATTTATGAAAATCAGCGCACAGGGAAAGCTAGTGCCGTCTATTTATTTATTTTCTAAACTGCACAAAAAATCCCAGAATGGAATCACATGGGTTGCCGGGGACAACCCCACTCTTTTCTGAACATGGGTTTACGCAAATGTCATTCAAAGTGTTTATGTTCCTACGGCTACGTCCAAACAGATGTTTCTCCCCTGCGTGTTGGCCGCCTTGGTGCGTTACCAAGTACCAAAGCTTTATCCAAATCTCCCCAGATTAGACGTGTTAAAGTCAAGTTTTGTGGCCGAATTACAAGAGATTAGCAGCCGTTCCAGCTCCAGCGCTGATCGCATAACGGTGTTTGTACATTGGATGACACTAATTACAAAATAAATGAGGAGCTTAAGAGCTGGCAAGTGGGGAAATGGAATACGAAGGTACATGACCACAGCGCTTCTAGATCACGTTTCATATGTGTCACTGACTCCACAGCAGCACACTGATTATCAGCATTTCTTTACCAGTATTCAGCAAGCTGTTTGTGATGTTTTGTCTGTCTGATAGTTTGTTATTTTGTTTGCAGCATTTTATAGGTCTTTACGCGAGACTTCCAACACGTCATCTTTTATGGCACCTGGAAATGGCCGTATATTTAATACAGGGGGCACGCATGTCGTCACTACAGTACTTTTTGGACAATTCAATCATACAGAGGAACAAAGGAGAGGCCTTATCAGTCACACTTTGCAGACGGCTGACCTTTTGTCTGGCAATTACAATTGCCCATCATTAGAATTCCCTTGAGAAACCTTTATTGGGACAGGGACATTCAACGTTATCCAGAAGATCAACTGAAGCCAGTATTTATGTATGATATATTCAGTAAAATGGTTTTTAACTGTGATTGCTGTAAAATGTATACAAAATGGCCGCCATCCGCCATCTTTTGCCTGTGATATTGGATTTCTATTTTGTTAAGGAGGCGTACAACTGACCTCGCTGAGAAGATCTCGGTGCTTTGTATTTGACATACTTTTAGACCTGGCTTGCTAATGGGTTTATAGCCTCAACGTTTAAAGATAGCCATCATGTGATAGGAACCATATCCAGCCTCCATTTTGAGGTCAACTGTCCCGTAAAACCCAACAACGACACCTCAAGGGAGATGTACTAAAGATTGGAGAGAGATAAAATGGAGACGGCTACCATTAATCTAGTGCAGCCTATAAAATGACCGTTGCAGACTGGTTGCTACTGGCAACTCCCCGACTTTATCTCTCTCCAGGGTTCAATTCATCTCCCCCTTAGAGAGAAACTTTACCTCAGATTTAGGACAAAAGCTAGTCCCACAAGCTGGAATCAAGCTTCTAACATTGTAGGGAGTACTTTAGCAAAGCAAGACAAGGAGGAGATACAGAGATCCTCCCGCAGCCTCAGAAGTGAGTACTGACATCCTCGAGTATTGTGGAGACTCAGGAGGATACTTCCTTACACTTATTTATAAAGATGGCTCAGCAGGACTCTAAATGGCCACGCCGGCAGTCTTTCATCTGTGGCTAGATGAGCCGTAACCTCATCTTTTTCTCTTCGTTCCTCAGGAAAAAAAAAATACACGACCTTAGAAATGTAAATACCACATGGCAATTCCGGGGTTTAGATTTACTAAAGCTTCTTAAAGTCAGATTCCAGCTATCATTTCACGGTACTTGTTTCCTAGCACGGCCACAATCTTCTTGATCGTGTGCCTTAACTTTAAGGCACACGATGCCCACGATGGACCCGATTTTCTTTCAAATCAGGTCCATTTTACCGGCAAATGGAAAATCGGGTCCATCGCGTCGGTCGTGTGCCTTTAATAAGGCACACGACGCGACCGACGCGATGGACCCGATTCTCCATAGGCTTCAATGTTAAAAATATTTTAACATTGAAGCCTATGGAGAAATCGCGTCCATCGGTCCATCGCGTCGGTCGCGTCGTGTGCCTTAACATGGCACACGACGCGACCGACGCGATGGACCCGATTTCTCCATAGGCTTCAATGTTAATATATTTTTAACATTGAAATCGCGTCGGTCGCGTCGGTCTTGTGCCATTATAATGGCACAAGATAAGATGGACTTGATTAAGTCCATCTTCACATAGTAATCAATGGGAAAGGGGCCAATATGGGCCATTTCTCATTGTATATGCCCCCGTCATGCCCCCACATTGTAAACGCCACCCCACTATTGACGCCAACCCGAAGCGTGGCGAGCGCAGCGAGCCCGCGAGGGGCGGCGGTGCGCGTCCTCCGACCTTTTCATACCCCTACTATCCACGTCGGCGTGGAGTTGAGAATAGAATAGTGTGGCGAGCGCAGCGAGCCACCGAGCCCGAAGCGTGGCGAGCGCAGCGAGCCCCGCGATGGGACGTGGATACCTTCACAGGTATCCGCGTCCCCTCGCGGGCTTCACAGGTATCCGCGTCCCCTCGCGGGGCTCGCTGCGCTCGCCACGCTTCGCGCTCGCCACACTATTCTATTCTCAACTCCACGCCGACGTGGATAGTAGGGGTATGAAAAGGTCGGAGGACGCGCACCGCCGCCCCTCGCGGGCTCGCTGTGCTCGCCACGCTTCGGGTTAGCGTCAATCGTGGGGTGGCGTTACCAATGAGGGGCCATTTCAACCATCAGGGGTGCTGAAATTGGGGTCTGGGGGCTATTTTACATTGAATCCTATGTAAAATCGGGTCCCACGGACCATTTTACATTGGATCCAATGTAAAAATCGGATCGCATCGGTCGCATCGCATGCGACCAAATCGCATGCGATGCGACCGACGCGATTTTTCCGACACGACCATCCCGATGCTAATCGGTGTGGCCGTGCTAGGAAACAAGTACCCATTTCACTGTTGCATGCTCGAAAATGAAAAGACAGATCTGATAGGTTGCCACGGGTAACACCAGCATTTTTCCTTTGGAACCTTTAATATATGGGTGTGATTAAAACTGTTCGATGGTTCGGTTTTTGCGAATGGATCTGCAAATGCAAAGGGCGGCTTGTCTTTCTTACTGATGTGAACGGTCACTTTTCAGGCAGAAAGGATGGACCATTAGCCATGTAACAAGCTACTAATGTTCTGGTTCTCTTAACCGAGACGTGAAGGTTATAACCACTGTAAATACAATATACCTAGATCATTTCTGCCCAATGCCATAACAATCTGTAGATATAATTTTTTTTTTTAATAATATGAAAAATCCAGCTGCATTGCCATTTAGAAGCAACTTTTTGTATGATTCTTCTTATAACATTATGATTGGCTGCTACAACAGGTGATAAGTAAGAAGTGTTGAAGACAACTACAAGGCAGGGACAGTGGTCAATGGACAGCAGAGTGAAAGGGAGTGTGGAGCAGGGAGACGGGCGATGCTGCAGAATCGGGAGCAGGGAGACGGCGATGCTGAAGAATCGGGAGCAGGGAGACGGGCGATGCTGCAGAATCGGGAGCAGGGAGACGGGCGATGCTGCAGAATCTGGAGCAGGGAGACGGGCGATGCTGCAGAATGGGGAGCAGGGAGACGGGCGATGCTGCAGAATCGGGAGCAGGGAGACGGGCGATGCTGCAGAATCGGGAGCAGGGAGACGGGCGATGCTGCAGAATCGGGAGCAGGGAGACGGACGATGCTGCAGAATCGGGAGCAGGGAGACGGGCGATGCTGCAGAATCGGGAGCCGGGAGACGGGCGATGCTGCAGAATCGGGAGCAGGGAGACGGGCGATGCTGCAGAATCGGGAGTCGGGAGACGGGCGATGCTGCAGAATCGGGAGTCGGGAGACGGGCGATGCTGCAGAATCGGGAGCAGGGAGACGGGCGATGCTGCAGAATCGGGAGCAGGGAGACGGGCGATGCTGCAGAATCGGGAGCAGGGAGACGGGCGATGCTGCAGAATCGGGAGCAGGGAGACGGGCGATGCTGCAGAATCGGGCGCAGGGAGACGGACGATGCTGCAGAATCGTGAGCAGGGAGACAGGCGATGCTGCAGAATCGGGAGCAGGGAGACGGACGATGCTGCAGAATCGTGAGCAGGGAGACGGGCGATGCTGCAGAATCGGGAGCAGGGAGACGGGCGATGCTGCAGAATCGGGAGCAGGGAGAAGACGATGCTGAAGAATCGGGAGCAGGGAGACGGGCGATGCTGCAGAATCGGGAGCAGGGAGACGGGAGATGCTGCAGAATCGGGAGCAGGGAGACGGGAGATGCTGCAGAAGGGGCGATGTCATTGAATTGCAAGAGATAGACAACAGAGATTTGCCCTTAGAGCTTGCAGTCTCTGTTGTGAGATTCCCGCTACAGAATCACATCTGTCATCAGTTAGAGGAACAGTGTGACTTGGAACTTGCTAATTAGTTCTGATGCCTCTTAATACCTCCCATCAAGTCGGATGGCCAAACAAGGACGTTATATAAGACCAGAGCTAAGAGACACACTCGGCTGGAGGACCTCTGACATGATGTAACATGAAACACAACTAACACATTTACAGACCCCCAGAAAGCTGTAACAGAGAGAGTGTGGGGTTAACGAGCCAACAATATATGTCAAGCAGTCAATGCCTCACCCCACAGGGATCCACATAAATCACCCCAAACCAGGAACACCCTGGGTGGCTGCCCCACCGCTTCCTGTCATGGCGATGCCCCTCGTCAGTGCTCCAGCACCTGTTCGGTTGGTGGCAGAGCGCCACAAGGGTGAGCGCAGCTTTTAAGTCCGGAGAAGTGGTCTCTTGGACGTACATTACAAAAATACCAAGCATTTAAAATCCCACTTCAGACAGTAAGACGCATGATGACCACATCTGCTATGACGGAGAGGAAAAATACATTGTCGCGGCCAAAAGGCTGCGAGCCCCACAAATATAATAAGCAGAGCGGGGTTATTTATGCTGGCGAGAGACGGAGATGACGGTTGTATGTGTACGGTGATTGTCTGACCTCACCTGACATCTGGGAAACCCTTGTAAATGACACAAATATGATACTCCGGTATAGAATATAATCATTTTATGTCATAGCCGGAATGTATCCGAATGGTTGTAAAATGTTTATAACCCTAGGGGCAGATTTAACAACGAGTGATATTCTTGTTATCACTCGTTACGAATGATTAATGATCCTCCAGCCAATTAGCTCCTGCCGTGTAGTTTAAAAAAATAAAAAGAAGAAGGAGCTGAAGCACCAATTATCATTCGCAAGGAGTATTGTACATTATTGAATCGGCCCCTTCATTTATTAATGTGGACGGTGCCCACGGCTAATTAGTTGCTGGTGCAATTAACCCATTGAGTGCCAAGTGGATGTATCAAAACAGGGGTGGAAATTGGCAAGCATACATTTTTATTAATGACCTCTAATTACCGTATATAGGAAATATCATCTTTTTTTTTTTTTTTTTTTTTTTTTTTTACTACACATCTTTTATTTGAATTTATATAACAAATGTGAGCGACGCTGGGATTTTTAGCGGATCTTTTGAACACCTCTCACAGAGATATTGGCACTCAAAAAGGTTAGGATGTCTCTAGGAGCCTAGCGGGTCCCCCTAATATGCACAGGTGTGCCACCAAATACTCTGCCCCTCTCATGTATGTAATACAGGTAACTGAGGAGTCAGGGAGGGAGATAAGTATCTTGCAATTAACAGTCTAAAGAAGACAACAGAAGGTAATGGTGCATGATTAATTATCCACTTTAACCCTGGTCACTTGCATTCTAAAACTCATTAGAGTCTGCATAAAACATTGTTCTCACAGTAGGGGGGGTGAGGTTTAGGAATCCCTTACAAGGGATCATTCCGGCTGCCCTGTAAATCCTGGTCAGGGACGGACCCCGGGGCTGTTTCCTGCCCTCTATTTCATCAATGACTTGTGCCAGAGATCCACGCAGATCTCCATTCACAGTCAGTCATTCTGATCACATTGCCGTCTCTGGTAACAAGTCCCCCTATCTCCAGTGACCACACACACCCAAAAAGGGGTGGATGTACAGTATGAAGCCTTGGAAAGAGAACACACCCCCTGGCATGCTGCCAAAGGGAAGAGAAATCCTGTGACATCAAGCGCCCGCCCCGAGCAAGCATCGGCCCGCCTGCGTTTCCAGGGTCCGCCCCCACCAGATCAAACGGCTTGGCGAGTGTGAAACTCGCCAAGCCGTTTGCTCCCGTGTTTGCACAGGGGCTTTGAATCGCTCCCGCCCCCCCTCCCCCTGTCAGAGTACCGGCAGTTGGGATTCCAATGTAGGTATACTGCCCGGCATATCACGGCCCACATGTGGGGCAGTACAGACCACCAAGCTGTCTGGGTCCGGCCAGTTGGGATCCCAACGTCGGGATAATGACTGTCGGACCCCTAAACCACACCCTAGACCACCAAAGTCATGTAAATAATACCAGTCTCAAGTATAGTCAGACATACAGTATACGCTGCCCACTTTGTATCGTTATTCATCGACCGTATATCTGGCCTGGATCCATCCAATTTCACCAACACAGAGATCCAAAAGTGGAAGCGGATCTGGGGACTGTATTCCCATATAAAGTACCATAAATGAGCAGAAATATAAACAGGAAGTAAATACCAATCACAGTTACCCGCTGTTATCAGGTGTCGGGGTCCGTGGTAAAGCAACGTCTATACTGCATGGATAGGAAACGGTTTTCTTATTGGCGCGATGGTACAGAACAGTCTGATGGATGAGGGTCGGGAGGGAACCGGTTAAATTGTGCAGCTTTTTTTTTTTTGTCCAACATTCCTCTTATGAATTGAGCGTGAAAAAGTGAGAATGGAAAAGTCCCTGGCTGCGCCCTAATCAATTCAGTATCACCACAGCCATAAACCGCCCTATTAGGGATGAGACAAGTAAGATCTTGTGGTGGAGGGAACAAGTGCCTGGCTGACTATTCTCTCTCAGCAATGCGCAGCCAAGCGGACTCTAGTGTCATTTACCTGGAATTCACCTACTCCTACACCCCATGTTACCTGGGTGGGAAATGTACTCCTTTCTCTTTTTAATCACCCCTTTAGGGTATATATTAATAGGCGAACACAGAGCCAACTTGTCGCGCTCTGCATACACCAGCAAGTAACCCACGGAGAAATGACAGTGCGCCTCTCGCTGATCACCAATATGGGGTGGCAATATATGGGCTTCAATAAAGATTTGTTGGCAAAGCAAAAAAGGGTACTTGTTTCCTATCTGGGCGCCCAGGTTTTCAACGTACGGCACCGTAATGAAATCGTATCGCATCGCATCGGATTCGGTACTCGATGATGTACGATGGCATACGATGCTATCCGATCCAATCCGATTTCATTTTAAATCGGATCGCATCGCATGCGGTGACGCGATCAACCCCGATTTTTACATTGGAATCAATGTTAAATGGTCCCTGAGACCCGATTTTACATTGATTTCAATGTAATAACCCCGCAAACCCACGATTTGTATAGGAAACCCCCCCCTGATGGTTTAAAATGCGCCTCCATTGTTAACGCCACCCCAGTATTGACGTCAACCCGAAGCGTGGCGAGCGCAGCGAGCCCCGCGAGGGGCGGCGGTACGCGTCCTCCGACTTTTTCATACCCCCACTATCCACGTCGGCGTGGAGTTGAGAATAGAATAGTGTGGCGAGCGCAGCGAGCCACCGAGCCCGAAGCGTGGCGAGCGCAGCGAGCCCCGCGAGGGGATGCGGATACCTGTGAAGCCCGCGAGGGGACACGGATACCTGTAAAGCCCGCGAGGGGACACGGATACCTGTGAAGTATCCGCGTCCCCTCGCCACGCTTCGGGCTCGGTGGCTCGCTGCGCTCGCCACACTATTCTATTCTCAACTCCACGCCGACGTGGATAGTGGGGGTATGAAAAAGTCGGAGGACGCGTACCGCCGCCCCTCGCGGGGCTCGCTGCGCTCGCCACGCTTCGGGTTGACGTCAATACTGAGGTGGCGTTAACAATGGAGGCGCATTTTAAACCATCAGGGGGGGTTTCCTATATATCCTATGGGCCAACCATAAAAGCGGGAACGAAATCGGATCGCATCGCATCGCATCGTTCAATATCGTGTATGTGCATTTGTGGTATCCGATGCGATGCGATCCGATTTTTATACGGAGAATAGCATGGTGCGCAATTAACGTAGCGGGCGCCCAGATAGGAAACAAGTACCCAAAAAAGCTCACAACTGGGGAAAAACCATGTTGCACAGTAGGTGGGTCTGATGTAACTTGCGCAGCGAAAGTTAGATTTAGGTGGATCCTGAGCAGGTATCAGAGCAGAGCGCTCAGGGGATCCTGAGAAGGTATCAGTACAGAGAGCACGTGGGATCCTGAGAAGGTATCAGAGCAGAGAGCACGAGGAATTCTGAGCAGGTATCAGAGAAGAGAGCACAGGGATCCTGAGCAGGTATCAGAACAGAGAGCACAGGGATCCTGAGAAGGTATCAGAGCAGAGAGCACAAGGAATCCTGAGCAGGTATCAGAGAAGAGAGCACAGGGATCCTGAGCAGGTATCAGAGCAGAGAGCACGTGGGATCCTGAGCAGGTATCAGAGCAGAGAGCACGGGGGATCCTGAGCAGGTATCAGAGAAGAGAGCACGGGGGATCCTGAGCAGGTATCAGAACAGAGAGCACGGGGGATCCTGAGCAGGTATCAGAACAGAGAGCACGTGGGATCCTGAGCAGGTATCAGAACAGAGAGCACGTGGGATCCTGAGCAGGTATCAGAACAGAGAGCACAGGGATCCGGAGCAGGTATCAGAGCAGAGAGCACGAGGAATCCTGAGCATATATCAGAGAAGAGAGCACGGGGGATCCTGAGCAGGTCTCAGAGCAGAGAGCATGGGAGAGCATGGGGGATCCTGAGCAGGAATCAGAGCAGAGAGCATGGGACCCCGGGCAGGTGTCAGAACAGAGACCAAGGGGACCCTGATGAGATGAGAACTGATAAAGGCAGGGATCTGTCTGGGGTGTCAGGGGGTTGCACAGGGACTCAGCATTCTAAATGTAACCCGGACTGTGACACTGTATGAGGGTAACAAGTACTCGCCCAGAGAGCTCATATTACAGACAAGTCATATTTCATGATGCAGCCCCCCCCCCCCCCCCCCCAGGCTCTGAGCACTGACAGGTATAGCTCACAGCGATGAAGATACATGATAGATGATAGGGGCTGCTACATCTGTAAAGGAAATCCAGCTATGTAAAATATGACAATTTTAACTGTTTTATTGACTGAGAAATACGGCACCTGAGAGGGAAACCGCTTAGAGGATTTAACTGCTTTTATCTGTTTCATTTATGGTTTCCTTTGACACAGACAGTTACATCATCCTGGCAGTCAATACTCCGCACGTATCGCCTTACAGCAGGTAGCACGGAAGGTACTCCCACCGCTGCCTGTACCACCGGTCCTGAAACAACATTACCTGGAGGTTTCCAGGGTTATCAACAGAAGTGAATATATTAGCTACTTACAGAATGAATGTAATTTTACTAGAGAAAGGGGGAAAACATGACGCTCAGCAAACAATATGGAAGCTGACAGAAAGAAAAGGATTTGTTTTTTGATGTAGTAAAGTGCTGGGGGGGACATTATATTTCTTGCCACATCAAACACAAGCCACGTATTGTCCGGCCGGGATGAAAGGGCTCCCACGCTTTTGTCCCAACCACGCCCCTGTCAGAGATCACCCCCTTTCATCTTTTGCCCTCTGTTGATGTGAATGATTAGAAATTCTGTCCCGTCAGATGGTTATCAACCACTGTACTCCCGGACAACGGACCATAGACGTCTCCGGACACCGGAAAGAACAGACCGCATGGACCAGAGGATTAACCCATCACCCAAAGGGCACCAGGGTCCTCTAGCATACTGTTTGTAAAACAAGAGGTGCCGGTACATCTATCATTTTTTGCATGCAGGGTGAATACCAGCTACTTTTACATGCATCCTGTGAATTCTGCAAAAATGAAACCATCTGGCACAGCAAGCGTTAATGAGTGTGGCACAATACGGCGACATTACATCGACACGTCCAACGTCTACATTGCGTCAGCTGTCAGCACAGCTTTTTTAGGTGATTGTGGCCCTAACCGCAGCCTTACCCAAGCTCTGAAAACTACTGTTGACATTATAGCCATGCCGACACTAGGAATGTCAACATTTTGTCCATGTCGACATTTAGACCAAATCGACATTCTGAAGGTCAACAATCTAATGTGCCTACTTATCAATTAATATTTGTGGGATATACACGAACCACACCTGATTTCAGGGAGTATTAATTTCCCCCCGAATATTTGTACTGTAGGTTTCTATGGGGTAGAAGTATGAAGCAGTGATAAGGGAGGAGAAGTCATAAAGTGCCTGGTACTTTATCACCGGCCAATTAGCTCCTAACTGTCCCCTTTTAAACCCAGCCTGGAGCTGATTGGCCGATGATAAAGTACCAGGCACTTTATCACTTCTCCTCCCTTATCACCGCTTCATACATCTACCCCCTATCTGCCAAGCTTAGCTTAGCCACAGTAGCTAACGCCATATTTAGATTGTAGCCTATAGGCTACCTACTGCAATTATTTACTAGGACAGGGGGATGCAGTTAGGTTCCCGGCGGTTGGGATCCCGGCGTTCAGAATCCCGACCGCCGAAATGCCGACACATTCTCCCTCCGTGGGTGTCCACGACACCCCTGGAGGGAGAATAAATTAGTGTGCCGAGCGTAGCGAGGCACCAGGCCCGCTGCGTGTCGAGCGCAGCGAGCCCGCAAGGGGGGGCGATCCACGTCCCCCCCTTGTCGGCATTTCAGCTGTCGGGATTCCGGCGTCGGGATTCTGAACGCCGGGATCCCGACCGCCGGGATTCAATACTGAATCCGGACAGGGTTCTGTAGGATCCCTCTCCAGCAACTTGGATTGCATGGTGAGCGGATGCATCCATAGCCGACATATATACTATATATGATTCAGCAGCACCGGGGTAACCCTCTCCTACAAACACGAGTGAAGGGTCAGATGTAGCAGCTGTCCTCTGACCACAATTTACCCTCATCATCAGCCAGACGATGAGTGACGAGCCGCACAACTACAGACACACAGGGAATGATCCTCACACAGACAGAAACCCCAGGTCACAGCTGTAACCCCCACCTCACTGTCTGCCTGACGACTAGAGGCCCCCATACAACAGTACAACTTCTCCAAGGCTTGCACGCAATTTCCCTTAAACTCGGCAGCTTCGATGTATCGTATGCCATCCCAGTCACGGCTCAGATAAATCTTTATGGCTGCCATGGCGATCCCCGCTTTCAAATGTGCACGGGACCGCGGAATCGGGGGTTAAACACATACGATATGACACTTTCCACCCGATTTCTTGGCCCGATGTGTAGGAATCAGGTGAAAAGGGTTCAAATCGCACTAGTGTATGGCCAGCTTTACAGCGGCAGAGATTTTGTTGCCTGCAAAGTGTATATATAATAAAAGGCATCTGAAGTGGGGTAAAGTTTGGCAGTAGTTTCCGTTTGCCACTAAAAGCCACCCCTTGTGCTTCTCCGGCAGACAAAGCAGAGAGAGGGAAGGGGGATGTGTGCAAACATGACACATACAGCTACAAGGTACATGAGAAACACCCAAAGTCACAGATTTCTCTCCAGGCCGAGTGGGTCTGTCAGTCATGTGACCACAGGTAGCCCTGATTTAAGGTGTAACCGGCTACTTACAGCCGATATTGTGTCACCGAACAAATTCCAACCTAAGGTAGAGGTGCACAGCACACTCACATACTCCCCGGGAATGGCCGGGAGACCCTGGAATTTCAGGCTGTTCTCCTGGGTCCCCAGCAAAGCGGATAATGCCGATATAATGAGTTTTGCTGCAAATCCCATCATTCTGGCACTGCTCCCAGCTGTGCAATACTGCTAGTGACGTGTACCGCATCACCATACAAGACGCATCTCAGTGACATCACAGGGCCCTATAGAAGTAAAAGCAGCTCTGTCATCATTACAGGACCCTATAGTAACAGCAACACTGTAAACATACAGAAGGTGTGTCAGTAACATAACAGGGCCCTGGAGAAATAATAGGTGCACTGTCACATACAGGATGACATCACAGGACCCAAGAAGTAACAGCAGCTCTGTCATCAGTACAGGATGCATCTCAGTGACATCACAGGACCCTATAGTAACAGCAGCACTGTCCCCATACAGGAGGTGTGTCAGTGATATAACAGTGTTCTGGAGAAATATTAGGTGCACTGTCACATACAGAATGACATCACAGGACCCAAGAAGTAACAGCAGCTCTGTCACCAGTACAGGATGCATCTCAGTGACATCACAGGACCCTATAGTAACAGCAGCACTGTACCCATACAGGAGGTGTGTCAGTGACATAACAGGGCATAAGCATTGTCACCATACAGGATATCAGGGGCATCACAGGGCCCTGGAGAAATAATAGGTACACTGTCACATACAGGATGCATCTCAGTGACATCACAAGGCCCTAGAGAAGTAACAGCAGCACTGTCACCACTACAGGACATGTCTCACTGACATCACAGGGCCATATAGAAGTAACAGCAGCACTGTCACCAGTACAGGACATGTCTCGGTGACATCACAGGGCCCTAGAGAAGTAACAGCAGCACTGTCACCAGTACAGGACATGTCTCAGTGACATCACAGGGCCCTAGAGAAGTAACAGCAGCACTGTCACCAGTACAGTACATGTCCCAGTGACATCACAGGGCCCTAGAGAAGTAACAGCAGCACTGTCACCAGTACAGGACATGTCTCAGTGACATCACAGGGCCCTAGAGAAGTAACAGCAGCACTGTCACCACTACAGGACATGTCTCAGTGACATCACAGGGCCCTAGAGAAGTAACAGCAGCACTGTCACCAGTACAGGACATGTCTCAGTGACATCACAGGGCCCTAGAGAAGTAACAGCAGCACTGTCACCAGTACAGGACATGTCTCAGTGACATCACAGGGCCCTAGAGAAGTAACAGCAGCACTGTCACCAGTACAGGACATGTCTCAGTGACATCACAGGGCCCTAGAGAAGTAACAGCAGCACTGTCACCACTACAGGACATGTCTCAGTGACATCACAGGGCCCTAGAGAAGTAACAGCAGCACTGTCACCAGTACAGGACATGTCTCAGTGACATCACAGGGCCCTAGAGAAGTAACAGCAGCACTGTCACCACTACAGGACATGTCTCAGTGACATCACAGGGCCCTAGAGAAGAAACAGCAGGACTGTCACCAGTACAGGACATGTCTCAGTGACATCACAGGGCCCTAGAGAAGTAACAGCAGCACTGTCACCAGTACAGGACATGTCTCAGTGACATCACAGGGCCCTAGAGAAGTAACAGCAGCACTGTCACCAGTACAGGACATGTCTCAGTGACATCACAGGGCCCTAGAGAAGTAACAGCAGCACTGTCACCAGTACAGGACATGTCTCAGTGACATCACAGGGCCCTAGAGAAGTAACAGCAGCACTGTCACCACTACAGGACATGTCTCAGTGACATCACAGGGCCCTAGAGAAGTAACAGCAGCACTGTCACCAGTACAGGACATGTCTCAGTGACATCACAGGGCCCTAGAGAAGTAACAGCAGCACTGTCACCACTACAGGACATGTCTCAGTGACATCACAGGGCCCTAGAGAAGAAACAGCAGCACTGTCACCAGTACAGGACATGTCTCAGTGACATCACAGGGCCCTAGAGAAGTAAAAGCAGCACTGTCACCAGTATAGAGCACATCTCAGGGTGGAGAGTGATAAAATACCAACTAATTAGCTCCTGACAGGCTGTGAGATAATAGGGAACATTAATCTAGGACACTCCTCAGAGACACCATGGGATTCCAAGTCTCTAAAAATATTGTCAACAAGATGAGGCCAATGTGCTTTACCCAAGCCAACCAGTCCTGGTGGTTCTTTGCGTGGCTGCTCTGTGCGTGGCTGCTCTGTACGAGGCTGCTCTGTACGCGGCTGCTCTGTACGCGGCTGCTCTGTACGCGGCTGGTTCCTGGCCATGCAGCTGTTTATGTGAATGATAAATATAATTACTTCTAGTACTGATGTAATTCAGACCAAAGGAGATAATTACTAAAAGATTATTGCATCTAGAACAAATGGTACAAAAGCCAGGCCACGGATATTTTCCCAGGATGGAAGGAACAATGTTATACCCCATATACACAGGCCTCAAAGATATGCCTATACAGACACTGATGTTTCCTGGTATGTGGCTATAACACATTACACACATCATACCAGCAGGGTGCGCCTGTGACGGACTGGGTCACCGAATTGGCCCTGTCATTTGTGCACGTGCGCATGTGCGGCGTGTGAAGCCCCCCTCTCTCCTGGACCTCAGCGGTGCACAGAGAGAGCTGACGGACCCGCAAGTCCAGCGGCTCTCTCTGTGCGCCAATCGGCAGGTGGGGCCTCCCCCTTGCAAGAAGAAATCGGCCCACCTGACATTTACCAGAAGTGGCAGATGGTCAGTCCGGCCCTGGGGTCCGCACATGTCACCATAGGTATGCTGTGTGCTCGTCTATCCCAATGACAAGTGTTCACGAGCATGTCACTCGCTAACATGTACACACCAGTCCTAGTAACCAAACACATCACTCATCTATATGTGTACACATGGATTGGTATAGAAATCCCAACACACAGGGGCAGATTTACTAAGCTCGGTGAAGTGATACAGGGGGGGATGTTCTAACATCCGCACCCCAGCTCCGGCCCCCTTTGCCGCAAAGGACAGCCCCTGCGTTAAGCTGTCAGCGGGTCCCTGCGGCTCTCCCCTCCCTCACTTACCTGGCGCTGCTGCTGCTCTCCTCCTCCCTGCACCCGGAAGGGGATCATAGTGCAGGGAGGAGGAGGTCACAGGTCCGGGCAGCACAGCTCTGTGCTGCCCGGACACAGGTGAGGGGGGGTCCGTGCGGGGTGGCGGTGGGTCGCGTTAGAAACCCATAGTCTTCTATGGGGCATCGCCAGATTTTTCTGGCGATGCCCCCCGTCGCGATAACCTGGCTGGGGATGCTTAGAGCATCCCAAAATGCGGTAAAAACCCAGATAACGGGGTTTTTGCCGCATTTTTAGTTTAAAGAATCTCCCCCAAAGTGTCTGTTTCTTTATCACCGGCCAGTCAGCTCCTACCTGTCATTTTTCAAACCAAGCCTGTAACTTCACAGTTAGGAGCTGATTGGCCGGTGATAAAAAACAGACACTTTATCACTTCACCGAGCTTAATAAATCTGCCCCTGAGTATCTACTAGATTGTAAGCTCCTCCGAGCAGGGCCCTCTTCCCTCCTGTTGTCAAAGCCCTCTTCTCTTCACATGTCACTCACAGCTCTCTCATACTCAAACACTCAGTGACCATCTTCGTCTGCATACTCATCTCCATCATTGGCCTCAAGCCTCTAGTTGTATGTTGATTGAGTCCTCACTACTTATAATTAAGCTGTAATGTGTATTGATCTGTGGCACTCTTTATTTGTACTCTATTTTTGTTATTTATTCAATGTTATGCCAAGTTTTGTCTCCCTGTACTGTTCCTTTGCACGGCGCTGCGAAACACTTGTGGCGCCTTATAAATAAAATTATAATAATAATAATCCTGACCACCAGAAAGACGGTATCCAGGTGGTAAGAAGATCCTGGCCGCATCCTGTACGCATCAGTCCTAATAACAAGGAACTATAAACATGTAACTCACAAACACGTGTATACGGTGATCCTAAACTTTTTTCTTTCTACGGTGATCCTAGTAACACCTACAAACATAGGGGGGTATTCCATCTGGGCAAATGTTTCCGACAATCAGAAAATCGGCACTTCAGTCCAAGTGACGATTTTCTTGCTAAAAATCGCCACAGTCGGAGAACACGTGGATCAGCGAATTACTCGCCAATCCATGTGTTTTAGTCAAAAACTTGCCCGTTTTTGACTATTTTACGTGGCTACAGATTCGACTTTAAGCAAAGTTGAACCTGTATCGGCGGAAAACTGGCCAAAAATAGTCGCGTTGAATAGGGATGTACGGATTGTTCGGCTAGCCAGGACTGGTCTGCATATCAGTGCTGAAATATAGACCACTCTGTGCTAGAAGCACCACAGTAGATAGTGACACATCAGGCAGGGAAGAGGAACTGCACAGGTTTTGAGAGATGCAGGGTGCTAGAATGAACACTCATATATGTAACTGACTAACGTGTAGACTGATCCTAGTAACAAGTAGCTATAAATATTTATCTCACTAACATGTGTACACGTGATCCTAGTAACATGTAACTACAAACATGTAACTCGCTAACATGTGTACACAGTTATCCCAATAACAAGTAACTATAAATATGTAGCTCACTTACGCATGTACACAGTGATTCCAGTAACACGTAACTACAAACATGTAACTCGCTAACATGTGTACACGGTTATATTAATAACAAGTAACTGTACACATGTAACTCACTAACGTGTACACAACGATCCTAGTCACTACATGGTGTCTCTGATCTGTGAGTGCCCTGTGCAGGATGCAGGCGGTCAGCTGCCCACCCCCTGCACCCGCGTCACCGGGCGATTTGCATGGGAACGCCCATGAAAAGCTGGCATTCCCATGGGCTCTGCCCCCCGCCCGCACTGCTAGATGCGAACTGGGCGTCGAACATGTAGTTCGCCATGCCCACTCGCACCCTGCATCTGCACATGCAAATGCACGGGGGACCGAAGAAATTAGAATAACCCCCAATGATCCTAGTAACAAGTAACTATAAATATTTACCTCACTAACACGTGTACACAGTGATCCTAGCAACACGTAACTCACTAACGTGTACACGGTTATCCCAATAACAAGTCATTATAAACATGTAACTCCCTAATATGTGTACACGGTGATCCTAGCAACACGTAACTATAAACATGTAACTCACTAACAGATGTACACGGTTATCCCAATACCAAGTCATTATAAACATGTAACTCCCTAATATGTGTACACGGTGATCCTAGTAACACGTAACTATAAATATATCAACAACTGGCATGCACACGGTGATCCTAGCAACACGTAACTATAAACATGTAACTCACTAACACATGTACACGGTTATCCCAATACCAAGTCATTATAAACATGTAACTCCCTAATATGTGTACACGGTGATCCTAGTAACAAGGAACTATAAATATATCAACAACTGGCATGCACACGGTGATCCTAGCAACAAGTAACTATAAACATGGAACTCACTAACACATGTACACGGTTATCCCAATAACAAGTCATTATAAACATGTAACTCCCTAATATGTGTACTTGGTAATCCTAGTAACAAGTAACTACAAATATATCAACAACTGGCATGCACACGGTGATCCTAGCAACACGTAACTATAAACATGGAACTCACTAACACATGTACACGGTTATCCCAATAACAAGTCATTATAAACATGTAACTCCCTAATATGTGTTCTTGGTAATCCTAGTAACAAGTAACTACAAATATATCAACAACTGGCATGTACACGGTGATCCTAGTAACAAGTACCTGCAAACATGTAACTCACTAACGTGTACACGGTTAGCCTAGTACACTAGTCCCAGTAACAAGTGACGTTAAATATGTCACTCACATATACATCCAAGTTGTAAACATATCACATATGTTAACATGCAAGTGACACATGTATGTCCTACTCGCTTCACACAGCATTAGATAGTATACAAATAAATTCTAACCAACAGTCCCCTACTTGTAGCAGTAATATAATTGTACATTGCCGCACCAGCTCATTATATATGTCCCTGATATTAGTAGGCTGGAGGCTTAGAAGAACAGACACCGGAACATGTCCTTAGTCCATGACCAGTTACCTTCTGACTCCATAATGACTCTGGGTGACAATAGCCGATGCCACCTCCACCCGAGAAGATTCCCCCAGATTAGAAGAGGACACCCCTGCCGTAACATGTTACCCCCGAACCCCGCTAAACCACCCCAACTACTATCACTAGACCATCTTTTTAATCTGACAGCCCAATCCCATGCACTAGCTCTGCAAACACGTATGTAAATGTGGCGCAGCCCAAGACACCCAACGCTATTATCACAACCTATGAGCGGAGGGTGGCAGCATTAGGCTACAGCAATGTCCAATACTAACACAGGTGGCCGAATGGGGTCACTCGCCAACCTGAGTACCCAGGGCCAAGCACGCTGTGGCTGGCAAGATTTGCCTGTATGTGCCCAGCTCTGGCTATTGTCTCATGTAAGTCAGAGGAAGCGGTGTCCCTGTACTGTAGGAAGCCGATATGTAAGGAGAAGATACGGAACGCTCCAGCATTGGGACAGGATAAATAAGGAAGACTGATAAGAGGTCCCGCAGGACGGAAGACCCTCCTCTGGGACAGATAAGTTTATGGATAGGAGAACATGAAATGCATGGAGACAATTCAATAGCAGTGTAAAAGTAATCTGTGCACTGCGCTGCATGTCGTGGCGCACACACTCGTACCGTTGATATATCGATGATGGCGCATGTACAGACACCGCGGCATCTAGCTGGCTGGGCGCCACAGCTGGGAGACGCAGGGTTACGGTAACATTAGACCGTGGAGGAGGGTACATACGAATATGGAGAACAAAATGATGCATTTCCACGCTGCTAATGCCAGCGATGAAGTATATATATATATATATATATATATATAAAATATAATATAGATACTGTAGATAGATAGACTGTAATAAAGATTGTAAAAACTTAGGACGAGGATACTGTATGTACAGTAGGAAGGGGTGCAGATAGAGGACCCCAAAGAATGGACATTAAATTGTCCCATAATACCAGCTCCTACTATACACAGAGCAGAATCAGAAAAAAAGGCTCACAGGCTGCAGGGGAACTACAAGCTTCAGCATGCCCAGCTGGGACTTTTAGTTCTCACAGCAGTCACGAGTCAGAGAGTGCCACAGCAGCTAAATCGGCAGCCGCAGGTATGTACAGTATAACGGTCTTGGGGCATTTGCCACCCAATGCCAGTCATGCAGGAGTTATTATTCTATAGGATGCGCCAGTCGCCCAGTTCAGAGAACCACAGGGGGAGGCTGGCATTTAACAAGCAGACCACAAGCATCTCAGATCTTACCTTCAAAGTCCGAGAGGATCCCCTCCAAGTGGTCGTTGACCGATAAGTGAGACATTCTTGCCCACCTCCCCGAGCACTATGGGTAAGAAGAAAGCCCCCTTTTGCTGTGGGTTCTAAGCGATGGGGGCAAACGAGGCAATGTCCCACATGTGCCGTGTCCAGATGTGACGGAAGGTGATTGACAGGACGCGTTGGGGGTGGGTGCAGGGGAAGGGGGGGTTTATTGAACTTGTCACTAACCCCCCTTAGACAAGGACACGGTATAATAGGGCGCCCCTTGTCCTGAGCTTGGGGAGGACAGGGAACAGACTCCTCACTGCCTGGGTTTACAATCAAGTTGAAACTGAGAGAGTAAAAGGGGAGGTGGAGACCCCTCCCATCCCAGATCAGTTACACATCCAGACTCCCCTCCCCTCAAATACCTTTTAGGAATCCCCATTCTCTCTCTCTCTCTCTCTAGCACTTATTTGATCAGCACATCTGGAAGTTGGGAAGGGTAGAGAGTGGGGAGGGAAGGGGAGGGGGGGATTTTTTTAACCAGATCCTGGGTCTATCCCGTTTAACCCTTTCTCCGCTGCAGCAAAATTGAACCAGCTGTCCTGAATGTATTCCCCAAAGTGATTTTGCTTAGTGTATACAATGGGGGGCTTATGCAAAGGCTGCAGCAGTTCCTTTGGGCTCTGGCTACAACGCAGCAGCGCAGTAAATGTGGTCATCTGTTTATGTTTCCTGTATTTGTGTCACTTATGCCCATGTGTTGTACACTGTTATTACTGTACTCACCGTCACCAGATCCCCTGGTGAGTGGAATAATCAGGAGGGGGTCACGACGCCCCCACTGGACAGATACAGACCGGGGTCCCTGTGTACGCAGCTCAGATCTCTGCAGGATTCAACAAAAACAAGGATCAAAAGCTTTTCTGTTTTTGTTTAGAACATAAATATTTCTTTTATTGTCAGACAGTAATTCTAGGTGGCAACGCCGTAGTTCTGAACAGTGATTTTTATTTTGGGGGGGGGGGGGATGTTGCTATTGGCAACCAATTATTCTGTGCATTATCTTCTAGAAGGCGATAAGTAAATAAGAATTTGATTCTGATTGGTTGCCCATAGCAACATCTCATCTTCAATAGAACTCCCATCTTAGTAAATAACCCGTGTTAATTTTTCAAGAATCCAATTAACCTACTATATTTTTGAAGGAGAGAATGTACAAACTCCACACTTATAACGTAAAACCCAGAATTTAACTAATGACCTTAGTGCTGCGAGGTAGTGTTTTTTGTATTTATTACCAGGTATTTATCTAGCGCACACATATTCCACAGCGCTGTACAGAGACTATTTGAACAATCACATCGGTCCCTGCCCCAGGGGAGTTTACAATCTATATTCCCCACCACATGTACACGCACATACAGACACATTCTAGGGTTAATTTTGTTAGGAGCCAATTCATCTACCTGTATGTTGTTGGATTGTGGGAGGAAACCGGAGAACCCGGAGGAAACCCACACAAGCACGGGGAGAATACACAAACTCCACACAGTTAGGGCCATGGTGGGAATTGAACCTGTGACCTCAGCGCTGTGAGGCAGTAATGCTAATCCTCTGATGCCCACTAACCACTATGCATTATTAAATTAACCTATTAGCATGTTTTAAAGGAGAGGACATATAAACTACACACAGAAGGGCCATATCCAGAAATGTAACCCATGACCTTAATGCTGTGAGTGTGAAGTGGGAATACTAACCACCACACCACCGTTCAGAGCCCAATAACCTGCTAGCATCGTGGGAAGAAAAGAAAGCACCCGGGGGAAACCCACACAAACACAGTGAGAACATGTAAACTCCCAGGAATGGAACTCATGACCTCGGTGATCTGAGGCAGCAATGCTAACCACTAAGCCACAATGCTTGATTTACATGGTCATAAGTTGAGAAAAAAATTATATGGAGCACTGATTGTATTTCTCTCGTGATGACTTAACGTGCAATTAAACCTGACAGGTCACGTGACACGTGAAATGTACATTGTGAATTGGGAACACCAGACTTTGGGCCCCAAATCTCCCATAATCCATTAAACTGCCCAATTACTCCGGCATCTCACCGCTGATTGCTGGCCGTCTATGATGTCATTGGGACCAAACAGCATATTGAATGTTTTTTTGGTACTCGTTTCCTAGCACGGCGCCCGTCGTGGGTGATCGCATACCTTAAGTTAAGGTAACTTAAGGGATACGATGGACGCGACCGACGCGATATTTGCATTTTTTTGCCTTTATTGCCGGCAATGAGAAAATCGTGTTGATGCGACCGACGCGATCAACGCGATATTACATAAGGAGCAATGTTAAATTAGCCAGCTATTACAAAATTGTATTGATCGCATCCAGCGCATGCCATTATAATGGTATGCGATGGGACCGACGCGTCCTACGACCTGTTCATACCCCCACTATCCACGTCGGCGTGTAGTTGACTTTAATATAGTGTGGCGAGCGCAGCGAGCCACCGAGCCCGAAGCGTGGCGAGCGCAGTGAGCCCCACGAGGGGACGCGTAATACCTGTGAAGTAATGCGCGTCCCCTTGCGGAGCTCGCTGCGCTCGCCACACTATATAAAATCAACTCCACGCCGACGTGGATAGTGGAGGTATGAAAAGGTCGGAGGACACATACCGCCGCCCCTCACGGGCTCGCTACGCTCGCCACGCTTCGGGTTGGCGTTGATCGTGGGGTGGCGTTAACAATGGGGGGGCATTTCACCCATGAGGGTGGGAATACAATGAAAATTGGGGTCTGGGGGGCTATTTACATTGGTTCCAATGTAAAAAATCGCGTCGATCGCATCGCATGCGATTTGGTTGCATGCGATGCGATCGACGTGATTTTTTGGGTCCCCATGGATGCAATTAAAATCGCTGGCGCAGTGCTAGGAAACAAGTACCGATTTTTTTTTTTAAAACAAGTATTAAATGGCGCATTTACTGAGCGGAGCGTGTCCTTGGTACACTCGCTATACATGGCAGAGGAAGCCTTGCACAGCGACGGGCACGGACCATTCGGGGAGATGTGGGTAGAAGCTACAGTCAGTGGTCATTTGTGGAACAGCGGAAGTCTGCTTTCCCATGCACTGGTAGGCTGCATACTAATGATAGCGTTTTAGCATACAAAGGATTACTATACACAGTGATATACATAATTAGGGTCATTAATGAAAAGCAAACAGTCAGGCCCCCAGTGCAACGTAGACTATGGTGGTACCTGGAGGGGTGCAAAATATCACATCATCTCATAGCAGCAGGCAGGGGAGGCAAAGGGGCCTAGTAATGCAGCCACAATTCAGATTTAATTTTTGTAGCTGACTGGGCAGTTGGAAAGCCAGTGCTTAGGGGCCCAGAGGGTTGGTAAGCCAGTGCTTAGGGGCCCAGAGGGATGGAAAGCCAACGCTTAGGGCCCAGAGGGATGGAAAGCCAGTGTTTAGGGACCCAGAGGGATGGAAAGCCAGCATTTAGGGGCCCAGAGGGTTGGAAAGCCAGCGCTTATGGGCCCAGAGGGTTGGAAAGCTAGAACTTAGGGGCCCAGAGGGATGGAAAGCTAGCACTTAGGGGCCCAGAGGGTTGGAAAGCCAGCGTTTATGGGCATAGAGGGTTGGAAAGCCAGTGCTTAGGGGCCAGGAGGGTTGAAAAGCCGTTTTTAGGGGCCCGGAGGGTTGGAAAGCTAGCACTTAGGGGCCCAGAGGGATGGAAAGCTAGCACTTAGGGGCCCAGAGGGATGGAAAGCTAGCACTTAGGGGCCCAGAGGGTTGGAAAGCCAGTGTTTAGAGGCCAAGAGGGATGGAAAGCCAGTGCTCAGGGGCCAGGAGGGTTGAAAAGCCAGTTTTTAGGGGCCCGGAGGGTTGGAAAGCCAGTGCTTAGGGGCCCGGAGGGATGGAAAGCCAGTGCTCAGGGGCCAGGAGGGTTGGAAAGCCAGTGCTCAGGGGCCAGGAGGGTTGAAAAGCCAGTGTTTAGGGGCCCGGAGGGTTGGAAAGCCAGTGTTTAGGGGCCCGGAGGGTTGGAAAGCCAGTGTATAGGGGCCTATAGGTTGGAAAGCCAGCACTTAGGGGACTGGAGGGATGGAAAGCCAGTGTATAGGGGCCTAGAGGGTTGGAAAGTCAGCACTTAGGGGCCAATGCATGCATTAAGGTAGGATGCAGGATTTTTCTCAAGGCAAAACAGTGGTTGGAAATGTAGAACGATAAAGGGAGTAGTTGTAACTTGGCGGTGGGCTGGAATATCAGGTAAATCTGAAAAACATACGCGCTGCCCCCGTCCAGAAAAAGCACCAAGAAACAGGACTGCGCCTTGAACAAGGACAGACATCGGCGCAAATAAACACGTCAAGCCGGCTCTTGCGACTGGTAAATGGCTCTTAGCGTCGATGTCACCACAGGAGTCCCACTGCCACCTCTCCCTTATTGTCTGGAGCGAGCCCAATTGCTGCCTGATCTCAGAGAGGGACCCCCATGGCTATCACGCTCCTGACCTGACCTAGCTGGCACGGGCACAATTCATGACATCATTCAGCGTTATGACACATGATAGCGGCACAGTTGTAGTGCAGTCGCTGTGGGGGGGCTCTCACACCCCCAGCTGCGTCTGCTAAATCCAGGACAGGTGGGAATGAGGGAGGGAAGGGGGGTTACAACATTAGCCTAGAGGTGCGAATGGGGCTTTGGAGGGGTCTGTGAAAGGGGAGAGGGCCCAGCCAGCATCTGCCTAAGTGTCTGTTCACACCAATGTGCTAATGCCGGTGGGGGAGTACATGCAGAAATACACACTCCCCGACAGTGACACAACATCAGCTACAAGCTCACAGTCACATACATAACACACACAGAGGGCCGGATGTCCTCAGGGCCGGTATACTGTAGGTGCGACATTAAATAAATCTCACATTGCTGCGGGACCACGGTGCGACCATAACACAGCAGCCGCCACACTGCAGCTAAAGGTGCACAAGGGTGCGAGAGTGATAATATAGCACCCGGAACATGACAGTAATGTCAGCGCCGGCGGAGCAACACTTGAATTGCCATCTAGTGGCCGCCGGCACGCACAACACTTGAATTGTCCCCATAAAGGTGAGGAGAAACATTAGCTTTTAAATATATTTATTTCACAATATATAGGTTTCTTGATGCAGCAAAATGCCCTACAGCTTCAGTGCTGAGTCACAGTGTCCGTGTGGTGTCACAGAGTCCTATGGTGTCAGTGCGGTGTCACTGTCCTATAGTATCAGGGCTGTGTCACAGTGTCCTAGTGTCAGGGCTGTGTCACAATGTCCTACAGCGTCAGGGCTGCGTCACAGTGTCAGTGTGGTGTCACAGTGTCCTATAGTGTCAGGGCTGTGTCACAGTGTCAGGGCTGCGTCACAGTGTCCTACAGCATCAGGGCTGCGTCAGTGTCCTACAGTGTCAGGGCTGCGTCACAGTGTCCTATAGCGTCAGTGCTGTGTCACAGTGTCCTACAGCATCAGGGCTGCATCACAGTGTCCTACAGCATCAGGGCTGCGTCACAGTGTCCTACAGCGTCAGGGCTGTGTCACAGTGTCCTACAGCGTCAGGGCTGCATCACAGTGTCCTAAAGCATCAGGGCTGCGTCAGTGTCCTACAGCGTCAGGGCTGCGTCACAGTGTCCTACAGCATCAGGGCTGCGTCAGTGTCCTACAGCTTCAGTGCTGAGTCACAGTGTCCGTGTGGTGTCACAGAGTCCTATGGTGTCAGTGCGGTGTCACTGTCCTATAGTATCAGGGCTGTGTCACAGTGTCCTAGTGTCAGGGCTGTGTCACAGTGTCCTACAGCGTCAGGGCTGCGTCACAGTGTCAGTGTGGTGTCACAGTGTCCTATAGTGTCAGGGCTGTGTCACAGTGTCAGGGCTGCGTCACAGTGTCCTACAGCATCAGGGCTGCGTCAGTGTCCTACAGTGTCAGGGCTGCGTCACAGTGTCCTATAGCGTCAGTGCTGTGTCACAGTGTCCTACAGCATCAGGGCTGCATCACAGTGTCCTACAGCATCAGGGCTGCGTCACAGTGTCCTACAGCGTCAGGGCTGTGTCACAGTGTCCTACAGCGTCAGGGCTGCATCACAGTGTCCTAAAGCATCAGGGCTGCGTCAGTGTCCTACAGCGTCAGGGCTGCGTCACAGTGTCCTACAGCATCAGGGCTGCGTCAGTGTCCTACAGCTTCAGTGCTGAGTCACAGTGTCCGTGTGGTGTCACAGAGTCCTATGGTGTCAGTGCGGTGTCACTGTCCTATAGTATCAGGGCTGTGTCACAGTGTCCTAGTGTCAGGGCTGTGTCACAGTGTCCTACAGCGTCAGGGCTGCGTCACAGTGTCAGTGTGGTGTCACAGTGTCCTATAGTGTCAGGGCTGTGTCACAGTGTCAGGGCTGCGTCACAGTGTCCTACAGCATCAGGGCTGCGTCAGTGTCCTACAGTGTCAGGGCTGCGTCACAGTGTCCTATAGCGTCAGTGCTGTGTCACAGTGTCCTACAGCATCAGGGCTGCATCACAGTGTCCTACAGCATCAGGGCTGCGTCACAGTGTCCTACAGCGTCAGGGCTGTGTCACAGTGTCCTACAGCGTCAGGGCTGCATCACAGTGTCATAAAGCATCAGGGCTGTGTCAGTGTCCTACAGCGTCAGGGCTGCGTCACAGTGTCCTACAGCATCAGGGCTGCTATAGGGAAACAAAGAGTATATACTGCGCTTAAAAAGCTGCTCAATTGGGCGATTTTTGGTACAGTATGGAAATAATTAAGCGCTTGAATTTATGTTTTAATGGTAAAAAATATATATATCTTGATTAAAATAAAAAATGATAATAAACATGTGTCATGCCGTGTTTAACCAAAATAAAAACATGTAAATATGACAGTTTCAATGTTTACAACTCCTTTTGGAGTTTATTGGAGGTGCCGTTAGTGGTGATGGTATTTGGGTTTTCCGTTTCTCCGAAAGATACTGCGCAAGGTAATGTTGAGGCAGTCCGTTGTTCCTAACTGTCCCTATCTATTACCTTATCGCTGTTTTCTTTCTCCGTCCACGGAAACCTTCAGTTGTAGCGCTGACTCGATACCGGAAGTTTGGGGTGCCGTCTCCGTGCAGCGTCTCCGTGTATCGGGTTTTGTCAAGGATCCTTGACAAAGAAGCCTAGTGCTTCGAAACGCGTTGGATGCGAAGGAGGAGAGCCGACACAAGCTGTCGGAAGTAAGCCGCAAAACCCGATACACGGAGACGCTGCACGGAGACGGCACCCCGAACTTCCGGTATCGAGTCAGCGCTACAACTGAAGGTTTCCGTGGACGGAGAAAGAAAACAGCGATAAGGTAATAGATAGGGACAGTTAGGAACAACGGACTGCCTCAACATTACCTTGCGCAGTATCTTTCGGAGAAACGGAAAACCCAAATACCATCACCACTAACGGCACCTCCAATAAACTCCAAAAGGAGTTGTAAACATTGAAACTGTCATATTTACATGTTTTTATTTTGGTTAAACACGGCATGACACATGTTTATTATCATTTTTTATTTTAATCAAGATATATATATTTTTTACCATTAAAACATAAATTCAAGCGCTTAATTATTTCCATACAGCGTCAGAGCTGTGTCACGGTGCCAGGGCTGTGTCACAGTGTCCTACAGCGTCAGTGCTGTGTATAATAGTGTCAGTGCCACACAGCATCAGTGTCAGTGCTGCGTCATTGTATCATAGGTCAGTGTTGCATCACAGTGTCCTGTAGTGTCAGTGTTGCCGCAGTGTATAATCGTGTCAGTGCTGTGTCACAGTGTCCCGTGCAGTGTCTCTCCAGGCACAGAAAAGCCTGTGGTTTGTGTATTATGAGGAACCGGTGTATCACAATCCTGGCATTGTCTGCAGACTGCACCGGGTAGGAGGGGTGGCTGTGGAAGAATGTATGTAGAATGGACTGTGTGCCTGATGAAGGTTCAGTCACAGCGTCAATGGTAAAACCGATCTCCAATAATTGGAAAACAGGAGATGTGCTAGACCCAAACTTCAGTGTGAGTGCTGCATCCTCACACACAGTGATGGGCGCCGGTTCTC
Organism: Crinia signifera; assembly: GCF_055691185.1. NCBI lineage: Eukaryota > Metazoa > Chordata > Amphibia > Anura > Myobatrachidae > Crinia > Crinia signifera. The sequence goes on along the minus strand of NC_139223.1, from coordinate 28,862,345 downwards.
CAAACTGACGCGTTTCACCACACTGATGCGTTTCCCCTCCATCTTGAGAGAGTGCAGAGTCTCCTTCTTCTGCTGGGATTTCCTGTGTCCGGTCAGCGTTACCTCAGGGTCACCCAGTCAGGTGATCAGCCGCCCTGCGTCCCTATACACAGCACTGCGTCACACTGGTGATTCAATACTCAAGACCTGGGCCCTTATTCTGATCGGTGCGGATATATCCGCGTGCGTTCGGGCCGCCGATGTTTTGTGTCTGCGCATGTGCAGAGGCGTCTCTGCGCATGTGCGAGCGGGGCGTACGGCCGAATCCCGCATGATATGTAAACACTCCGAACAGGGGGTGGAGAGGGGCGTGAAGGGCTATTTGGGCTCATTATCATATGCATACGCCCCGCGTTTCATGGGAGTTCCCATGCAAACGCTGGGCGTACGTATGGTAATGCAGCCGTGACGCACGTGTAGGGGGCGGACATATGACATTGCCGGATGTCAGCTGCCCGCCCAGATCCCTGCTTTTGCACGGAAAAATGTCTGTGTGGTCTGAGGTTGCGGGAGCTGGTGGAGCACTCGGTCCTGCATTCGATGGTCTGCGACCATCGAATGATGGGGGAGGTTCCCTGAGATGGAGGAGGCGTATTCCATGTAAAAAACACGTGCGGTCCGTTCGGCCAGCTTCTTACCGCATACGGACGGAGTTGGCGATCCGTATGGAAGGCGGGGTTTCGCACGCACGGTCCTGGCCGCATAATCGGCTCCGGCCGCACCGATCAGAATAAGGGCCCTGGTGTTTTATACTTTCTCATTATAGTCGCAGTAAGGAAGATTATCTGCCAGTACCAGTAGTGCCAGCATCTGAGGTTGTTCTAGAACGTCATTATATAATCAGATTATATGTTATATTTATAGTGTAATAAACATCTTTTATAGCACAACTATAATATAGCAATCAGAATTTATGGTGTAAAGACGTTGCCAATGGGAAATGCACAGGAAATCCAATTACCTTCTAAACACAAGCACAGGATCAAACTTGTATTTTCCTGTGCCATTTGCATACATATGAAAGGTTTATGAGGGAGCTAATTGTATATATAGTGACAGCTCTCAGGACTCTGTGACCTGCTAATAACCTTGCTCATAGGTATGGAAAGCACCAGCACCACTGCATAACAGCTTCCAGTTAGGGATGGCCAATGACCATCAATGATTCGAAATCAGCGATGGTTTATGGCCGATGTTGAATACTTTTGCCATCGATGGGGGGAGAACCAGATGGTTTCCCTCCATCGATGGTACAGCAGAACCGAGGTGCCGGGACACAGAGCATAGCGCCGACCCTGACAACCATGAGGCCACACCCCCGCATTCTCATTGGCCTACAGGCCAGTCAGTCAAAGAAAATGGATGACCATCAGTAGCTAAAATGATTGATGGTCATCCATCACATAGTTTGTTACTATCGATGGCTGGTTGCAGTATCGTCATTGATGGCTACCATCGATGGTGACTGCCCCAATGGCCATCCTTACTTCCGTTACACTAACAGGAGACGGTATAAGAAGCGGTTATGGAGGGAGATATTTACCAAAGCTTCGGAGAGAGGTAAAGTACCAATTCATCAGCTCCTGTCAAATCTAGCCGATTGGCATGTACTTTATCTCTCTACAAGTTTTGATACACTTCCCCTGCAATCCACTTAGACTGTACCAATATACCCTGCGGGGACATCTCAGCTTGCTGCATGTGGCTACACACATATCTTGTTTCATTTGGATGGTGCATTTTGGGGGCCTATTCAATTCCGAATGAGGTGAGACGCTGCAAACAAAATATGATTAAGCAATGTCAGAAAGCGATGTATCAGTTATATGGCGCCATCTTGTGGCCGTGACATGAACACGTGAGTGCACTGCTGCAAAAACATATATGGGGTGATTTTACTAAAATGGGAGTTCTGTTGAACATGGGGTGTTGCCATAGCAACCAATCAGATTATATTTATTTATTCAGCATCTCCCATCTTAGTAAATTTACCCCATAGAATTCCCGAACCCCCCCCCCCCCCCCCCCAACTGCGGGCACTGCCGGCCATGGGCGGGACTGTCCCAAAAAAAAGTGGGACGGTCCTGCAAAAATCAGGACGGTTGGGAGGTATGATATCCGCAGGGATTGAATACCCCCCTAAAGCTTCGGGATCTGGACTATGTGTCTACAGCAAAAAGATAGACAACCATTAGGTTGACAAGCAAAAAGGTTGACATGTGAAAAGGTTGACGTGCAAAATGGTCGACATGAAAAAAGGTCGACATGCAAAAAGGTTGACACAAGCATTAGGTCGGCAGTGTCTAGGTGGACAGTCAAAAGGTCGACATGGGCTTTTCACTGTTTTTTGAGCCGACATGTGCCAACAGGCGGTATTTCATGCCCTACCATCCACTAGGGCGAGGTGTGAGAATAAAAGTGTGCCGAGCGCAGCGCGCCCGAAGCATTGCGAGCGAAGCGAGCGATGCGAGGGGCTGCGGTTCACTTCCAGCTGTGTCCATGTTGAATGTGTCGACATTTGGGTAAAAAAAGTGAAAAAACCACATGTCGACCTTTGACTGTCGACCTAGACACTGTTGATCTAGTGCTTGTGTGGACCTTTTTGTATGTCGACCATTTTGCATGTTGACCTTTCTGCTTGTCGAACTAATGGTGTCAACCTAATAGTTGTCCATCTTTTTGCTGTAGATCCCTTGTCCCGGTTCCAAAGCTTCTAGGATGCAATAAAGCAATGACAGACATAATGTGATCGGTTGCTATAGGCAACATCACCTCTTTTGATTTTTAGAAGCTTTACTAAATTGACCCCTGATTCTGTAATGCACTATAGCACTGCAGCCACATGTCCACACTAAAGGCAATGTCATGCTATTGTTCCTGATGGCAACACCAAATCATACTGCAACCCACATACTAACACAATGCCATACTACTACTACTACTGACACGGATTCATGCTACAGCCATGTTCCCCTCGTCCATGCCCACATACTACTGTCCCACAGCAGCTCCACACAGTACTGCAGTGCACACACACCATACAGCTAATCCCTCCCCTGTGTGACACATACTGCCCAGCAGAGATACCTGTGTTACCTGTAAGGAGGGAGGATGAGGTGTTATGCGCACCCCCAGGATCTCACCTCCTCCTGACCTCAGGAGTCATCCCCACCACCAGGGAGCAGCAGAATCCTTCCTGGTAAGAACTGCAGCATGCGCATATCACATGAAGTGGGCGGGGTCATGTGCGCAGCTGTGGGCGGAGTTAAGCGGAACCTACTCAGCACATGTTACAGAGTGGAGGGAAGGGTATTGGACAGCAGTGTGCCACCACTGGCTCTGATTGGCTACAGATTAGCCTAGTCCTAGGAGCTCTAATGCTCTGATTGGCTACACGATGCTGTCATTTTCTGTAATTTGTTCTAATGCTCTGACTGGCTTAGAGAGAGAGAGAGAGAGAGAGAGAGAGAGAGAGTGTGTGTGTGTGTGTGTGTGTGTGTGTGTGTGTGTGTGTGTGTGTGTGTGTGTGTGTGTGTGTGTGTGTGTGTGTGTGCTAATTCTCTGATTGGCTACAGGATGGTGTCACTTTCTGTATGTGTCCTTTTGCTCTGATTGGCTACTGGGTGGTGTCACTTCAAGCAGAACTTCAGTCTACAAATACATGTCTCTCACCGATAGCATTAATTATAGGCTTTGTGTGATTTATTCCAACTGCTAGGCATGTTCTCAAATAGAAGAGAGCCGCGTCATGTGTGGGGCTCCCCTGGCAGTATATATGGTAAAAGAATAATTATACCGTATCTTCTATACGTGGGTTCAGTCCATGTATTGTACATCGCACAACGGGGGAGATGTACTAAGCCTTACGGCAGGATGTAGGGCGGGTATGTACCATTACCCGTTCGCCCCGTCTTCGCCTGGCAGGGTAACGACACCCTCTGGGTGGCGATACCCTATTGAAGCCTATGGGCTTCTATCGCCGTCCGCGCGCCCCCCCCCCTCCCATCCTCCTTTGATCTCCTCCTCCCCCAGCAGGTGTCACAGCCGGGAGGACATCCGGCTGCAGGGGGGAGGAGGAGACGCAGGGGGACACTGACAGCTGCCGGGATGTGACGGAGACCCCCGCACACCACATTACAGGTATCGCGGGGGTCTGCGTCACCGCAGCCCGATGCTAGCCGCATATGTTACTACATATGAGGTAGCATCGCGGCGGCTAACAGGCGAGGGGCGGCGATGTATATTAATACATACCGCCCTTAGAGAGACATAAAGTGGGCAAAAATAAAGGGGCCGATTGAGACTCGTAAGTAACGGGCCCAGCGTTTTTTGGGCAATGCTTTAAAAACGCTGGGTGCTCTCCCGGGAACGCAGGAGTGACGTTGCCTGCTCGGGGTAGGCGGCCTAGCAAACGGGTCTGAATTCGTCACAAATTACCAGCCAATTAGCTCCTAACTCACATGTTACAGGCTGTTTGAAGATGGCAGTTAGGGGCTGATTGGTACTTTATCTTTCTCATTCATATATGGCTCAGTACACCTTCCCCAATGCTCCTCCAAAGCTTAGTACGTCTCCCCCAATGTATAACATTTACCGTTAAGGTGACACATTAGTAAATTAGCTGGGAAGTTGGAATGCTGCCACGGGACTTGCTGGCTCTGGGATCCCATTCATTATCATCACCCACTCCCCTGCCAGAGTTACAGTAGCTACAACAGCCCCATAACTATGTCTGTGCCAGTAACTCCCTACCCTGCCCCGCAGACAGACAGCTCCCCGTCCTGAGCACGCTGCCAGCAGCCCTGATCCGGCACATAAATCACAGTGCTGGCCAGGGTTGTGTGGGGTTACAGCAGAGACGACGGGCACTAAGCACCCCGTGGTGATCTGCAGAAATACTGTGGAGGTGGGACACCCACTGATACGACGCCAGCTTCAGTTACACCTCATACCCTCTGATTATGCCGCTTACACGCTTGTATACTATATACTGGCCAGCACACTTGGCATAGTGGTTGGCATTGCTTGTCACAGGCCATTTCCTGAACAGGGTATGGAGTTTTTATGTTCTCCATTTGTGCAGGCTGCAACCAATGGCATTTACAGGTGGTACTGCCAATAGACATCAGCAGGTTCATCTGAATGTATAGGCACACTAGTCAGTTGCCCAGGGCCCCCAGTTCTAAGGGCCTCTGAACAGGGGCAGCTGATGGTCACTCAATGATAGTGCAATATGCTCTATCTGCCAACCAGACTGCAGCCAGACAGTGATTGGATGTCATCATGCTGATTGGTAGATGAGTTGAATTATTCACCAATCAGAGCGACAGCAATTCACTGTATGGAAGCATGGGACAGTCACTGTATGGAAGCATGGGACATTCACTGTATGGAAGCATGGGACAGTCACTGTATGGAAGCATGGGACATTCACTGTATGGAAGCATGGGACAGTCACTGTATGGAAGCATGGGACAGTCACTGTATGGAAGCATGGGACATTCACTGTATGGAAGCATGGGGCATTCACTGTATGGAAGCATGGGACAGTCACTGTATGGAAGCATGGGACAGTCACTGTATGGAAGCATGGGACATTCACTGTATGGAAGCATGGGACAGTCACTGTATGGAAGCATGGGACATTCACTGTATGAAAGCCTGGGACAGTCACTGTATAGAAGCATGGGACAGTCACTGTATGGAAGCATGGGACAGTCACTGTATGGGACATTCACTGTATGGAAGCATGGGACAGTCACTGTATGGAAGCATGGGACATTCACTGTATGGAAGCATGGGACATTCACTGTATGGAAGCATGGGACAGTCACTGTATGGAAGCATGGGACAGTCACTGTATGGAAGCATGGGACAGTCACTGTATGGGACATTCACTGTATGGAAGCATGGGACAGTCACTGTATGGAAGCATGGGACAGTCACTGTATGGAAGCATGGGACATTCACTGTATGGAAGCATGGGACAGTCACTGTATGGAAGCATGGGACATTCACTGTATGGAAGCATGGGACAGTCACTGTATGGAAGCATGGGACAGTCACTGTATGGAAGCATGGGACATTCACTGTATGGAAGCATGGGACAGTCACTGTATGGAAGCATGGGACAGTCACTGTATGGAAGCATGGGACATTCACTGTATGGGACATTGACTGTATAGAAGCATGGGACATTCACTGTATGGATGCATGGGACAGTCACTGTATGGAAGCATGGGACAGTCACTGTATGGAAGCATGGGATATTCACTGTATGGAAGCATGGGACAGTCACTGTATGGAAGCATGGGACATTCACTGTATGGAAGCATGGGACAGTCACTGTATGGAAGCATGGGACAGTCACTGTATGGAAGCATGGGACAGTCACTGTATGGAAGCATGGGACAGTCACTGTATGGAAGCATGGGACAGTCACTGTATGGAAGCATGGGACAGTCACTGTATGGGACAGTCACTGTATGGAAGCATTGGACAGTCACTGTATGGAAGCATGGGACAGTCACTGTATGGAAGCATGGGACAGTCACTGTATGGAAGCATGGGACAGTCACTGTATGGAAGCATGGGGCATTCACTGTATAGAAGCATGGGACATTCACTGTATGGAAGCATGGGACAGTCACTGTATGGAAGCATGGGACAGTCACTGTATGGAAGCATGGGACAGTCACTGTATGGAAGCATGGGACATTCACTGTATGGAAGCATGGGACAGTCACTGTATGGAAGCATGGGACATTCACTGTATGGAAGCATGGGACAGTCACTGTATGGAAGCATGGGACAGTCACTGTATGGAAGCATGGGACAGTCACTGTATGGGACATTCACTGTATAGAAGCATGGGACATTCACTGTATGGAAGCATGGGACAGTCACTGTATGAGACATTCACTGTATAGAAGCATGGGACAGTCACTGTATAGAAGCATGGGACAGTCACTGTATGGAAGCATGGGACATTCACTGTATGGAAGCATGGGACAGTCACTGTATGGAAGCATGGGACATTCACTGTATGGAAGCATGGGACATTCACTGTATGGGACATTCACTGTATAGAAGCATGGGACATTCACAGTATGGATGCATGGGACATTCACTGTATGGATGCATGGGACAGTCACTGTATGGATGCATGGGACAGTCACTGTATGGAAGCATGGGACAGTCACTGTATGGAAGCATGGGACAGTCACTGTATGGAAGCATGGGACAGTCACTGTATGGGACATTCACTGTATGGAAGCATGGGACATTCACTGTATGGAAGCATGGGACAGTCACTGTATGGAAGCATGGGACAGTCACTGTATGGAAGCATGGGACAGTCACTGTATGGAAGCATGGGACATTCACTGTATGGGACATTCACTGTATAGAAGCATGGGACAGTCACTGTATGGGACATTAACTGTATAGAAGCATGGGACAGTCACTGTATAGAAGCATGGGACAGTCACTGTATGGAAGCATGGGACATTCACTGTATGGAAGCATGGGACAGTCACTGTATGGAAGCATGGGACATTCACTGTATGGAAGCATGGGACATTCACTGTATGGGACATTCACTGTATAGAAGCATGGGACATTCACAGTATGGATGCATGGGACATTCACTGTATGGATGCATGGGACAGTCACTGTATGGATGCATGGGACAGTCACTGTATGGAAGCATGGGACAGTCACTGTATGGAAGCATGGGACAGTCACTGTATGGAAGCATGGGACAGTCACTGTATGGGACATTCACTGTATGGAAGCATGGGACATTCACTGTATGGAAGCATGGGACAGTCACTGTATGGAAGCATGGGACAGTCACTGTATGGAAGAATGGGACAGTCACTGTATGGAAGCATGGGACAGTCACTGTATGGAAGCATGGGACAGTCACTGTATGGAAGCATGGGACATTCACTGTATGGGACATTCACTGTATAGAAGCATGGGACAGTCACTGTATGGGACATTAACTGTATAGAAGCATGGGACAGTCACTGTATAGAAGCATGGGACAGACACTGTATGGAAGCATGGGACATTCACTGTATGGAAGCATGGGACAGTCACTGTATGGAAGCATGGGACATTCACTGTATGGAAGCATGGGACATTCACTGTATGGGACATTCACTGTATGGAAGCATGGGACAGTCACTGTATGGAAGCATGGGACAGTCACTGTATGGGACAGTCACTGTATGGAAGCATTGGACAGTCACTGTATGGAAGCATGGGACAGTCACTGTATGGAAGCATGGGACAGTCACTGTATGGAAGCATGGGACAGTCACTGTATAGAAGCATGGGACATTCACTGTATGGAAGCATGGGACATTCACTGTATGGAAGCATGGGACAGTCACTGTATGGAAGCATGGGACAGTCACTGTATGGAAGCATGGGACAGTCACTGTATGGAAGCATGGGACATTCACTGTATGGAAGCATGGGACAGTCACTGTATGGAAGCATGGGACATTCACTGTATGGAAGCATGGGACAGTCACTGTATGGAAGCATGGGACAGTCACTGTATGGAAGCATGGGACAGTCACTGTATGGGACATTCACTGTATAGAAGCATGGGACATTCACTGTATGGAAGCATGGGACAGTCACTGTATGAGACATTCACTGTATAGAAGCATGGGACAGTCACTGTATAGAAGCATGGGACAGTCACTGTATGGAAGCATGGGACATTCACTGTATGGAAGCATGGGACAGTCACTGTATGGAAGCATGGGACATTCACTGTATGGAAGCATGGGACATTCACTGTATGGGACATTCACTGTATAGAAGCATGGGACATTCACAGTATGGATGCATGGGACATTCACTGTATGGATGCATGGGACAGTCACTGTATGGATGCATGGGACAGTCACTGTATGGAAGCATGGGACAGTCACTGTATGGAAGCATGGGACAGTCACTGTATGGAAGCATGGGACAGTCACTGTATGGGACATTCACTGTATGGAAGCATGGGACATTCACTGTATGGAAGCATGGGACAGTCACTGTATGGAAGCATGGGACAGTCACTGTATGGAAGCATGGGACAGTCACTGTATGGAAGCATGGGACAGTCACTGTATGGAAGCATGGGACATTCACTGTAAGGGACATTCACTGTATAGAAGCATGGGACAGTCACTGTATGGGACATTAACTGTATAGAAGCATGGGACAGTCACTGTATAGAAGCATGGGACAGTCACTGTATGGAAGCATGGGACATTCACTGTATGGAAGCATGGGACAGTCACTGTATGGAAGCATGGGACATTCACTGTATGGAAGCATGGGACATTCACTGTATGGGACATTCACTGTATAGAAGCATGGGACATTCACAGTATGGATGCATGGGACATTCACTGTATGGATGCATGGGACAGTCACTGTATGGATGCATGGGACAGTCACTGTATGGAAGCATGGGACAGTCACTGTATGGAAGCATGGGACAGTCACTGTATGGAAGCATGGGACAGTCACTGTATGGGACATTCACTGTATGGAAGCATGGGACAGTCACTGTATGGAAGCATGGGACAGTCACTGTATGGAAGCATGGGACATTCACTGTATGGGACATTCACTGTATAGAAGCATGGGACAGTCACTGTATGGGACATTAACTGTATAGAAGCATGGGACAGTCACTGTATAGAAGCATGGGACAGACACTGTATGGAAGCATGGGACATTCACTGTATGGAAGCATGGGACAGTCACTGTATGGAAGCATGGGACATTCACTGTATGGAAGCATGGGACATTCACTGTATGGGACATTCACTGTATAGAAGCATGGGACATTCACTGTATGGATGCATGGGACATTCACTGTATGGATGCATGGGACAGTCACTGTATGGAAGCATGGGACAGTCACTGTATGGAAGCATGGGACATTCACTGTATGGAAGCATGGGACATTCACTGTATGGAAGCATGGGACAGTCACTGTATGGAAGCATGGGACAGTCACTGTATGGAAGCACGGGACATTCACTGTATGGAAGCACGGGACAGTCACTGTATGGAAGCACGGGACATTCACTGTATGGAAGCATGGGACAGTCACTGTATGGAAGCATGGGACAGTCACTGTATGGAAGCATGGGACAGTCACTGTATGGAAGCATGGGACATTCACTGTATGGAAGCATGGGACAGTCACTGTATGGAAGCATGGGACATTCACTGTATGGAAGCATGGGACAGTCACTGTATGGAAGCATGGGACAGTCACTGTATGGAAGCATGGGACAGTCACTGTATGGGACATTCACTGTATAGAAGCATGGGACATTCACTGTATGGAAGCATGGGACAGTCACTGTATGAGACATTCACTGTATAGAAGCATGGGACAGTCACTGTATAGAAGCATGGGACAGTCACTGTATGGAAGCATGGGACATTCACTGTATGGAAGCATGGGACAGTCACTGTATGGAAGCATGGGACATTCACTGTATGGAAGCATGGGACATTCACTGTATGGGACATTCACTGTATAGAAGCATGGGACATTCACAGTATGGATGCATGGGACATTCACTGTATGGATGCATGGGACAGTCACTGTATGGATGCATGGGACAGTCACTGTATGGAAGCATGGGACAGTCACTGTATGGAAGCATGGGACAGTCACTGTATGGAAGCATGGGACAGTCACTGTATGGGACATTCACTGTATGGAAGCATGGGACATTCACTGTATGGAAGCATGGGACAGTCACTGTATGGAAGCATGGGACAGTCACTGTATGGAAGCATGGGACAGTCACTGTATGGAAGCATGGGACAGTCACTGTATGGAAGCATGGGACATTCACTGTAAGGGACATTCACTGTATAGAAGCATGGGACAGTCACTGTATGGGACATTAACTGTATAGAAGCATGGGACAGTCACTGTATAGAAGCATGGGACAGTCACTGTATGGAAGCATGGGACATTCACTGTATGGAAGCATGGGACAGTCACTGTATGGAAGCATGGGACATTCACTGTATGGAAGCATGGGACATTCACTGTATGGGACATTCACTGTATAGAAGCATGGGACATTCACAGTATGGATGCATGGGACATTCACTGTATGGATGCATGGGACAGTCACTGTATGGATGCATGGGACAGTCACTGTATGGAAGCATGGGACAGTCACTGTATGGAAGCATGGGACAGTCACTGTATGGAAGCATGGGACAGTCACTGTATGGGACATTCACTGTATGGAAGCATGGGACAGTCACTGTATGGAAGCATGGGACAGTCACTGTATGGAAGCATGGGACATTCACTGTATGGGACATTCACTGTATAGAAGCATGGGACAGTCACTGTATGGGACATTAACTGTATAGAAGCATGGGACAGTCACTGTATAGAAGCATGGGACAGACACTGTATGGAAGCATGGGACATTCACTGTATGGAAGCATGGGACAGTCACTGTATGGAAGCATGGGACATTCACTGTATGGAAGCATGGGACATTCACTGTATGGGACATTCACTGTATAGAAGCATGGGACATTCACTGTATGGATGCATGGGACATTCACTGTATGGATGCATGGGACAGTCACTGTATGGAAGCATGGGACAGTCACTGTATGGAAGCATGGGACATTCACTGTATGGAAGCATGGGACATTCACTGTATGGAAGCATGGGACAGTCACTGTATGGAAGCACGGGACAGTCACTGTATGGAAGCACGGGACATTCACTGTATGGAAGCACGGGACAGTCACTGTATGGAAGCACGGGACATTCACTGTATGGAAGCATGGGACAGTCACTGTATGGAAGCATGGGACAGTCACTGTATGGAAGCATGGGACAGTCACTGTATGGAAGCATGGGACAGTCACTGTATGGAAGCATGGGACAGTCACTGTATGGAAGCATGGGACAGTCACTGTATGGAAGCATGGGACAGTCACTGTATGGAAGCATGGGACATTCACTGTATGGAAGCATGGGACAGTCACTGTATGGAAGCATGGGACATTCACTGTATGGAAGCATGGGACAGTCACTGTATGGAAGCATGGGACAGTCACTGTATGGAAGCATGGGACAGTCACTGTATGGAAGCATGGGACAGTCACTGTATGGGACATTCACTGTATAGAAGCATGGGACATTCACTGTATGGAAGCATGGGACAGTCACTGTATGGAAGCATGGGACAGTCACTGTATAGAAGCATGGGACATTCACTGTATGGAAGCATGGGACATTCACTGTATGGAAGCATGGGACAGTCACTGTATGGAAGCATGGGACAGTCACTGTATGGAAGCATGGGACAGTCACTGTATGGAAGCATGGGACATTCACTGTATGGAAGCATGGGACAGTCACTGTATGGAAGCATGGGACATTCACTGTATGGAAGCATGGGACAGTCACTGTATGGAAGCATGGGACAGTCACTGTATGGAAGCATGGGACAGTCACTGTATGGAAGCATGGGACATTCACTGTATGGAAGCATGGGACAGTCACTGTATGGAAGCATGGGACATTCACTGTATGGAAGCATGGGACAGTCACTGTATGGAAGCATGGGACAGTCACTGTATGGAAGCATGGGACAGTCACTGTATGGGACATTCACTGTATAGAAGCATGGGACATTCACTGTATGGAAGCATGGGACAGTCACTGTATGGAAGCATGGGACAGTCACTGTATGGGACAGTCACTGTATGGAAGCATGGGACAGTCACTGTATGGAAGCATGGGACATTCACTGTATGGAAGCATGGGACAGTCACTGTATGGAACCATGGGACAGTCACTGTATGGAAGCATGGGACAGTCACTGTATGGAAGCATGGGACAGTCACTGTATGGAAGCATGGGACAGTCACTGTATGGAAGCATGGGACAGTCACTGTATGGAAGCATGGGACATACACTGTATGGAAGCATGGGACAGTCACTGTATGGAAGCATGGGACATTCACTGTATGGAAGCATGGGACATTCACTGTATGGAAGCATGGGACATTCACTGTATGGAAGCATGGGACAGTCACTGTATGGAAGCATGGGACAGTCACTGTATGGAAGCATGGGACAGTCACTGTATGGAAGCATGGGACAGTCACTGTATGGAAGCATGGGACAGTCACTGTATGGAAGCATGGGACAGTCACTGTATGGAAGCATGGGACATTCACTGTATGGAAGCATGGGACAGTCACTGTATGGAAGCATGGGACAGTCACTGTATGGAAGCATGGGACATTCACTGTATGGAAGCATGGGACATTCACTGTATGGAAGCATGGGACATTCACTGTATGGAAGCATGGGACATTCACTGTATGGAAGCACGGGACAGTCACTGTATGGAAGCACGGGACAGTCACTGTATGGAAGCACGGGACAGTCACTGTATGGAAGCACGGGACATTCACTGTATGGATGCACGGGACAGTCACTGTATGGAAGCACGGGACAGTCACTGTATGGAAGCACGGGACATTCACTGTATGGAAGCACGGGACATTCACTGTATGGAAGCACGGGACAGTCACTGTATGGAAGCACGGGACAGTCACTGTATGGAAGCACGGGACATTCACTGTATGGAAGCACGGGACAGTCACTGTATGGAAGCACGGGACATTCACTGTATGGAAGCACGGGACAGTCACTGTATGGAAGCACGGGACAGTCACTGTATGGAAGCACGGGACAGTCACTGTATGGAAGCACGGGACAGTCACTGTATGGAAGCACGGGACAGTCACTGTATGGAAGCATGGGACAGTCACTGTATGGAAGCATGGGACAGTCACTGTATGGAAGCATGGGACATTCACTGTATGGAAGCATGGGACAGTCACTGTATGGAAGCATGGGACAGTCACTGTATGGAAGCATGGGACAGTCACTGTATGGAAGCATGGGACAGTCACTGTATGGGACATTCACTGTATAGAAGCATGGGACATTCACTGTATGGAAGCATGGGACAGTCACTGTATGGAAGCATGGGACAGTCACTGTATAGAAGCATGGGACATTCACTGTATGGAAGCATGGGACATTCACTGTATGGAAGCATGGGACAGTCACTGTATGGAAGCATGGGACAGTCACTGTATGGAAGCATGGGACAGTCACTGTATGGAAGCATGGGACAGTCACTGTATGGAAGCATGGGACAGTCACTGTATGGAAGCATGGGACATTCACTGTATGGAAGCATGGGACAGTCACTGTATGGAAGCATGGGACAGTCACTGTATGGAAGCATGGGACAGTCACTGTATGGAAGCATGGGACATTCACTGTATGGAAGCATGGGACAGTCACTGTATGGAAGCATGGGACATTCACTGTATGGAAGCATGGGACAGTCACTGTATGGAAGCATGGGACAGTCACTGTATGGAAGCATGGGACAGTCACTGTATGGAAGCATGGGACAGTCACTGTATGGGACATTCACTGTATAGAAGCATGGGACATTCACTGTATGGAAGCATGGGACAGTCACTGTATGGAAGCATGGGACAGTCACTGTATGGGACAGTCACTGTATGGAAGCATGGGACAGTCACTGTATGGAAGCATGGGACATTCACTGTATGGAAGCATGGGACAGTCACTGTATGGAAGCATGGGACAGTCACTGTATGGAAGCATGGGACAGTCACTGTATGGAAGCATGGGACAGTCACTGTATGGAAGCATGGGACAGTCACTGTATGGAAGCATGGGACAGTCACTGTATGGAAGCATGGGACAGTCACTGTATGGAAGCACGGGACAGTCACTGTATGGAAGCACGGGACATTCACTGTATGGAAGCACGGGACAGTCACTGTATGGAAGCACGGGACAGTCACTGTATGGAAGCACGGGACAGTCACTGTATGGAAGCACGGGACAGTCACTGTATGGAAGCACGGGACAGTCACTGTATGGAAGCATGGGACAGTCACTGTATGGAAGCATGGGACAGTCACTGTATGGAAGCATGGGACATTCACTGTATGGAAGCATGGGACAGTCACTGTATGGAAGCATGGGACATTCACTGTATGGAAGCATGGGACAGTCACTGTATGGAAGCATGGGACAGTCACTGTATGGAAGCATGGGACAGTCACTGTATGGAAGCATGGGACAGTCACTGTATGGGACATTCACTGTATAGAAGCATGGGACATTCACTGTATGGAAGCATGGGACAGTCACTGTATGGAAGCATGGGACAGTCACTGTATAGAAGCATGGGACATTCACTGTATGGAAGCATGGGACATTCACTGTATGGAAGCATGGGACAGTCACTGTATGGAAGCATGGGACAGTCACTGTATGGAAGCATGGGACAGTCACTGTATGGAAGCATGGGACAGTCACTGTATGGAAGCATGGGACAGTCACTGTATGGAAGCATGGGACATTCACTGTATGGAAGCATGGGACAGTCACTGTATGGAAGCATGGGACAGTCACTGTATGGAAGCATGGGACAGTCACTGTATGGAAGCATGGGACATTCACTGTATGGAAGCATGGGACAGTCACTGTATGGAAGCATGGGACATTCACTGTATGGAAGCATGGGACAGTCACTGTATGGAAGCATGGGACAGTCACTGTATGGAAGCATGGGACAGTCACTGTATGGAAGCATGGGACAGTCACTGTATGGGACATTCACTGTATAGAAGCATGGGACATTCACTGTATGGAAGCATGGGACAGTCACTGTATGGAAGCATGGGACAGTCACTGTATGGGACAGTCACTGTATGGAAGCATGGGACAGTCACTGTATGGAAGCATGGGACATTCACTGTATGGAAGCATGGGACAGTCACTGTATGGAAGCATGGGACAGTCACTGTATGGAAGCATGGGACAGTCACTGTATGGAAGCATGGGACAGTCACTGTATGGAAGCATGGGACAGTCACTGTATGGAAGCATGGGACAGTCACTGTATGGAAGCATGGGACATTCACTGTATGGAAGCATGGGACAGTCACTGTATGGAAGCATGGGACAGTCACTGTATGGAAGCATGGGACAGTCACTGTATGGAAGCATGGGACAGTCACTGTATGGAAGCATGGGACATTCACTGTATGGAAGCATGGGACAGTCACTGTATGGAAGCATGGGACATTCACTGTATGGAAGCATGGGACAGTCACTGTATGGAAGCATGGGACAGTCACTGTATGGAAGCATGGGACAGTCACTGTATGGAAGCATGGGACATTCACTGTATGGAAGCATGGGACATTCACTGTATGGAAGCATGGGACAGTCACTGTATGGAAGCATGGGACATTCACTGTATGGAAGCATGGGACACTCACTGTATGGAAGCATGGGACACTCACTGTATGGAAGCATGGGACAGTCACTGTATGGAAGCATGGGACACTCACTGTATGGAAGCATGGGACAGTCACTGTATGGAAGCATGGGACAGTCACTGTATGGAAGCATGGGACAGTCACTGTATGGAAGCATGGGACAGTCACTGTATGGAAGCATGGGACAGTCACTGTATGGAAGCATGGGACAGTCACTGTATGGAAGCATGGGACAGTCACTGTATGGAAGCATGGGACATTCACTGTATGGAAGCATGGGACAGTCACTGTATGGAAGCATGGGACATTCACTGTATGGAAGCATGGGACAGTCACTGTATGGAAGCATGGGACAGTCACTGTATGGAAGCATGGGACAGTCACTATATGGAAGCATGGGACAGTCACTGTATGGGACATTCACTGTATAGAAGCATGGGACATTCACTGTATGGAAGCATGGGACAGTCACTGTATGGAAGCATGGGACAGTCACTGTATAGAAGCATGGGACATTCACTGTATGGAAGCATGGGACATTCACTGTATGGAAGCATGGGACATTCACTGTATGGAAGCATGGGACACTCACTGTATGGAAGAATGGGACAGTCACTGTATGGAAGCATGGGACAGTCACTGTATGGAAGCATGGGACAGTCACTGTATGGAAGCATGGGACAGTCACTGTATGGAAGCATGGGACAGTCACTGTATGGAAGCATGGGACAGTCACTGTATGGAAGCATGGGACAGTCACTGTATGGAAGCATGGGACAGTCACTGTATGGAAGCATGGGACAGTCACTGTATGGAAGCATGGGACATTCACTGTATGGAAGCATGGGACAGTCACTGTATGGAAGCATGGGACATTCACTGTATGGAAGCATGGGACAGTCACTGTATGGAAGCATGGGACAGTCACTGTATGGAAGCATGGGACAGTCACTGTATGGAAGCATGGGACAGTCACTGTATGGGACATTCACTGTATAGAAGCATGGGACATTCACTGTATGGAAGCATGGGACAGTCACTGTATGGAAGCATGGGACAGTCACTGTATAGAAGCATGGGACATTCACTGTATGGAAGCATGGGACATTCACTGTATGGAAGCATGGGACATTCACTGTATGGAAGCATGGGACAGTCACTGTATGGAAGCATGGGACAGTCACTGTATGGAAGCATGGGACATTCACTGTATGGAAGCATGGGACAGTCACTGTATGGAAGCATGGGACATTCACTGTATGGAAGCATGGGACAGTCACTGTATGGAAGCATGGGACAGTCACTGTATGGAAGCATGGGACAGTCACTGTATGGAAGCATGGGACATTCACTGTATGGAAGCATGGGACAGTCACTGTATGGAAGCATGGGACATTCACTGTATGGAAGCATGGGACAGTCACTGTATGGAAGCATGGGACAGTCACTGTATGGAAGCATGGGACACTCACTGTATGGGACGTTGTTGGGGGATGTATTGTTATCCCTCCTTTACCTGATAGACCTCAATGTGATGACTCCTTAGAATTCCGTGAGAGAGAGACCCTGTATAGAAATGATCAATAATCGGAGACCAAGTATGCAGGGTACAACTCTGGCTTTAATGAGGGACGTACCACATATTTATAACAATACATAGGATGTAGGCTCGACAAGCTAATAGGCTGGCATTTAGGTACAGAGGTGGGGAAAGTACAGTGTCTAGAGAGGGGGGGGGGGGGAGTACAAGTTACCATATAGGGACATGGTGTAGCATACAGCAGTTTCGGACAAATCGCATGGTATACAGTTATCTCGAAGTGCATAACACAGAGTTCAAAGGAACAAGTTGGGGAAGTAGCATCACGTGATATGCAGGAAAGGAAACTTACAGAATGTACAGGAGAAACGAAACTCAGAAGTACATTAAGACAAGATGGCTGATTAACCCTTCAATCCCCTCTTAGAATCATAGTCTCTCAGACTATCTGATTCTTATAAACGGCTTCCCTCTTCTGGCGTTGCTGTGTGACATAAGCAGCGTAATCTTCTGGGGAAGGGGTCTTGGCAGACAAGTCAGCATACATAACAGGTGTAGCATTGTCTAGGTACTTTGCCCCAATCTTCTTGCACAGGGGGAAAACACAATAAGCAATAATCATAAATAATATCAGTACTACAAGTAGGAAAATGCCTAGCTGAGCTAAGGCATGTTTCCAATTGTTCATCCATCCAAACCAAGCACTCCAGGGGTCGGTGACACCTGAGTTCTTCTTGAGTTCGATGGATAGATCTTCTAACTTTTTAATAGCTAAAGTGATTTTACCGTTGGGACCTGTGTTGTCAGGTATGTACGTACAGCATCCTGCTACTTTATTAATATACACACAAGTTCCTCCTTTTTCAGCAAGAATCATATCTAAGGCCATTCGATTTTGGAATGTCATCTGGGAGGTGGCCTCTAATTGTTCAGCTATACCTTTCAAAGCATCTCGGGTATCATTAACAAATCTCTGCTGATTATAATACATATAATTTATCCATGCTACATTTTTATTGATTGTCACAATGGGTATCAGTGATTCAAAGCCGGCAGCAACTTCGTCTCGTGCTTTGAACTCATCTGGGACCCCTCTTGGGACACCAATAGTATCTATGTATACATGAGGATCAAAACTTTCCTTAGGTGTTTCTCTTTTACTTCTAATAATGTCTAGTGGTTTTGTTGTGGGTGCAGGTGTGGGTATTTCAATGCTGGAGGGTAGAATGTGGATAGGCATGATGACTTTAGCCAGGGCACATTCTCCTTTCCATGTTTTTTCGAGTCTGGTTCTAATTTTCATATCACCACAGATAAAATAAATATCACCAAGGGACTTTTTCATAATGGATAGGGCAAAGAATCTGCGAGTGGCACAGAATCCTTCAGGAAATACTTTCAAATCAGCTCCATTGGTGATATTTGAGTAATAACAAGTGTAATCACCTGGGTAGATGGTGATAGTGTTACCTGGGTTGGTGTGTTTAGACAAAATGGGGTAATTCCTTTTCCATGACTCACATTCATTATCTAATGTCTTATTATCAGTGTACAAGGTAAAAAAGCATTTATCCTCTGATTCTGGTATATTCAGGGGGACAGTACCTAGATGAGGTCTAGATTTAGCACATACATAACAATTAGTATTATTACTTTTATGGGCATTATATTTCATCCATTCTAACCAAAAATTAACATCTGAGAATCCAGTTTCCATAGCTATAGTATCTTCATAAGTGGGGTTGTTGATAGCTAACATGTCTTTGAACTTAACTATGTGTGGCATAAGAGGCTTACCTGTGTCATCCCTTCCCCTTTGTGCACTGGGGACATAGTTTTTATCATTATACATATCCTTTAGGTAGAAGGTTTGCCGGTAGCTAGGGACTGGGCCTCGGGGGGAAGTGAAGTCCAAATACGTACAGGCCGCTGTCTTGGGGGCTGGGGTTTTCTATATTTATCGTAAACTGACAGGGCTTGAGGGTCTTAGGTTTCCAGTACCCGTGGGGTCGGTCTGCGTTAGAGGAAGTGCAGATAGTGGTACGCTTGGAGATAGTCATTCTATCTATGAGGGTTTTATCGTGCTTATCCTTTCTACTGAGAGCCTCGGTGGGGTGATAGCCCCATCGATCTCCTGTATTCCAGGCTGCTGCTCCCCAGTAATCACAGTCGTGTCCCCAGTAATCACTTGTTACACAGATATAAATAACTTCGGGCCTTAAGTTGGATGATGATGCTCGCATGGCTTGATCGATTTTTTCTCTCTTTCTAGCTAGTTTTGGGAATTGGAAATAGTCAAGCACAAATGTGGCAACATGGGTATTAGATGAATTATACCATAGGGTTAACAGTTCGTCATCTCGAGTTATATCTACTTCAGCTTTAAGGGGTATATATACTGCAAGACCTAGCAAAGTCACTAGGGCTAAAGTGGGGGGAATCATTTCTCTCAAAGTCCCCCTCGGCTTCAGGAGGTTGTAAGTCTTCGTCCTCGGTATCTTCAACCGGCAGTTCTTCTCCAGGGTGGAGGTCAGGGTTGTCTACCCTCGTTAGTACCTCGTCCTGTTGGAGGTCAGGGTTGTCTACCCTCGTTAGTACCTCGCTGGTCCGGCCTGTGTCAATCTCTGGATCGGTGTCGACCTCTGTGTCGATAGCAGCTGAAGTTGGGATTTTCTTTACTCTGGATGCGTGGATCCACGTTGGTCCCTCGTCTGTAAGAACAGCCGTTCTTGTGACAGCGACCACTTCTGTCTCTGGTCCGTATGCGAAGTCTCCGGGGTTCTTGTTCCTTGGCAGGATCTTCACAACGACCTTGTCTCCAACCCTGAATGGGTGGGTGGGTATCTGTGGATGAGAAGATAACATTTTGTTCAATCTCATCTAGTTTCTGTATTAGGGATCTTATGTATTCTTCTCTTATTACTTCTAAGTCCCCCTCCGCTATGACCAATGGTTTCTTCGCCCAGGGCGTGGGGAAGGGTCTGCCCATTAGCACTTCGAAGGGGGAGTAACCTAGAGTCTTTTGTGGCGTCATTCTAATTTCAGCCAGTATGATAGGAAGGACTGTCTTCCATTTGCTGAAGGTGCCGCCTGTTGCTTTTCTCAATTTATCCTTTAAAGTCCTATTCATTCGTTCCACGATACCTGAGCTCTGGGGATGATAGGGAATGTGGAATTTCCATTGGATTTGCAAGGCTTTAACTAGAGCTTCAGTGACTTTTGCAGTAAAGGCTGATCCTTTATCGCTATTGATTTGTAGTGGGCATCCCCATCGCGGAATGATCTCCTGCGTGAGAATGCGGGCAACTGTTTTTGCGTCTTCGGACTTTGTTGGAAATGCTTCTGGCCATCGTGAGAACATATCAACTATGACCAAAGCGTATTCTTGTTTTCCTGTACCTGGTATATGGGTAAAATCTATCTGCAGGTGAGTAAACGGGGTGGTTGGGTATTCAAGATGCTGGTGTCTTGCTTTGTTGGGGTTGTTTGGGTTGTTTCTAAGACACACAATACATCTGCTAACATATTGGTTTACAAGTTCTTTTGCATTTGTGATGTAAAAATCATTGGTGAGGAGCAGTGTTGTTGTGACTTTACTGTGGTGACCTACTCCGTGGTAGTGTGCTATGAACAGTGAAGCGCTTGTTTGGGGGATGCATGGTTTCCCCTCTTTGCAGATTAATCCAGTCCGTGGATTCTTCTGCAGAATTGGGTATGTCCAATCTGATAAATCAGAGTTAGAGGCAGCCGCCTGTAATTCCGTAAGTAAGTATGTGTCATCTAAGGATGGTGGCGAGATTACGGCCAGTGTGAGATTGTATGTGGATGTGGTAGCAGCCTGTTTTGCAGCAGTGTCAGCAAGGGCATTGCCCCGCGAGATATCGTCCTTTCCTCCGGTGTGTGCTTTGCAGTGGAGGATGGCAATGTGTGAAGGCAGTGTGATTGCATGTAGGAGATCAGTGATTAATTGGGCATGTGATATGCCTTTTCCATCAGCGCCTGTGAAGCCTCGGCGCTGCCAAATCATACCATGGTCGTGGACAACGCCATAGGCATATTTGGAGTCTGTGTAAATAGTGACAGGCTTTGCAGTGTATAGGTGGCATGCTCTTGTGAGAGCAATTAGTTCAGCAGCTTGTGCTGATTGTAGAGGAACTGCTTTTGCTTCAAGAACAGTTTGAGGAAGTTTAACTACTGCGTAGCCTGCCTGGTACGTGTTGTCATTTGGTCGACTGCAAGATCCGTCAACAAAAATTATGTCGGCGTCAGGTATGGGCACAGTCGACATGTCACTTCTGGGTGAAGTTTCTGAGTCAATTGTCAGAGAACAGTCATGTGGAGGAGGTGCCTCGTCGTCAGGTCCTTTTAAGCCTAAAAGGGCATTGAGTATGGGCACCGGTCCCTCTGAATTTGTTGCGTACTTGATAATGAGTGATGGGTTACCTAGTAGGAGTACCTCGTAACCACTGAGTCTTTGGGCTGACATGTGTTGTGTATGTAAGCCTTTGAGGATGGACAATACGTTATGTGTAGTATGGAGAACGGTACTGTGTCCTAAAGTGAGTGCGGCAGCCATTTCAACAACCATTGCACAGGCAGCCAGTGCTCGAAGACAAGCAGGCATTCCTTGTACAGTGACCGGCATTACCTTTGAAAAGAATGCGACGGGTCGCATTTTGCCTCCATGAACTTGGGTGAGCACACCCGCCATAGTTTTACAGGTGTCCCTTGCAAACAGGTGAAATGGCAAAACATAGTTGGGGAGACCAAGCGCGGGGCTTTTAACTAACATTGCTTTGAGCTTTTCATATGCAGAAAACATTTCATTTGACCATTGTATGACTTTGGGTTTGTCTTTGAGTGTGCATTGTCTCAAGATATTATCGTAATAGGAACAATCAGAAATCCACTGTCTGCAGTAATTTACCATACCCAAGAAAGACAGCATATCTTTCTGGGTAGCTGGGGTGACCAGGCCCAGTACAGACTGTATGCGTTGTGGGCTGATTTTCCTTTCTCCCTCAGAGAGCACAAAACCCAAGTAATTGACATGCTTTTGACACCATTGCATTTTTGTTTTGGACACCTTGTGTCCACATTCACATAACCAGTTTAACAGTGATATACCATCCTCCCGGCTGGCCTCCTCCGTTGGACTACAGAGTAGCAGATCGTCTGCATACTGTAGCAGGACAGAACTATGGGGGGGGTGCCATGGAGCCAATGTGGCTTGGAGGACTATGCTATAGACTACAGGTGAGTCAATATAGCCTTGTGGTAAACGACACCAGGTGAGTTGTTTACCTTCAAAAGAAAAAGCAAAGAGTAATTGGGTCTCTGCGTCAATCGGGATACTGAAAAATGCGTTCTTCAGATCCACCACTGTAAAATATACTGCGTCTGCAGGGATGGCTGAAATGAGTGTGTTAATGTCTGGCACTATTGGTGCAATTGGGACTATGAGGTCATTTACCTTCCTCAAGTCCTGTACAAATCTAATACTTCCGTCAGCCTTGGAGACTGGGTTGATGGGTGTTGAGTATGGTGAGACAACATATCTCAGTATGCCTTGTTCTAAGAACTCCTGTATCATTGGTCTAAGACCTTCAATTTTCTCTTGTGAGAGTGAATATTGTTTGATGTATACTTGACTTGAATCTGGTTTGAGTTTGGCTTTGTATGGCGTACAGGGTATGAAGCCTGTGTCATAGGGACCGTTGGCCCAGATTCCTGCGTTGATTTTGTCAATTGAAGTGTTAAGTGAGTCTTGGGACATTAAGAAGTGTGGTGAAGTGACGTGAAGTCCACTTCCCTTGGGTGAAGGTGTGATGGAGATGCGGAATTTATTGAAAAGGTCCCTTCCCAATAAGTTGACAGGGCATTCTGCGATGACCCTGAATTGATGTTCACCTAAATAACGTCCGTTTTCAGATTGTATGGTCAGTTCGTCAGTCAGGTAAGTGTCAGTGGGTATCCCGTTGATTCCCATTGAAGGAGTAGTCTTTTGTAATTCACCATCATAGTGTAAGGAACACAGGACACTGGTTGTGGCACCGCTGTCTACCAAAAAGGGTAGTTTCTTCCCATTCACATATAATGTGACAAGGGGTGCATCTTCCCAGTGGGTGGTAAATTGGACAAAAGATGGGACACCCTCCTCCGGGCCCCGTCACAGGGTGGGGTCGGACCAGTCAACTCTAAAGCGTACATGTTCTTGAACGGGTGTGGGGCCACGGGCTGCTCTGGGTGGCCCTTGTGTGAAAGATGGTTGTTGAGACCTGTGTGGGCCTTGTGGAGGTCGATATGGTTGTTGTGGTCTTTGGGGTGGGAATGGGCATTCCCTAGCCCAGTGTGTATCTTGGCCACAATTGTAACATGTTGTTTGTTTTGCTATTGCGCCAGTGTTATTATCTCTGTTGTAAGGAGGGGCCCGATGGTGTTGGTGTGGTGGGCCTTGTGATGGTCTGAAGGGTTTCCTTTGACCATATTGGGGTGCCCTACTCTGTCTATTTGGTGGGCCCCTGTTGTCTTGTTGATAACTATGACTAGGAATTGTGGCGGGTTTTTTTACTTCAAAACAACCTGCTGCTTCTTTTTCGTATAGGTGTGTGTCAAATTCCTCGACACTGTCAGAGGTCCAAGAAGAGACACTCTGCTTTACTGATGTTGAGATGGAGCTGTGTAAGTTACTGATAAAGGTGGAAATGAGTAAGTGGTGCATGTCGAGGAAGAGGCCAGCTTCCTCGGTCCAACATTTCCTAAATCTCTTCCAGAATTCAGTGACTGTCTCAGTGGGTTTTTGCTTACAAGCCACTGCTACAGGTAGGGAGGATCTCATTTTAAATACTTGGACCATGTATGTTTCTAATTCAGTCCACATTTTCTTTATCCCCTCTGTGGTATTTAAGGGGTAGTCTGAGGCGTCGATATCTGCGGATTTTACACTAATTGTTGGAACCTTATCCCAGTCCCAAGCGTGGTGATGATCTATAACATTATCGACAATTAATTTGATATCTTCTTGTGTGTAATTTCTGCCATTACATGCCTTTTTTAAATATGCAATGCATCCTGTTGCTGTGACAGTGGGTTTTGGGCAGTGTTTGATTATTCTATTTAGATCCTCTATGTCTATGGGTTTAGTCAGTAATTGATCACCTATTGTCATGAAGGGTGTATGGGTGGTTGCGGTTCCATCATAGATGGCACCAGATTTTGTTGATTTGGGACTGAGTTCATCGATTGTTTTTGATGGATCTATGTTTATTCTTTTTGCCATTAATTGTTGTCTTGTGATCCTGTCTAACATTTGATCCTCATTTTCTTCATGTCCCTCTAAGGGAGGTGTGTCATCGTTTTCGGATGACTTATTGTCTTTTTCATCTTTCTGGTCTATTTTTTCTTTTGGCTTTTTAGGTGGTTTTATACCTGTTTCACCAAATGATGGGGCTGTGGGTTTCAAGATATGATGTCCGACAGCCATTAATTCTGTGTCTGTAATGGAGGGGTATAGTGGACTATAGGGAGGTGGTGACAGATTTTTGAGTATTTTATTACACCTTAATTCTTCTATATTATGTAATTTTGTTGTGACAGATTTTATCTTTCTCTGTTTCTTAGATAAGTTTGTGTCGTACCAGGAGGGAGCAATGATGAGCCATTGTTCTCCTCCTGCACACATGTATTTCATATCCCACTTGGGATCTGCTGTGTAATATGGCCAGGCTTCTTTATCCTCTAGACAAAGACCTTTGACCATATCCATGAAGAAAGGGTAGTTTGATCCTTCTCTGGGGAAAGGGTTGGGACTTACTGCTTCTGTCCACCCTGCTAAATTGTCTACCCATGGATTAACTAAGAAGTAATCCGTGGATGAATTACGGGCAACATATTCCTTACATGTTTCACTAGGTAATGGGGGTGGATAGACTGTTTTATTCTTACTATTATTTCCACCCATGTCGGGGTATGATTGTGTATCAATATTTTTGACTGTGAATGGGAGCGTGGAAAGTTCTTAATACTCAGACCAGGGGCGCCGTCTCAGTCAGGCAGGTCGGGACCTGTGGCAGCAGACTGTGAGGGTTGGTCTTTATCTGAATATTATATGAACTATATTTCCTCTAAGTACATCCCATTAATATAAAAGTACAAAATGTTAGTGAAACAACAGACCGTCTACGTGACGGTGGACAGAGTCTTGTTGTTATGTGAATACTGTATATGAAGCCTCACGTAGCGTTATCCTTAGAGGTAAGGAAGCATCAAGGCCGCTAGTCTGTTGGCATACAGTAAACAATATTTTCCTGATGTTATTGTGCGTGAACTTACCAACCGCACTTACAATGGTTATACAGATATCAATTGTGTGTTCACTTACCAACCACACAAAGGATATTCAATAGAACAGACAGTTTTAAACATACAATAAATGAAGACAGAAAAGAATGGCCATAAGGAGACGAGTGATCAAATTGAGGTCACTAAATCGGACCCCAGGTCCTGTCTATGTGTCCCAGACACAAATGTCAATGTTCAGATCCCAGATCTGTGTGCGCACATTGAAGTGAAGTCCCTGACTTCAGAAGTCCCAGACTTCGTAAAAGTGTTCTTCTGTTCCCGGAACAGAGATACACGGGTTCAAATTCTGACTGTCTGCAATCCCAAAATGACAAAAAGATTAGTTCTCTGTCAGTCTAGGGACAGACCCAGAATCCCGGACGAGCCCCCAGCTGTTGGGGGATGTATTGTTATCCCTCCTTTACCTGATAGACCTCAATGTGATGACTCCTTAGAATTCCGTGAGAGAGAGACCCTGTATAGAAATGATCAATAATCGGAGACCAAGTATGCAGGGTACAACTCTGGCTTTAATGAGGGACGTACCACATATTTATAACAATACATAGGATGTAGGCTCGACAAGCTAATAGGCTGGCATTTAGGTACAGAGGTGGGGAAAGTACAGTGTCTAGAGAGGGGGGGGGGGAGTACAAGTTACCATATAGGGACATGGTGTAGCATACAGCAGTTTCGGACAAATCGCATGGTATACAGTTATCTCGAAGTGCATAACACAGAGTTCAAAGGAACAAGTTGGGGAAGTAGCATCACGTGATATGCAGGAAAGGAAACTTACAGAATGTACAGGAGAAACGAAACTCAGAAGTACATTAAGACAAGATGGCTGATTAACCCTTCAATCATTCACTGTATAGAAGCATGGGACATTCACTGTATGGAAGCATGGGACAGTCACTGTATGGAAGCATGGGACAGTCACTGTATGGGAC
Organism: Crinia signifera; assembly: GCF_055691185.1. Taxonomy (NCBI): domain Eukaryota; kingdom Metazoa; phylum Chordata; class Amphibia; order Anura; family Myobatrachidae; genus Crinia; species Crinia signifera. The sequence goes on along the minus strand of NC_139223.1, from coordinate 28,835,039 downwards.
AGTCACTGTATGGAAGCATGGGACAGTCACTGTATGGAAGCATGGGACAGTCACTGTATGGGACAGTCACTGTATAGAAGCATGGGACATTCACTGTATGGAAGCATGGGACAGTCACTGTATGGAAGCATGGGACAGTCACTGTATGGGACAGTCACTGTATGGAAGCATGGGACAGTCACTGTATGGAAGCATGGGACAGTCACTGTATGGAACCATGGGACAGTCACTGTATGGAAGCATGGGACAGTCACTGTATGGAAGCATGGGACAGTCACTGTATGGAAGCATGGGACATTCACTGTATGGAAGCATGGGACATTCACTGTATGGAAGCATGGGACATTCACTGTATGGAAGCATGGGACAGTCACTGTATGGAAGCATGGGACATTCACTGTATGGAAGCATGGGACAGTCACTGTATGGAAGCATGGGACAGTCACTGTATGGAAGCATGGGACAGTCACTGTATGGAAGCATGGGACAGTCACTGTATGGAAGCATGGGATATTCACTGTATGGAAGCATGGGACAGTCACTGTATGGAAGCATGGGACAGTCACTGTATGGAAGCATGGGACAGTCACTGTATGGAAGCATGGGACAGTCACTGTATGGAAGCATGGGACAGTCACTGTATGGAAGCATGGGACAGTCACTGTATGGAAGCATGGGACATTCACTGTATGGGACAGTCACTGTATGGAAGCATGGGACAGTCACTGTATGGAAGCATGGGACAGTCACTGTATGGAAGCATGGGACAGTCACTGTATGGAAGCATGGGACAGTCACTGTATGGAAGCATGGGACAGTCACTGTATGGAAGCATGGGACAGTCACTGTATGGAAGCATGGGACAGTCACTGTATGGAAGCATGGGACAGTCACTGTATGGGACAGCGGTTATGGTATGCAACATAGACTTACTCATAATAGACAGTCATATGGTCGACCACTAATGGTCGACAGTCACAAGGTCGACAGGGTCTAAAGGTCGAGTGGTAAAAAGTCGACATGGTTATATGGTCGACATGAAAAAGGTCGACATGGTCAAAAGGTCAATATGGAAAACAGTTGACATGAGTTTTTAATGTTTTTAGGGTGTCTATGTCGACACAGGTCAACATGGACACTGTCTAAGTGCACCACGTCCCCTCGTATCGCTCGCTGCGCTCGGCACACTATTATATTCTCCCACCACACCGCCTGTCGGCACATGTCGGCTGGAAATATAGTAAAGAAATGCATGTTGACCTTTTGGCCATGTCGACCTTTTGACCATGTCGACCTTTAAACCCTGTCAACCTTTTGACTGTTGAACTTCATGCAGTAGCTGAATCTGGGCTTGCTGCCCTTACACAACATCTGAATATGGGTTTGCTGCTCCTGAATCTGGGCTTGCTGCCCAGCAGCCAGTTCAGTAAACCATACCTCCCCCAACAGTCCTGAATACCGCGGGAATGTCCCGGTTTTCAGGGACATTCCCGCGTCCCTCCCACGGCCGGTAGTGTCCCGCGGCGAAGAAGGGGCTGTTGGGAGTCCCCCCTGTTGGCTGCTGATCGGTTTTTTTGGGGGGGTGATTTTTTCATCCAAACATCCAAAATCGCACTTTTTGCGAAAATCCCACATTTTATAGGATGCGATTTGCGGGGAAAAAAAAATCACAATTTTTGTCGCAAATTCTCACATTCTGACCTTGCGATTTTTAGTGACACTTCAATTCGCATCCAGATGTTTTCCGATTATAAAGTATACAATTCGCAAATTTAATGGGATGCGATTTTTGCCAAAGAAATAGACCAGGTTGTGACAGGCGAATTTGACAGAACCATGCACAGATCATTGAGATCTGTGCATGGTCCTGTGTACAAAATGTGTAAAAGTTAAAATAAGAATAAAAAATGGCATGGAGTCCCCTCTCCTAAGCATAACCAGCCCTGGGCTCATTGAGCCGGACCTAGTTCCAAAAATACAGGGGACAAATAGTGTAGGGGTCCCGTATTTCTGAAAACAGCCCGGACAACAGCCCGCGGTGTCATGCCACAGCCGGGGGACACTTTTTACATAAGGTCCCCCAGCCGTATCATGCTGGTCAGCCCTGGACAGGGTACCTGGGGGAGTGGGGACCCCCCCAGTAAAGGGGTCCCACCCCCAGGCTTCACCCGTCCAGGGCTAAAGGCCGGGGCTGTCACCGGCATCCATGGGCAGTGGACGCCGGGCTGATATGTGTTAAAGTGTAAATTTTCTCAGAAAGTATGAATAAGGCCCTTGGTGCGGTGGCAGTGTTGTACAGCATACTTTCACTGGTGGGCCACAGGGTGGCAGTATTGTGCAGCATTCTATGACTAGCGTCCACTGGGTGGCAGTGTTGTACAACGTTCTCTGATTGAGCTCAGTCTCCGCTTTATAAACATCTAATAGTCATAATAAAGGAAGCTGTAAAGAGAAATAATAATTCAGTTTGAAGTTTAAACAAAGCTTATATGAATTCATTTTGCCAACTTGTTTGTAGCTGATACTCCCACACATCCATTATTGTGTGACTGCGTGGGATTAGCAGAATAGACAGCTATATAGAATACATTTCCAGCAGTGCGCCATTACATTTGTTTGTTTCTAATATATCATTGTGATTTGGTTTTGGCAAAACCACCCTCAAGTGTTTTGGTTTGGATTTGCATTTCAGCTCGGTATAAAATAGTTAAAAAATAATCATTGATGGTGGCTACGGCGGCAAGCGGGTGAGACGCCCCGGCCAGTTCTCCTTTTAACTATCCTGGGCCTGAGTCACGCTGGGTTTCCCCGCACCCCGCTACCCCTGAAACTGCGGTACTCTTACTGCAGCCGCCCCGACTCCAATTGTGCGGCGCTGACTGTCCGTTCGGCTGGGCGGACCGAGGAGAGGACTGCGGCCTGTCTCCCGCGCCGCATCGCAGACTTTCTTGTGTGCGCGCCTCCCGCTGCTGGACTCCTACAAAGAGGTACTGCCTGTCACCTGCCCGGCGCCGCCTGTCTGCTCGGCGGTGGTGACCTTGTTCAGCGGGGGCTGTGTGGCTGCTGAGAGCCGACCCCGGGGGTGAGCTCTGTGTTGCGGCGGCCATCTTGGCAACGGAGCACTCCCATACAGTGAATAGGGGGAGCCATATACAAGTGCTGACAGCCTCACCTCACACAGACTTACTACATCAGTGGGAAGGGGCCCTTGCTGCATACTTTGCTGGCCCTTGCTGCATACTTACATAGGACCTGGTCCTACAATATATTGGCTGCTATAGTGTGGATATAAGGCACACTGCCCTACACACTAAACCCTGTACCCTGCGCAGCCCACGACTCTGTGAGCGTCTCAGCTGGCGAGCCGGTCTACGCTGTCTAACTATGGTGAAACAAAACCACCACAACACCCCTGCTGCAAAGCTGGCCAAATATGCAAGGGGTCAGGAGGCGCAGGGCCCACCGGCAACACAGGTGGACGCTGTCTTAAACCCTGAGGACCCAGCCAACCTTGAAACCCCCCCTAATGATGCTTCACCAGCACCTCCATCCCTTCAACAAATCTTGGACGCCATTACTGGTACTGAGAAACGATTATCAGATAAAATTGAGAAGGTACAGTGTGACCTGTCCCTGCTGAGGCAGGACGTGCAGCGCATTAGGGAGCGTGTGGGTGAGGTGGAGACGCGGGTCTCTACGGTGGAAGATGCAGTTGATCCTCTGAAGACCACAGTTTCTACCCTGACGCAGCAGGTCGCAAGTATACAGAATAAACTTATGGACATGGAGGGACGTCTGAGGAGAAATAATGTCAGATTTGTCGGCCTGCCGGAAAGGGAGGAGGGCCAGGCACCAGAAGCATTCCTGGAGACCTGGCTTATCGAGATGTATGGTAGGGAGTCCTTCACTCCCCAGTTTGCGGTTGAGAGGGCCCATAGGATTCCCACCCGTCCACTTCCTCCTGGGGCTCCTCCTAGAACATTTATAACCAAATTTCTACACTATAAGGATCGTGACTCCATCCTGAGGCTGAACCGCACCAAGGGACCTCTGATTAGGAACGGTGTTACCATCTCTGCTTTCCCTGATTTCGCCATGGAGGTACAGAAGCAGAGGGCTTCATTTGTTCCTGTTAAGCACAGGCTGCGCGACTTGAATCTTCCCTACTCCATGCTCTTCCCGGCCCGGCCGAGGGTGGTGGCGGAGGGCGAGACGAAATTCTTCAGCAATCCCCGTGAAGTGGGGGCCTGGCTAGATAGGCTTGCACCTGGTCCTCGACAGCTGGCTCCGGCCTGATCCTTTACCATAGGCTGGTGATGGACATGGTTTGTGTCTCTCTGGACATGTTGCAGTAGCCTTGAACATTACTCGGACTCTACCTGGATGCCTGCTTGAAACCAACGCTGTCCGGCCAACGTGACTATAAATATTACTGTGATATAACTGTTATGCCTTTTTATTTTTTATTCTTTTCTTTCTTTGCTATAGGAGGGGTGGGGGGAAATGTTATTAATATACAATTTTTTTCTCTAAATATGTGTCACTCTAGGCTAGCTATGGGCCTACTGCATGGCCCGGGGTGTCCTGATGCTTGCATTGGTAGTTATTAATTGATTGCCTTCACGGTTAGCTAGATATTTCTAGACTTTTTTTTTTTTTTTTGGTCTTAGTGGTTACTAGGTTAGGGATATAAGTATGCCACAGTTCGGGGAGGTATACAGGGAGGGGGTGTATTGTGTTGGGATTGTTTTCTCTATGTTTCCCTACTTTTTCTTTCTCTACCTCTTTGTCATGCAACATGTATTAGTTCACTACGCCTGGATAAGGAGGGTATGGCGTTTGATGATGTGATAGTGATGGTGTGTACGGTTCTGGGAGGTGGCTATGTAGGTAGTGACTGTATTCGATTCTCACACTCTATTACCCAATATGACGCAGCTTAATATTCTAACCTGGAACATCCGGGGTATAAACGATAGAGTTAAACGCTCCCTTGTTCTCAAAATGGTCCGGCAATATGGCTCGGACATTACCTGCCTGCTGGAGACCCACCTTGAGGGAAATAGATTACTGTCCCTACGTAGGCCCTGGGTGGGATGGACATATCACTCTTCTCACACTACTCACTCTAAATCGGTACAATTTGTATTGCTCAGTGTTAAGACGGACCCACTGGGCAGATACGTTTTCCTAAACTGCAGGTTGTACTCACAACCCTTCTTTATATTGGCGGTGTATGTCCCTCCCCCCTTCAATTATGACGTTTTAAAACAAGCGGCTACCTATGTGGCCCAATCCCCTGATACACCAGTTATATGTCTCGGGGACTTTAACAAATTAATGAACCATGGTCTGGATAGGTGGTGGCCCCCTAGCTCCGTCCCTCTAGATGACCGCCCCTCGAGATTTGCAAATTATGTGGAGTCGATAGGTCTGCGAGATGCCTGGCGACAGAGGAACCCAGCTGTCACTCAATTCTCCTGCTTCTCTAAGACTCACCACTCCTTCTCACGTATAGACCTGGCCCTGGTCTCCCCCTTGATATTACCTAGACTCCGGACTGTCTGTTACAAGTCGAGGGGTGTCTCAGACCATTCTCCTTTATTACTAACGGTTGAGGTGGAATGCCAGAGGGGACAGTCCTTTTGGAAACTACACCCCTCCTGGTTGCTGCAATTTGGGGAATCCTCGGGTCTCCAGACTCTATGGGAAGGATACTTTGGTGTTAATATTGGTACGGCCTCCACTTCGGTGGTATGGGACGCATTCAAAGAATATTTGAGGGGCACTCTCATATCTAGAATTGCTTCCATTAAACGTACACATAGAGAGAAGGGTATGGAGCTGGAGGAAGAGTGTAGGCACACAGAGATTTTGCACCTGAGGAACGGCTCGGAGGAGTCTAGAGTGAGGTGGGAGCTGGCACAGAATGCCTGGGTTTCCCACTTAGAGGAGCGTAATGCTCGCAGCTTATTATTTAAGTCTCACAGACTATATATGAATGCAGACAAGTCGGGCAGTCTCCTGGCTCATTTGGTGCATTCAGATCGCCCAACCAATTCTGTTGCACAGATATATGGCACTGATGGAGTATTGAGGACATCCACTGGGGAAATAGCTGAAGTGTTCCTGAATTTCTATCAGGATCTATATTGCTCAAGAATGAGCTGCTCGCAGGGAGAACTATTTGACTATTTAGACCACCATGACTTACCCATGTTATCCGAGGAGGCCAGGTCCTCTCTTGAAGCCCCTATCACGGTTGTTGAGATAGAGTCTGCGGTTAAGTCCTTTCCCGGAGGGAAGGCTCCGGGCGTGGATGGGGTCCCGGTGGAGCTATACAGGTCGCACTTGGATTTGTTTGCCCCTCAGTTATTGAGCCTATTCAATGGCCTTTTTGATGTTAATGCAATGCCGGACTCGATGTCAGAGGCCATTATAGTAGTTATACCAAAGCCTGGTAAAGACCCTGACTACCCCGACTCGTACAGACATATCTCAGTGATCACCACCGACACCAAGATTTTGGCGAAGATCCTGGCTATTCGGCTGAATGGGGTGATACGGTCCATTATCCACCCGGACCAAACTGGTTTTATGCCAGGTATGTCTACCAGCACAAATTTAAGGCGGCTCTATACCCATATCCAGGCAACACACATGTAGGAGACGTACTCTGCCATTGTGTCGTTTGACGCCAACAAGGCCTTCGACTCTGTCGAGTGGCCATATCTGTGGCACATAATGCGACGCATTGGCTTCGGCCCACAATACCTAAAATGGGTACGGTTGTTGTACCTTCGCCCAATGGCCAGGATCTCTGTTAATAATCATATCTCACCCCCCTTTGCTTTGGGGAGGGGTACCAGGCAGGGGTGTCCTCTCTCCCCTGGTCTTTTTGCTGTAGCTATCGAACCGCTTGCCTGTATTCTTAGAAATCATCAGGGTATGGTTGGACTCCAACTGGGACAGAGGACAGATAAAGTGGCACTCTACGCTGATGATTTACTCCTGTTCCTAAAAGACTATAGACTGTCTATGCCAATTGCTTTACAGACAGGCGCCAATTGCTTTACAGACAGGCGCCCCTCTCCCACTTAGTTGGGTGTCCCAATTTAAATACCTGGGGATAATTATTACTAATGATAGCCGAGACTTTATACCCAAGAATTTACAGCCATTATTGTCCGTTATCAAAGATAAAACATGTGTGTCGACTAAATTGCCCCTAAATGTCATAGGTAGGGTCAACCTGATAAAAATGATCTTACAGCCCAAGATATTATATGTCTTACTTCAGTCTCCGGTGCATGTGCCAGTTTCTTTCTTTAGTCATTTAAACAGCTTGCTCTCTACATTGATATGGGGGAACAAGCGTCCCAGAATTAGCGTCAGTACCCTCACTAGACCAAGGATGGATGGGGATCTGGCTCTGCCTCAGTTTAGGTCATAGGCGTGCACACAGGGGGTGCCAGGGGTGCACAGGCACCTCCTAATGACCGGCACCCCCTGCACAATTGCAGCACCTCTAATGACTGTCAGCGACAGTGCCCCCTTCCCCGGCAGGCTAGCAGTACCTGCGCTGTCCTGGCTGCAGTGGCTGGGCTCCTTCAGCACGAGTTTTTTAAAAGGGGCGTGGCCACGGAGGTCCGTGATTAGGCCATGCCCCTGACATGTCCTGTGCTCGGGTGGAGACGGACTAGTGAAGCTGCAGCCTACCTAGTGAACTGTGGCAGGCTGGCTCCTGGCTGAAGCCTGCAGGTTATGTGTGCAGAGACTGGGGACAAGTGAATAAGGTTGTGTGTGACATATACTGTGAGGGAATAGTACGCTGTGTGTGAGAATGCAGTGAGGGGAACAAGGGGCCTGATTCAGGATCGTTCACTAAGTAGCAATCTTTTGCTGCTTAGCAAGTGGAACACCGCCTGCCGAACCCCTGTATAATGTGAATAGGGTCAGTTTGTGCTGTGTAATGTGAATATGGATCATCACTACGAACTGTGTAATGGGAACGCCCAGTAGGCGTGATGAACACGCCCCTCCAATTGTGCACCCTCTAAGGAAATGGGCTGTGCACGTCTATGGTTTAGTTTGTACTACTATGCTAGCCAATTCTCACATCTTAGGCACTGGTTCCAGGACACTGACCAGTCTTCACTTCCGGCTACATTCCTACATCAAATTTGCCCCACCATCTCACCCTCACAACTGCTTTTGGGTGGTAGGATCCCTGGGGGTGCTCCCCCATTAGTGATTCAGGCCATTAGGATTTGTCAGGAGGTCCAATCCTTGATGGGATACACGGCTATAGATCCTGAGGCTCTCCTCTGGCATTCCATCAAACTTCCCGAGCTCGCCTGCTTATTGGGCAGGAGACTGTGGTCGTCTGAGGGGGTGGTGACGATTGGGCAGCTATATCAGGCAAATATACTAAAATCTTTTCAGCAGCTGAAGGAGGAGTATGGCTTATCTCAGGTCTATTTTTTCAGGTATCTACAGTTGCGTCATGCTCTAAATACACAGTTCAACTACAGTCCCCCTGTATTGTTATCCTCTCCAGCAAAAACATTTCTGACTAATCTGGGGCAGGTTAAAACCGTATCCTTAGCCTACTCGTTTATGCTATCCTTTCTACACAAGGATTCACTACCCTCCCTGAAAACCAAGTGGGAGGCAGATGTGGGTAGTCTTGAAGAAGAAGAAGAAGAATGGGAGGAGGCACTGGCATTACCACGACACGCCACGGTTTCCGCAAGATTCCAGCAAGGCCAGTTATTTATTCTACATAGAACATACTTAACACCATGGTTAGATTCGGTGGCCAAACCTCCTCGGACTGCCCAAAATGTCATTTCTCACAAGGGAACCTATGGCACCTCCTTTGGGACTGCCCCCTGGTTAGTTCTTTTTGGGTTGCTGTCAAATCAACTATCATATCCACTGGGATCGCTGAGCAGGCTTTAACGCCTAAACTGTGCATCCTGGGAAGCAAAGAAAATACCCCTCCTACTAATGTAGAAGGTCAATATGTGATCAACCTATGCTCCCTAGCCAAAGTCATAATAGCCAGGCATTGGATGGCAACCTCGGGGCCTACGCTGGTAGAGTGGAGGGCTCTAGTCAACCCCACCGTGCAACATGAAAGATATGTCTATATGTCTCGTGGCACCCTGCCTAAATTTGAAAAAATTTGGAATAGGTGGCTGGAGTCTCCGCATTCCTCACACTCTTGATACTACAGGGCTGAGTGTGGATGTCACGATATACCAATAAGCACTGTTTAAATTTATGACCTTCCGAGAATGTATTACCCTATATGGGATGGAATTCTGGTTATACCCATTCAATGCATGACAAACGTTCTTTCTCTTTCCTTCTCTTATGTACTTTAATTTATAGCTAGAAAATTTGAAATACTGTTACCCATTCAGAACAGAGCAGGGACACCATATCCTTCCATTAACTAGTATCTTTATTGGGGATGCGGTCATTTGGTCTACTGCATTATGGTCGACAGTCATTAGGTCGAATCCATTAGGTCGACATGCTAAAAGGTCGACATGACTTTAGGTCGACATGGGAAAAGGTCGACATGATTCTAGTTCGAAAGGTCATTAGTTCGACAGATCATTAGTTCGACAAGGTCATTAGTTCGACATTGTCTATGTCGACATTCACAAGGTCGACATGGAGTTTTCCACTGTTTTTTGAGCCAACATGTGCCGACAGGCGGTATTTCATGCCCTACCATCCACTAGGGCGTGGTGGGAGAATAAAATAGTGTGCCGAGCGTAGCGAGGCACCGGGCCCGACGAATAGCGAGCGCAGCGAGCGATGCGAGGGGATGCAGTGCACTTTAAACTGTGTCCATGTCGACTGTGTTGACATTCAGGTAAAAAAACAGTGAAAAATCCCATGTCGACCTTGTGAATGTCGACATAGACAATGTCGAACTAATGACCTTGTCGAACTAATGACCTGTCGAACTAATGACCTTTCGACCTAGAATCATGTCGACCTTTTCCCATGTCGACCTAGAGTCATGTCGACCTAATGGATTCGACCTAATGACTTTCGACCATAATGCAATAGACCAAATGATCCCAACCCCTTTATTGTACTTACATGAATATACATTACAACAGCATTTTATGTTAACAATATGTGCACTACAGCATGTAAGGCTGGATATCATTTGACATCTATGTATGTACATAACTCGAATTATGCTCTGCCTTTGTACTTATAATCTGTTGAATAAAAATACTTTATTTAAAAAAAAAAAAGAATCATTGATAAAAATCAGTAGAAACAGGTAAAAACTTACTTTTTACAATCACAAACCAGAAATTTGGATTAAAACTCCAAATTCCAAACCACAGGAAGATTCGGACCACGACTCGGTTTGGATAAAATCAACTCAAGACCGGAGGTTTGGGTTGGTTCAGATCATCAAAATTCCGATGAATTCGAATTTCTGAAGAACCCTGCTACACATCTCTAGCTAATATGGTAGACACAGAGATGTGGGCAGCTATGCGTACGGGCAAATCTGTGTATTTGTAGCCTTAGCATTCTACACATGATATGATATGCCAGGGATTGGTCAAGAGAAAACTGTTTTATTTGGTTGTTTTTTTTTTTTTAACACGTATTTCCTTTCAAAAAAGTATTAACTGCAATGTACATGTTCACCACAAGATGGCGCTGGATGCAAGTTTGAATTTCTGTCTTATTAGTTTCAAACATCTAGGCCGGGATGTATCAACGCTTAGCGGTGCGCTGACATCCCGTTTTCGAGTCCGCATTGTGTTCGCGTGATGTATGAACAAAGTTTTGCATTGTTGATTTAAAAAAAACTCAGCCGGTGTGTTAGTATCGCAGAGTTTCCGGCGCAGCAGTCCTTCTTGTTTTCTATGTAAGCTGATGCTCTGTGGAATGTATTAACATTCGCAGCGCTCAGCTTAGCCCTGGTATTATTCGCCAAGTATTTCAGGCGATATACACTGCTGTGCCATTCTAGAAAATAAAACTGTAAGGTAATTGCAATGTTTTGTTCCTATTATATTAGGGTCTGCCAACCAGAGGTAAAAAGTGTCTTGTGGGATGCCTTTTTCTAGTATCTTGGAGGCAATTTTGGAGTTGTGTGGTTGTTGTGATGGGATGGTTATGAAAGTGGAGCGTGGTGTCAGGCACATTAGGGTGAGGTGAGAACATCAGGGCAAGGTATGTGGCTCATTCGGGCACATTGGGGTGAGGTGTGTGCCAAATTACGGATGGGTAAATGGACATGTTAGTGTGGGGTTTAATGCAAATTAGGGCGAGGTGTCAGGCTGCTTATGAACGGCAATTTCGGGCGAGGTCTGAGGCTTGGGAGGGGGAGGGGAAAGGAATATTAGGGCGAGGGGAAGGTAAGACACATCTGCGCATGTCAGAAAACAAGAAGCCGTCATTGCGCATGCGCAAAACAAAGACAAAAAAACGAAAACAATCCGGCGGAGGGCAGAGTTTGCGCAGCCCATTAGAAAAGATAACTAAATAATACATAACGCGGACAGTTCCGCAAAACGGGCGCGAAACAAGCCCGAAAAAAAAAGGTAACTTCACTTTATAGATGCGAATATTGATACATCCTGGCCATAGTCTTTTTCAGTCTCATGATATTGTTTAAACACAAGAGCAATGATTCAATGTTGTTTATATTTATGCAGTGGCGGCTCGTACCTTCTTGAGGGTGGGGGGCTGCCTCTGGTCGCAGGGGGGGTACCCCTCCCCCTGTTGCTGCCGCAGCTCCAGCCGCTGCCTCTTCTCCCGGGTCCCTGGCACCTGTGCTTTGATGACAGGCGCCGGGACTGGCACATGCGCAGTACAAACATCTGTACTGCGCATGCGGCCAGCTTTTATGGGCTGCTTTGGCAACAGCCCATAGAAGGAATCTTGGTCCCAGCGACTGTACAATACAGATGACAGGCACCGGGACCAGTGCGTGCACAGTACCGATATATGCAGAGACGAATTTCCAATTAGGCACGTGAGGCATGTGCCTAGGGGTGGCACATGTTTGGGGGCGGCACTTGGATGCCTGTGATAGTACTGTCAGCCCAAAATGTACCAATAACTGCTAAATATCCACTATACTGTACTATATTCCATCTTAAATAGAGTGTAAATGGATAGGACATGCAGATACTGCCCCTGTAAACTGTCCTACTTAGTAAATATGTATTCATAATAAAAGAACATGTCACACATAGTGCCTTTTTTTATAAATCCAGTATATTGGCTATTATCAAATGAGGGCTTATAAGTGATTAATAAAAATAAGACAATTAGGCGGGGGTGGGGTGGGGGCGAACACTATTGTTGTGCCTAGGGGTGACCTCATCCCTAAATCCTCCCCTGGATATATGTACTGCGTATGTGCAATCGCCCGGAGGGAGGGAACACCTCCCAATGGGACTGCCTTTGTGACTGGCTGGTTGGACTTCCAATAGCTGCATCTGGCTTCACTACAGTGGTGGATTTTACCTGGGGGGGGGGGGGGGGGGGGGGGGGGGGGGCTGCAGCCTATAGGTAAAAACCGCCAATGTATTTATGTGTGTCTGAGAGACTGTATTATAGGGGCTCATATAGATGCGTTTTACGTAAAAAATAATAATAATAATGGCGGTGTAAAATATATTCCCATTTTCTGAAGTACGCCCCCTCGCTACTTACATTTAAGCTGTAGTGCATCCTGAATTATGGTGCTCTTTGTTACCTGTAATCGATTTTTGTATTTATTTACTGTAATGTTAATTCTGTCTCCCCATACTGTCCCTGAGAAGGAGAGAGACAGTGGCATAGAGGGAAGAGTTGGGAGAAAGACACTATCAATGAGAGAGAGAGGGGGGCAGTGCCATGGAGAGAGATAGAGAGGAGGAGAGAGAAACTAGTCAAAAAGGGGGATATATGGTGTCATAGAGAGAAGAGTTGGGAGAAAGACACTGTCAGAGTGAGAAAGAAAAAGAGAGAGAGAGAGAGGGCAGTGCCATGGAGAGTGATACAGTAGAAGAGAAATGGTCAGAAAGAGAGATAGAGGGAGATAGACAGTGTTAGGAGGAGAGAGAGAGAGTGTCAGGGAGAGAGGTACAGTATCATAGAGAGAAGAGTTGGGAGAAAGACACTGTCAGAGAGAGAGAGAGAGAGAGAGAGAGAGAGAGAGAGTGCCATGGGGAGAGATAGAGAGGAAGAGAGAGACACTGTCAGAAAGAGAGATAGATGAGATAGACAGTGTTAGAGAGAGACAGTGTCAGGCAGAGAGACAGAAAGTGTTAGAGAAAGAGAGACATTGTCAGGAAGAGAGTGTATAAAGCAAGATAAGAACAGATTTGAGTTTGAAAAAACTCGAGGTGTGCTCCCCACCACCAGTGCTGTGCCTAAACACGTGCAAAGGAGGCCGTGCGATCAAATGGGTCCGTCTCCTAGGAGACAGGGCCCCGTTTTTCCCCTAACCCCTCTCAACCATAAGGCCGAAGAGGGGAAAATAGGGAACGGTGGGTCCTCTTCGCCGAAGCTTAGAGAGACCCTCATTCCTCAACCCCCGAAAGGGTTAGGACGGTGGGTCCTCCGCACCCCATGGTTTGGAGAGACCCGCAGTGGACTTCCCTCCGCCTTGCGGCTCGGGGTCGTCCTCGGGGGGACCGAAGCTCTCCCCAAAAGGCGAGAGCTTCGGCACATTGGGGAAATGGAAGGCCCGAAAGGGTCGACCACACAACCCAAAAAAACGTGACAAAACTACAAAAAACAAGGAACGTGAAAAGTGACAAACGTGAGAGGGGGAAGAGAAATAAATAATAAAGGACCCTAGCCAGAAGGCCAGGGTGGTATAAAGCAAGATAGAGTACCCAGGTGAAAGAGAGAGAGAGAGAGAGAGGGAGGGGAAGGAATAGAGGGATGGACAGAAAGGGTGAGATAAAGAGGAGAGAGATGGGGAGAATAACAAAGGGAATGAGAAGAAAGGGAGAGAAAGAGGGGAGAGAGATGGAGAGAGTAAGGGTGTGAGAAAGAGCCAGAGGGAGACAGAGAGAGGGGGGAGACAGAAGGAGTAGAGAGGATTTTTATTGTAGTGTTCCGCACCTAAAGTATAGAAGTTACTGTGAATAAATAAATAACTGAATCTGTCAATTCTTTCTCATTTGCATATTGGAGCAATAGGTATTGAAAAGCAGCTGCCGCCACGAGGGACTGAGAGAATTAAAAATCCGCTAAATAAATAAAAGCAAACATATTTTGTTAACAAATGACTAGCAAGACGTGTGAGACGTTCTGCGGGCGAGATAACCAGCAGCTGTCAGACAGCGGTAAGATTCATGCAGCAGATGGCGAGCCACAAGCTGCCTGACACCGTCCTTCCGTAACATCGGCTCGCTGACAACTACCAAGCATCAGGAATACAGTGACACAAGAAACGATGATGAAATCAGAGGGCGATAAAGTCTTATATGTTGGGAAATAGCGCTCTCTTTAGGCTGAGGAAGGGAACTGCAGCCTGCAAATATAATCTAAATGACTTGGGGCCTGATTCAGACCTCTCAGCCGAACGCCTACCCTCCCGTCGGCCGAATCCCGTCGCTAGCAAGCAAGGGAAGTGTACACTTACATATCCCGTTGCATGCGGCCGAATGGAGGAGAAATTCAATGGTCCATACTTACTTTCCAGATGCCCGCAGATGGCCGAATTGGGGGCGGGCGCTGACATCATGTGATGCCCACCACGAGCAGGCATCGCCACGCTTGCGTTCTCAGCGTTTTTCTAGGGATGGCCTCCCAGTCAGGGGGCATGGCCTATGTCCACGGTTCTCACCCCCCTATTCTCCTCGCCGTTGGGAGTATGGCCATCGCTGTCAGAGCTGCTGGCCATACCCCCATCCCCTCTCTGCAGTGTGCACAGTATCTATTCCATGCTGTTTGCGAGGGGGACTCTCAACTGCCCCACCACCACCGCAGGATACTGCCGGCCCCTGGCAGGGCGCGGGACCGACCCAAAAAAGCTGGACTGTCCTGTGAAATTCTGGACAGTTGGGAGGTATGACTGCAATAGTACCCACATAGAGTTGTTAGGGTTTAGGCTGCAGGAGAGGAGATTAGATTAACCTGGAGGTTACGGGTAGGCTGAGGGAGGGGAGGATTGGCTTAGGCACTAAGGGAACGGTTAGGGTTAGGCTGCAGCTGGTTAGGGTTAGGCACTAAGGGAATGGTTAGGGTTAGGCTGCAGCTGGTTAGGGTTAGGCACTAAGGGAACGGTTAGGGTTAGGCTGCAGCTGGTTAGGGTTAGGCACTAAGGGATCGGTTAGGGTTAGGCTGCAGCTGGTTAGGGTTAGGCACTAAGGGAACGGTTAGGGTTAGGCTGCAGCTGGTTAGGGTTAGGCACTAAGGGAACGGTTAGGGTTAGGCTGCAGCTGGTTAGGGTTAGGCACTAAGGGAACGGTTAGGGTTTAGGCTGCAGGAGAGGAGATTAGATTAACCTGGAGGTTACGGGTAGGCTGAGGGAGAGGATAGGCTTAGGCACTAAGGGAACGGTTAGGGTTAGGCTGCAGCTGGTTAGGGTTAGGCACTAAGGGAACGGTTAGGGTTAGGCTGCAGCTGGTTAGGGTTAGGCACTAAGGGAACGGTTAGGGTTAGGCTGCAGCTGGTTAGGGTTAGGCACTAAGGGAACGGTTAGGGTTAGGCTGCAGCTGGTTAGGGTTAGGCACTAAGGGAACGGTTAGGGTTAGGCTGCAGCTGGTTAGGGTTAGGCACTAAGGGAACGGTTAGGGTTAGGCTGCAGCTGGTTAGGGTTAGGCACTAAGGGAACGGTTAGGGTTAGGCTGCAGCTGGTTAGGGTTAGGCACTAAGGGAACGGTTAGGGTTAGGTTTTTTTTTTTTTTTTTTTTAGGGTTAGGTTGCAGCTGGTTAGCAATAGGCTGTGGGAGGGAAGGTTATGGTTAGGCACTAAGGGAATGGTTAGGCTGCAGCTGGTTAGGAATAGGCTGTGGGAGGGAAGGTTGGTTGTTAGGCTGCAGCAGGGGAGGTTTAGGTTGTATGAGAGGGTTATGCAATCTGCCTCTGAATCGTGATAGAAAAGCAGGTTCATCCTATATAATAGGGGTGTGTGTGTAAGTTGCTGGCCGTGCCCCAGCCCCTATACTTTTCTGAATGGAGCATCTATTAACCCAATCTGTAGAGTAGGGCAGAAGGTCTCCCAACTGCCCTCCCCCCTTCGCGGGACACTGCCGGCCCCAGGTGGACAGTTGGGAGGTATGGTGTTCAAAGCCATTGTAATACAAAACACGTTATACAAGAACTGCAATACAAGGCACAGGTCTGGATTAAGAGTTGCACGCAAACCGCTCGCTATTCTGTTTATCACATGATAGAGCGATTATTTGCTACTGGCAAGCGCAAACTATTCAGAAAACCCTGGCAGTGCGAGGGTTACCCTGAGGTTTAGGTTGTGATCTGTACAGATGGAAATGAAGAGAGAGCGCTAAATACAGAAAGCGCAAGTGATCCTAAACTTCTAGGAAGTGGGATTGCATGAGCATTGCAAAATTTAGTTAGGCAGTTAAACAGTTAATAGGTTTGGTGGCAGAAGGCACTCAGACTAGGGGGAGTGCCTAGGGAGGAGTTAGCAGACATTTTGTTGGAGGAAGAAGTATCATATTCATCTTTGGAAGGGTTCCACGACATGTGTTCGCGAGGAAGTCATGTGGTGGACATGTTTGGGAGGACAAGGGTTCGGGAGGAAGTCATGTGGTGGACATGTTTGGGAGGACAAGGGTTCGGGAGGAAGTCATGTGGTGGACATGTTTGGGAGGACAAGGGTTCGGGAGGAAGTCATGTGGTGGACATGTTCGGGAGGACAAGGGTTCTGGAGGAAATCATGTGGTGGACATGTTCGGGAATAAAAGGGTTCGGGAGGAAGTCATGTGGTGGACATGTTTGGGAGGACAAGGGTTCGGGAGGAAGTCATGTGGTGGACATGTTTGGGAGGACAAGGGTTCGGGAGGAAGTCATGTGGAGGACATGTTTGGGAGGACAAGGGTTCGGGAGGAAGTCATGTGGTGGACATGTTCGGGAGGACAAGGGTTCGGGAGGAAGTCATGTGGTGGACATTTTCAGGAGGACAAGGGTTCGGGAGGAAGTCATGTGGTGGACAAGTTTGGGAGAACAAGGGTTCGGGAGGAAGTCACATGGTGGACATGTTCGGGAGGACAAGGGTTCGGGAGGAAGTCATGTGGAGGACATGTTTGGGAGGACAAGGGTTCGGGAGGAAGTCATGTGGTGGACATTTTCAGGAGGACAAGGGTTCGGGAGGAAGTCATGTGGTGGACATGTTTGGGAGAACAAGGGTTCGGGAGGAAGTCATGTGGTGGACATGTGGAGTGGCAATAAGACACTGATGATCTGGCCATACTTAGTTTAAGTATTATAAATAAACAAAAGGTGACCAATTTTAATGCCATTTCAGTGTTGTTATTTCTAGATAAGTTAGGTTAGTTATTATTATATATGAGTATAAGGTTATTTGGGTGATGATGTCATGCAATCCAACATCTGTTGATAGAACGTACAGAGCACAGGGAAGTCACATCGCCCCCACTGGCAGGGTAGGAGAATGGTGCACACAGCAAACGGACAGAAGACCCCTTTCCGTGGGTACATCCAGAGATGGCGTGGAATTACAGCATGGCATGGGTAGATTTATACAGAGCACAATTCTCTCTGGGGAAACAAACCGATGCCATCGGAGGCTCTGACCGTTCACTTCTAATTAATGTTTCCTCATTAGTGTTGGCACAACAACAGCCGTATCGAGCTGTTTACCCTCCAATACAGATGCCATCGCCTGGGGTTTATCCCAGGCATCGGAGAGCAACTGGAGCGCCTGTTATATAATACATGGAGAGTGCGGCATCTGTCTATCGCTGCAAATCCCAGTATTATTACCGTCTGAGTACGTTCTCTGTGCAGAGGAGCTGACAATCCGCATCAAGACTACATGCATTCTCCCCGGCCCCCCGGCATCAATCCCACCCATGGCCCCAGCCAGGGGCGGATTGGGGACTAAAAGTGGCCCTGGAATATTTCTGAAAGTGGCCTCATGTGGGCGGCAAAATGGGTGGAGCCAACATAACAGTAGGCGGGATTACCACATCACTATACTAAGATACATTGGGGGGTATTCAATGCTGTGGGCGAGTGGTGACAGCTAGCAGAGCTTCCTGCTCGCTGTCACCACTTACCATGTCAGTATTCAACGCAGCCCCCTCATACGCCAATTCCCCCTCGCTCCATTTTTTGAGTGAGGGGGAATTAGCGTATGCGGCTCCTGAACCAGCGAGACTCGCTGCTAAATACAGCGAGTTTTCTGCATTAGCCGCGGGTCTCGCTGTTTTGGGGAATTCTCGCCGTCCTGTGACGGCGAGGATTTCCCCAGAACATTGAAAAGAGCGAGCTGCCGGCGCGGGGGTTAAACAGCGTGGATCGCTGGTTTTCTGCAATCCTTGCTGTTTAACCCCCTCGCCGGCCGCATTAAATACCTGCCATTATTGACAGGTAAAACTAAAGCCTCAATAGTGTTTGAATATCAGATTCATCAATATTAACTTGTGTTTGTCGGTGAGACTGTAAAATGTGAATGGACCCATGGTTGTCTGGCACTAACCTGACTTTACACACTCTCAACTTAAGGCTGTTGATACTGGACATTGCCTTTCTCTGGAAAGAGCCTAAAAACACTACAGTATATACACAAACCAGGATCACATCACCGTAATGCCCAGTACACAATACAACACACCGTTATGCCCAGTACACATTACAGCACACCGTTAAGCCCAGTACACATTATAGCACACGCAGGTATGCCCATACACATTATAGCACACGCCGGTATGCCCATACACATTATAACACACGCCATTATGCCCATACACATTACAGCACACGCCGTTATGCTCAGTACACATTACAGCACAGGCCGCTATGCTCAGTACACATTAAAGCACAGGCCGTTATGTTATATTATATGATATTTTATAGCACATAAGTGCTGCTTACCTACATGATTGTTGCCAGGGGTTATATGCTCCTTGCAGGGGTTACTTGCTGGTTGGCGTAGGGGGGGGGGGGGGGGGGGGCATTTTATACTGGTTGCCACGAAGGGGGGGCATTTTATGTTCATTGCCATGGGGGACAGGACTCAGAGTTAGACTGTCATTCCAGAGTCCCCTGCCCTGCCTCCTCCCAGTGCCCTCCCCGGCATACAGTGCCCTGCCTGCCCAGAGCCAGATTAAGGTCCATATAGGCCTGGAGCTGAAATTTATAAAGGGCCTATTGTGTGCCGCTGGAAGGGTTGTGACAATTGCTGCGTCACTATGAATGATGTGGGTTTTGTGGACAGTAATGTGGGTGTGTGGTCTACGGTTTGGCCATTTCTGTGGGTGTGGTTATCTCTATGGAGTGCGTAGCTGGTGCATACATTTTAACCTGTTTATAATGAAACTATAACCACAAAAAGTTTCATTTTTATTTTGAAAAGGGTGAGAACTGCATTGTCTGCCTTTTCTTAAGTGCTAGAACAGTTAATAAAAAAGAAAAATCCAAAATTGTTCACTGATTATTTCCGCATGCTCCAGCTATGCCACTGAAGTCAACGGGAGCCAGTGAGAGAATGTGCCCACCTCAATTTCACTTCAATGGGACCGGTTAGTGATGTGAGGAGATGCCAGGGTGCAGTGTTACCTCTAGCACATAAAAACCTTCTAATTTTACCACTATTAACACTTTATGAACCACCAAAAAATGTGCACATCTCAATATAGCTTTTCTTTTATATTATATGTTAATTATAAATTACTGATTAATGTCCTTTTTAGGAGAGCATAGTCAATCAAAGGGGGCGTGTCCTTCAGATGAAAGGGGTGGTGAAGCAGACAGGGGTGGTGATGCTGACACATATGTTGACAGAGACAGCCACTGACACACATATACACTGACACACAAATGCTGACATAGACACTAATTTGCAGAAAGACTGACACACAGATATTGATAGATGCTAACATGCTGACACACAGCCATTGACACAGAAGCTGACACTCTGACACCACCACATGGACAGACACTGACACACGGATACAGTACAAGGAGGCTGACACACAGAAATACGATGGCACAGAAATATGCTGACACAAAGATAGATGTTGACACTGACACACACAAACAGATGGACGCTGACAAACAGACAGACGCTGACACACGATGCAGTCACACAGATATGCTGGCACACATACAGACACTGACACATGGAAGCTGGAAGCAATACTGACAGACAGATGCTGACAAAAAATGAAGGTGCTGACAAAGATGCCAACACTCTCACAGCACTACATGGACAGATTCGGACACCAAAACATGGATGTTGAAACACAAAGACGCTGACACACTCAAAGAGGCTACTACAAAGACACGGTCATGCAGACAGACATTGACACATGGAAGCTTACACAATAAAAACTGGGACACTGACAGACAGACGTTGACACATACAGATATAGGTTGTAAGTAAGGGATTTGGACCCAGGGCAGGTTACAGGGTAATGCCCATGGTGTGTACCTACTGTATATAAGTATATCGGGAAATTATGCATCCTGCCTGTGTGCAATAATAATACTCTGAAGGGCAACACCCCCATTCACACATCTATATATATCTATATCTTGAGGCGTAACTAGAACTTTATGGCCACCCCCAGCCTTTGTCACTACAATGCCTCTTAAAAGAGAGATTGAGAGAGATAGGTAGGTAGATAGATAGATAGATAGATAGATAGATAGATAGATAGATAGATAGATAGATAGATAAACAAGAGTGGGAGAAGCATTAATGGGGCTTAAGGAAAGACAGATATGGGAGAGGGCACAGAGAGAAGGCTCTCTACGACAGGATGGGTCGTAGAGAGAGGGACAGACGCGATGGGCCGCAGAGAGAGGGACGAATGCGATGGGCCGCAGAGATGGATGGGAGGGTCGAGAGAGAGATGGGAGGGTCGAGAGAGAGAGAGATGGATGGGAGGGGCCACAGAGAGAGAGAGCTATGGATGGGAGGGGCCACAGAGAGAGAGCTATAGATAAGAGGGGCCACAGAGAGATGGATGGGAGGGGCCACAAAGAGAGATATGGATAAGAGGGGCCACAGAGAGAGAGAGATGGATAAGAGGGGCCAGAGAGAGAGAGAGAGAGATTGATGGGAGGGACCACAGAGAGAGAGATGGATAAGAGGGGCCACAGAGAGAGAGAGAGAGAAAGATGGATGGGAGGGACCACAGAGAGATGGATGGGATGGGGCCACAGAGAGAGAGAATGGATGGGATGGGGCCACAGAGAGAGAGATGGGTGGGGCCCAGAGAGAGATGGATGGGGCCACAGAGAGAGAGATGGATGGGGCATAGATGGATGCACAGGCAGGACTCTCTAACTAGCGAGGGTATAGACTGAGGATACAGCAGTTTAGAAAGTCCCCCTCTCACCTGATTAATTTTTCAGTGACCTCTTCCTCTGCAGCAGAGAAGATGCCCTCCTGAGTTGCTCCCACACAGCCTCACCACTGGCTCCAGCTACAGCTTCCATGCCCCCCAGTGAGCAGGGTGCAGCTCTGTTTGGCGCCATACCTCTGGATTCTGAAGGGCATACATCGCAGAGTTCTGGGGCAGAGCTTTGATCAGGGGGTGGAGCTTCAGGCGACCTTAGGGGGAAGATGGTGACTGTGCAAAGGAGTGGGGTAAGAGGCGGATAATGCATCAAACAAAAAGTTCCCCGATCAGCGGCAACGCTGAATGACCGAGTCCCGGAAAACAGCGGGCGGGAGGAGGCGGGCCACATACAGAAGTAACTGACAGGCGCTGTGTGCGCCGTTGCCGCCGATCGGAGGCTGGAGGAGGAGGGACAGGCAGCCGCAGCAGAACAGCTGGTGGGAGGACGCGGGGCCTCTCTATCTCTGACGGCAGCCACCCACCAATGACAGACGGAGGAGGCAGGGCTGCACACAGGGATTGGGCTATGCCTCCTGCCGCTGAGCGGCTGAGCAGCCCCGGCCTCAGCCTGTCACTGTATGTTTGTGCTGTCCTGTCAGTGACTGTCAGACTGAGTGTGGCTGTGCGCATGCGCAATTTTCGGCGGCGGCGGCCTCTGTGGTGTCGGCCTCCCGGGAAAGTTCCCGGTAGATATAATGGCCAATCCGCCCCTGGCCCCAGCGGGTTCAGTATGATTTCCCGACATTCAAACTACAGATGGTCAAAATACCAACATGTTCAAAATGGCGACATTCATTATGCCGACATGGTCGGAATGCTGACATTTAAAATGCAAGATGCCCATGCCAATCCTTACAGCAGACAGTCCTAGTTATTGCTGAGCTTGCACTATATACCCATTAAAGATGGTTTCTATGCCATAGGATATTGCTCATCTGCCCTTAGTAAATAAGCCCCAGGGTCCGTACTGTACGTGTCTATAAAACATGTGGTAAAACTGAAGCCAGGGGGACTCTGGTCATTTGTCACCCATCCACGGCGAGCGGCATGAAACAGGTGGCTCGCGGTGACAGGGTACCACGACTGTAGTTATACGATAGGGCTCCACAAGTAGGTCAATGTAATTCCTTCCCCTGACGGAAGTTCTTCCCGGAGCCAGGAGGAACACAAGCAGGGAAAGTGGTTTGATGTTTTCTGGATGCTGCAGGCTGTGGCCGTATACACACACCGCCTCATTCTCCCTCGCTTTCCAAGAACTATATATACTGTAATATATATTCTGTATAGACAGTATCCACAGGATTTAGTTATAAGCTTTAATGCTACAGCAGGCATAGGCAACTGGCTATGGGGACTACTAGTACCAGCATGACCTGCCACAGCTTTTACTTCAATTTTGTGTGTAAATACTTGGCCTGCTGCCGATTGCAGATCTCCCATTGCTGTACAGTGATATTTTGTTGCTATAATAATAATAATTATTATTAATAATCTTCCACAAAGTAAAGTAATTAGAGTAATTGCCATGCAGTCTGACCACACACTTAGGATCTGATTCAGAGATCCAGACATGTTTTTGGAGCCTAGAAAGCAGGATAACACTGTCCCGCTGCATGAAACGCCCCCCCCCCCCCCCACCACCACCTTTGCATGAATCCCACGTACCCATCCATTCGCATGCGGCCGCACAGATGAGAAATTAGTCAGTGGTTACTAACCATCAGATTATTTCTCCTACTGTGCCCGCAGCTGCTTGGGTACTTGTGTAGTTTCACGGTGCCACTTAGGTAGTCAGCGTAGTGTCCCTGTCAGGATCAGCGTAGCGTTCCTGCGGCCGGCATAGTCAGCGTCCCTGTCAGCATCAGCGTCGTGCTCCCGTGGCCAGCGTAGTCATCGTAGTCAGCTTGTGTCTGCGGCTGTGTGTACGTTCGGGCCTAACCGGAGCTTAGGCAGTTAGTGTAGTCAGTCAGCGTTACGCAGTTAGCGTAGTCAGTCAGCGTTACGCAGTTAGCGTAGTCAGTCAGCGTTGTGTCAGCGCTTATTACATTGTGTGGGAACCATTGACTATTTTTAACCTGCCTGACATGACAGGTGTGAATGTGTTCCTGAAACACCCCCACTATCCACTCCAGCCCGAAGCGCGGCAAGCCCCGCGAGGGGACGTGGTACGCGTCCTCCCGACCTGTTCATACCCCCACTATCCACATCGGCCTGGAGTTGATCTATTAAAGTGTGTCGAGTGCAGAGAGCCACCCAGCCCGAAGCGTGGCGAGCGCAGCGAGGCCCGTGTGGGGACGCAGAAAACGAACCCTGCGAGGGAACGCAGATTACTTGACGTGTATTCTGCGTCCCTTCGCGGGGCGAGCTGTGCTCACCACGCTTTGGGCTCGTTTTCTCTCGGGGCTTTGGGTTGACATGGATAGTGGAGGTTTGAAATGGAGGCATTTGCCAGTATGTAACATGGAGCATTGGCAAAATGCGTCCTTTATTGTGCATGAGACACATTTGTGCCCACACAGCCCTTTTTGCGCACAAGATGCACGCGCTACCGAACCCCTAACCATGACCGTCTCCCTGAAGCGGACATGAGCAGGATTGCCGTACCCTGCCGCATGAATTACTGAGATGCACTTGCGTATGAGACACTCGTGCATCCCCAGGGCAGCCGAGAGGAATGCCGGGCCCCGGTAAAATTTTGGGGGTGTGGCCTAAGTGTGTGTGGTGTGGGCACCTCCCACACTTAGGCCACACCCCCAAAATGTTTAGAGGTGGGTAAAAGAAAACTCTAAAACCTGTAATCTCAGACGCAGCACACACCTACAGCATGTGCTGTGCTGACAGGAGGCTCAGCATGACCTCTCACGCTGTCAGTGAGACACTCATGCTGAGCCTGCTGTCAGAACAGCACATGCTGTAGAAGTGTGTGCTACTGTTGATACCCTGGAGGGACGGAGGGGGAAGGGAGGGGTCGAACCAGGGCCCCTGCGGGGCCCCTTCAGCAAGCCTGGGCCCGGGTAATTAGTACCTGCTCCCCCCCTCTCTCGGCTCCCCTGTGCATCCCAGGCAGATGGAGTGCCTCTCTGCCGGCGCCTGCATGATCCCCTCTCCACCGGCGTCCGGCCAGTGCAGGGGATCTGACGGTTACCGGTGCTGTGTGAGAGGCGCTCACTAGGCATGACAGGGACAGAGCTGTAGTTTGTGGGGACAGCACGGTGACTACGCTGCCTGACGCACTATCCTGACTTCGCAGGGCTGCCGCGGGGACACCATACCTCCCAACAGTCCCGATTTTATCGGGACAGTCCCGATTGTCAGGGCCTGTCCCGATGTCCCACCCGCGGGCGGCAGTGTCCCGCGGTGTGGGGGGGCTGTTGGGAGTCCCCCCTGTCAGCTGCTAAGCAGCGGGGAATGAACGCAGCCAGGGGACTGGGGGCATGGCTAGAGGCTCACAGAGCCTCTGGGTCATGCCCCCATAGCGGCAAAATGGGGGCGTGGCCTCGCGGAAGAGCCGCGAGTATAGGCCACACCCCCAAATTAGGTCACACCCGCAGAAAATTTCGGCGCACCTCCGGCGCGCAGGAGCATCGTCCTAGCTACGGAGCTTCAAAAGTTGGGAGGTATGGGACACTACGCTCACTACACTGGGCTGCCGTTGGCCTACGCTGACAATGTAGCATACCTTGGCACTGTGAAACTACACAAGTACCGCTGATTGTATACACATGATTTCTGCCTGTTCGGGACCGGCGTATGATGTCCGCAACTATCCCGAACAGGCAGGGGTATGGCTGCCTTCTCTGGGGCCTGCCTCCCTCACAACTACCACTGCCCTTCTCACAGGGAAGCGGTCATCTATTAGAATGAACTTAGGTCTACAGTCATTAGGTCGACCCCACTAGGTCGACTGGCAGGAAGGTCGACATGACTTAAGGTCGACATGGGCCAAGGTCGACATGACTTAAGGTCGAATTTGCATAAAGGTCGACATGAGGAAGGTCGACTTGTCATAAGGTCGACATGGGTTTTTCACTGTTTTTTGAGCCGACATGTGCCAACAGGCGGTATTTCATGCCCTACCATCCACTAGGGCGTGGTGGGAGAATAAAATAGTGTGCCGAGCGCAGCGAGGCACCGTGCCCGAAGCATTGCGAGCGAAGCGAGCGATGCGATGGTCCGATTCTCATTGCCAACTGTGTCCATGTCGACTGTGTCGACATTCGGATAAAAAAACAGTGAAAAACCCATGTCGACCTTATGACCAGTCGACCTTCCTCATGTCGACCTTTATGCAAATTGGACCTTAAGTCATGTCGACCTTGGCCCATGTTGAGCTTAAGTCAGGTCGACCTTCCTGACCTAGTGGGGTCGACCTAATGACTGTAGACCTAAGTTCATTCTGACAGATGTACCGATTCCCTCTCACAGCTCTCAGTGCCTCCCTCGCAACTACCACTGCCCTAGCCCACAACTCTCACTGCCTCCCTCACAACTACCACTGCCTTTCCCACAGCTCTCACTGCCTCCCTTATAACTACCACAGCCCTTCCCACAGCTCTCACTGCCTCCCTCACAACTAACACTGCCCTTCCCACAGCTCTCACTGCCTCCCTCACCTCTACCACTACCCTTCCCACAGATCTCACTGCCTCCCTCACAACTACCACTGCCCTTCTCACAGCTTTCACTGCCTCCCTCACAACTACCACTGCCCTCCCACAGCTCTCACTGCCTCCCTCACAACTACCACTGCCCTCCCACAGCTCTCACTGCCTCCCTCGCAACTACCACTGCCCTCCCACAGCTCTCACTGCCTCCCTCACAACTACCACTGCCCTTCTCACAGCTCTCACTGCCTCCCTTGCAACTACCACTGCCCTCCCACAGCTCTCACTGTCTCCATCACAACTACCAATGCTCTTCCCACAGCTCTCACTGCCTCCCTCACAACTACAACTGCCCTTCTCACAGCTCTCACTGCCTCCCTCACATCTACCACAGCCCTTCCCACAGCTCTCACTGCCTCCCTCGCAACTACCACTGCCCTCCCACAGCTCTCACTGCCTCCCTCACAACTACCACTGCCCTTCTCACAGCTCTCACTGCCTCCCTTGCAACTACCACTGCCCTCCCACAGCTCTCACTGTCTCCATCACAACTACCAATGCTCTTCCCACAGCTCTCACTGCCTCCCTCACAACTACAACTGCCCTTCTCACAGCTCTCACTGCCTCCCTCACATCTACCACAGCCCTTCCCACAGCTCTCACTGTCTCCCTCACAACTAACACTGCCCTTCCCACAGCTCTCACTGCCTCCCTTACAACTACCACAGCCCTTCTCACAGCTCTCATTGTCTTCCTCACAACTACCACCGCCCTTCCCACAGCTCTCACTGCCTCCCTCACAACCATGGCCGCCAAAAGAAATTCTGGGCCCCGGTACAACAACTTCCTGGGGCCCCCACGGGTGGAGATCCCCGCACACTCTGCGGACCTTGTGTTACGCCACTGTTTCCAAGGTGGATACACGTACAAAAATTTACACTGTAATGTCTATTACACATGTCACACATCCATTACATATTATACCACATGCCATAATGCTCATTACACATTATGCCACACACCGTAATGCTCATTGCATATTAAGAAGTTAACATGCTCTACCAGGGGTTAACATGCTCTGCCAGGGGTTAACATTCTGTGCCAGGGATTAACCTGTCTGCCCTGATTTACATGCTCTGCCAGGGGTTAACATTCTGTGCCAGGGATTAACCTGTCTGCCCTGATTTACATGCTCTGCCAGGGGTTAACATGCTCTGCCAGGGGTTACATGCTCTTTGCAAAGGATTTACACATACCCTCCAACATGGCCCATTTCATTAGGTACAAAATGCTCTGTCACTGGACTTCCCTGCCAGTGGCAATTACAGATGTGAGCCTGCAGCACAGTCCAATATTCAAAAGGGGGGGTCACATATACTGCCACCCCAAGCATCACTGTCCTGGACTCACTGGCAGTTGATGTGACCCCCCTCTTTGAATTTTGGACTGTGCTGGTGTCCAACCTCTGTAATTACCACTGGCAGGGAAGTCCAGGAACAGAACATTTTGTACCTAATGGAATGGGTCATGTTGGGGGTACTTGCCACCAAAAAAAAAAAAAAAAACCTGTGTGTCCAGACCAGGGCCCCCCTGACAGGCCCGGGCCCGGGTAAATTGTACCTGCTCCCCCCCTCTCTCGGCACCCCTGCTCACAACTAACATTGCCCTTCCCACAGCTCTTATGTTCTCAGGGCCAGAGTAACAAAGGGGCGGTTGGCGTGGTCTGTGGGGGGCTGTTGTTACACCACTGATTGCTTGTCTGAGCCTCATTATGGCATGAATGGATGCTGACAGTACATTATTTGCAGCATGCAGAAGCAATATGCAATACCAGCCTTTATCACATTAATTACAGCTAAGATTGTGTATCTGTAACAACTACTGATAGGGACGGGATATTGGATTGTGATTACACAAGCTTTTATTGTTCTATAATCTGCTATGGGCTCCCTGTGTGTGTTTGTCTGTCTTCTTCAATACAATAAGGGCCGCAGCGTGCTAAGGAATAGAATGCTCAGTAATTAAGCCTTGGTTACAGCGCACACCGACTTCTGCAAAGCGTTTCATTAATGTCAGGTGTCCCAGCTGCACGTTGTAATAGACAGGCTGACGCAGGAAGCTGCGAGACCATCATTGATTCATAGAGTGATCGGTTAGATTGGCTGAGACTCTTATGTCAGGAAAATCTAATAGGCAATCTGTCGTATTACTTTGTATGAGTCCCCATGGGAAGGTGACAGCTAGGGACAGCACTACAGTGACAGTACTTTCCTCTACCATATTCTCCCATTGCTCAGACAGCACGCACAATAGTGGACGTATCCAATAAGGAGATGCTGAAACGTCTCAGTAATCTACACAAAGGGGCCGATTCAGTGCTGCGACCACGTCAGCGTCATTCGCCGTTGTTGCGATTTTATGCCAATGCTACTATCAGTCCTTCCCCTGGTGTAAAGCATGTGCCTGACTGTGCAAGGGACTGTGATGCCCACTTTATGCATCCTCTCAGTTCCCGGCTCCCGATCACCACTATTAGATCCTCTCGCTCCCCAGTTCCCGATCACCACTATTAGATCCTCTCGCTCCCCAGTTCCCGATCACCACTATTAGATCCTCTCGCTCCCCAGCTCCTGATCACCACTATTAGATCCTCTCACTCCCCAGTTCCCGATCACCACTATTAGATCCTCTCACTCCCTGGCTCCTGATCACCAATATTAGATCCTCTCAGTCCCCGGCTCCCGATCACCACTATTAGATCCTCTCACTCCCCAGTTCCCGATCACCACTATTAGATCCTCTCACTCCCCGGCTCCTGATCACCACTATTAGATCCTCTCGCTCCCGGCTCCTGATCACCACTATTAGATCCTCTCACTCCCTGGCTCCCGATCACCACTATTAGATCCTCTTACTCCCCAGTTCCTGATCACCACTATTAGATCCTCTCACTCCCCAGTTCCCGATCACCACTATTAGATCCTCTCCCTCCCCAGTTCCCGATCACCACTATTAGATCCTCTCGCTCCCGGCTCCTGATCACCACTATTAGATCCTCTCGCTCCCGGCTCCTGATCACCACTATTAGATCCTCTCACTCTCCAGTTCCTGATCACCACTATTAGATCCTCTCACTCCCCAGTTCCCGATCACCACTATTAGATCCTCTCACTCCCCAGTTCCCGATCACCACTATTAGATCCTCTCGCTCCCGGCTCCTGATCACCACTATTAGATCCTATCACTCCCCGGCTATCGATCACCACTATTAGATCCTCTCACTCCCCAGCTCCCGATCACCACTATTAGATCCTCTCACTCTCCAGTTCCCGATCACCACTATTAGATCCTCTCAGTCCCCAGTTCCTGATCACTGCTATTAGATCCTCTCGCTCCCCAGTTCCTGATCACCAATATTAGATCCTCTCACTCCCCAGTGCCTGATCACCACTATTAGATCCTCTCGCTCCCCAGTTCCTGATCACCACTATTAGATCCTCTCGCTCCCCGGCTCCTGATCACCACTATTAGATCCTCGCAGTCCCCAGTGACTGATCACCACTATTAGAGCCTCTCACTCCCCGGCTCCCGATCACCACTATTAGATCCTCTCACTCCCCAGTTCCCGATCACCACTATTAGATCCTCTCAGTCCCCAGTTCCTGATCACTGCTATTAGATCCTCTCGCTCCCCAGTTCCTGATCACCAATATTAGATCCTCTCACTCCCCAGTTCCTGATCACCACTATTAGATCCTCTCGCTCCCCAGTTCCTGATCACCACTATTAGATCCTCTCGCTCCCCGGCTCCTGATCACCACTATTAGATCCTCGCAGTCCCCAGTGACTGATCACCACTATTAGAGCCTCTCACTCCCGGCTCCTGATCACCACCATTAGATCCTATCACTCCCCGGTTCCCGATCACCACTATTAGATCCTCTCACTCCCCGGTTCCTGATCACCACTATTAGATCCTCTCGCTCCCCGGCTCCTGATCATCACTATTAGATCCTCTCAGTCCCCAGTTCCTGATCACCGCTATTAGATCCTCTCGCTCCCGGCTCCTGATCACCACTATTAGATCCTCTCACTCCCCGGCTCCTGATCACCAATATTAGATCCTCTCAGTCCCCAGTGACTGATCACCACTATTGGATCCTCTCACTCCCCGGCTCCTGATCAACACTATTAGATCCTCCCAGTTCCCAGTGACTGATCACCACTTTCAGAGCCTCTCACTCCCGGCTCCTGATCACCACTATTAGATCCTATCACTCCCCGGGTCCCGATCACCACTATTAGATCCTCTCACTCCCCGGTTCCTGATCACCACTATTAGATCCTCTCGCTCCCCGGCTCCTGATCACCACTATTAGATCCTCTCAGAACCCAGCTCCTGATCACCACTATTAGATCCTCTCACTCCCCGGCTCCTGATCACCACTATTAGATCCTCTCACTCCCCAGTTACTGATCATCACTATTAGATCCTCTCAGTCCCCAGTTCCTGATCACCACTATTAGATCCTCTCACTCCCGGCTCCTGATCACCACTATTAGATCCTCTCACTCCCCGGCTCCTGATCACCAATATTAGATCCTCTCAGTCCCCAGTGACTGATCACCACTATTAGATCCTCTCACTCCTGGCTCCTGATCACCACTATTAGATCCTCTCACTCCCCGGTTCCTGATAACCACTATTAGATCCTCTCACTCCCCGGCTCCTGATCACCACTATTAGATCCTCTCACTCCCCAGTTATCGATCACCACTATTAGATCCTCTCGCTTCCCGGCTCCTGATCACCACTATTAGATCCTCTCACTCCCCAGTTCCTGATCATCACTATTAGATCCTCTCAGTCCCCAGTTCCTGATCACCGCTATTAGATCCTCTCGCTCCCGGCTCCTGATCACCACTATTAGATCCTCTCACTCCCCGGCTCCTGATCACCAATATTAGATCCTCTCAGTTCACAGTGACTGATCACCACTATTGGATCCTCTCACTCCCCGGCTCCTGATCAACACTATTAGATCCTCCCAGTCCCCAGTGACTGATCACCACTTTCAGAGCCTCTCACTCCCCGGGTCCCGATCACCACTATTAGATCCTCTCACTCCCCGGTTCCTGATCACCACTATTAGATCCTCTCGCTCCCCGGCTCCTGATCACCACTATTAGATCCTCTCAGAACCCAGCTCCTGATCACCACTATTAGATCCTCTCACTCCCCGGCTCCTGATCACCACTATTAGATCCTCTCACTCCCCAGTTACTGATCATCACTATTAGATCCTCTCAGTCCCCAGTTCCTGATCACCACTATTAGATCCTCTCACTCCCGGCTCCTGATCACCACTATTAGATCCTCTCACTCCCCGGCTCCTGATCACCAATATTAGATCCTCTCAGTCCCCAGTGACTGATCACCACTATTAGATCCTCTCACTCCCGGCTCCTGATCACCACTATTAGATCCTATCACTCCCCGGTTCCCGATCACCACTATTAGATCCTCTCACTCCCCGGCTCCTGATCACCACTATTAGATCCTCTCACTCCCCAGCTCCCGACCACCGCTATTAGGTCGTCTCACTCCCCGGTTCCTGATCAACACTATTAGATCCTCTCACTCCCCGGTTCCCGATCACCACTATTAGATCCTCTCGCTCCCCAGTTCCTGATCACCAATATTAGATCCTCTCACTGCCCAGATCCCGATTATCACTATTAGATCCTCTCAGTCCCCGGTTCCTGATCACCACTATTAGATCCTCTCACTCCCCGGTTCCCGATCACCACTATTAGATCCTCTCAGTCCCCGGCTCCTGATCACCACTATTAGGTCCTCTCAGTCCCCAGGTCCTGATCACCACTATTAGATTCTCTCACTCCCCAGTTCCTGATCACCACTATTAGATCCTCTCAGTCCCCGGCTCCTGATCACCACTATTAGATCCTCTCAGTCCCCGGCTCCTGATCACCACTATTAGATCCTCTCACTCCCCAGTTCCTGATCACCACTATTAGATCCTCTCGCTCCCAGTTCCTGATCACCACTATTAGGTCCTCTCACTCCCCAGTTCCTGATCACCACTATTAGATCCTCTCGCTCCCCGGCTCCTGATCACCACTATTAGATCCTCTCAGTCCCCGGTTCCCGATCACCACTATCAGGTCCTCTCACTCCCCAGTTCCCGATCACCACTATTAGATCCTCTCACTCCCGGCTCCTGATCACCACTATTAGATCCTCTCACTCCCCGGCTCCTGATCACCACTATTAGATCCTCTCACTCCCCGGCTCCTGATCACCACTATTAGATCCTCTCACTCCCCGGCTCCTGATCACCACTATTAGATCCTCTCACTGCCTGGTTCCCGATCATCACACTATTAGGTCCTCTCACTCCCGGCTCCTGATCACACCATTAGCCTGCAATGACTGGTGCCCAATGTAAAAATCATCTGACATCTTACAAATGGTGTTGAAGAATTTGCACAGCTACGAGTAGATTTGTAGCCATACACATCCATTCGCACAGCGATCCCATTCATTTGCGATTTCACTGTAGCGCGGCAGCGTCTATCTGAATTTGCGGCTGTGCGGTCTGGTCATCTCCTACTGAGTGCTGCTGCAGCAGCCATACATTCTGTGCAATGACATCACCAGTGTTACCTTATTCCCATCTCTGCCAAGTCTGAGTCTCATTACTGTCCTTCATACTATTCCTGCCCGTCATCACCTCAAGAGGTAATTATCCCACGTTTACCTTCTCGTAATATGTATGTAAATGACTCCCGGCTCCTTCAGGGAGTTCTCTGCCGCCTGTTGTACTGCGCTCAGTTCTCCAATGTTTCTATCACATAATATAGGAGTCCAGTACGTACATATAGCACATACCTGTACCAGATATCGCAGGCGTACAATAACATGTCACTAGTACCGCTCGTATACAGACATACAGGGCCCTCATCAGAGTTACCTGTAATCACTATTCCTTATGGCCATGGTCTTCACCTCACTGTGATGTACAAACCCAGGGATAGACGAGAAGTCTCTGCCACTGACTCTGCCTATTTGGGCTTGTCGACATACATTAGGTCAATCAATAAAGGTTGACACAAGAAATAGGTCGACATAGGTAAGGGCCAACATGGTTGGAAGGTCAACTCAAGCATTAGGTCGACAATGCAAAGGTTGGCAGTCAAAAGTGAGTTTTTCACGTCTATTTGAGCCGACTTGTGCCGACAGGGGGTATTTCATCCCCTACCATCCTCTAGGGCATGGAGCATACCTCCCAACAGCCCCTATTTTAGCGGGACAGTCCCGATTATTAGGGCCTGTCCCGCTGTCCCACCCGCGGGCGTCAGTGTCCCGTGGTGTGGGGGGGCTGTTGGGAGTCCCCCCTGTCGGCTGCAAAGCAGCGGGAAATAGACGCTTGTGCACAGCATCTATTCCCGCAGCCAGGAGGCTGGGGGCATAGCTAGAGGCTGGATCATGCCCCCATAGCGGCAAAATGGGGGCGTGGCCTCACGGGAGAGCTGCGCATATAGGCCACGCCCCCGAAATTACCCCTACCCCCCCCCCCCCCCCCGAAAATTTTGGCGCTCCTTCGGCACGCATCAGCTCTGTCCCGGGTCCGGCGACCACACAGTTGGGAGGTATGATGGAGGGAGAATATAATAGTGTGCTGGGCAACATTCGGGACTAAAAAACATGAAAAACTCATGTCAACCTTTTGATTGTTGACCTAACGCGTGTGTCAACCTTCTGACCGTGTCAACTTTAGCCATGTCAACCTTTTTCACTTGTCATCCTAAGCCCTGTTGACATTCAGTGGTCGACCTAATGTATTTTGAGCTTCATAGTGTCGAACTAGCGACTATATCCCAGCCTAAGAACCATTGGTTTAGTATAATACAATGGCCAAAAGGGGGCTGACAAATGTGGCTTTAGACAACTGCGAGACTTATTTGTAGAAGTGACATACTGTATGTATCTGCCAATCTGAGATCTCTCAACTATGAATTTTATTTTTAGTATAATCCCCCCCCCCACACACGCTTTTCTATCTGTCCATGTCACCCCCTCCACGCGGAAACGGTCATCTGTCAGAAGAGACTTAGGTCGACTGTCATTAGCTCGACCCCGGAAGGCCGACTGGCCCCAAGGTCGAAAGGGTTAAAGATCAACATGACTTAATGTCAACATGGGCCAAGGTCGACATGGTTTTAGGTCGACAGTCATTAGGTCGACATGAGTTTTTCACTGTTTCTTGAGCCGACATGTGCCGACAGGTGGTATTTCATGCCCTACCATCCACTAGGACATGGTGGGAGAATAAAATAGTGTGCCGAGGGTAGCGAGGGGATGTGCCCGAAGAATTGCGAGCAAAGCGAGCGATGCGAGGGGCTGCGGTTCAACTCCAACTGTGTCCATGTCGACTGTGTCGACATTCGGGTAAAAAAAGTGAAAACCTCATGTCGACCGAATGACTGTCGACCTAAACCCATGTCGACCTTAAGTCATGTCGACCTTGACCCATGTCGACATTTAACCCTGTCGACCTAATGACTGTAGACCTAAGTCTGTTCTGACAGATGTACCGTTTCCCTCCACGCAACCCCATTCCCTGTCTCCTGTCAATGATAAATCTGGGGCTGTCCTTGTTGTGTGAGCCGGGCTGGCAGAGGAGGAGTAATAACAGCAGCCCCCGCAAGGTAACTGGCAGAGAGGGAGATCGCACTTGTGTTACTCTGAGACAGAGCTGCATGTGAGAGA
This sequence comes from Crinia signifera, assembly GCF_055691185.1. Taxonomy (NCBI): domain Eukaryota; kingdom Metazoa; phylum Chordata; class Amphibia; order Anura; family Myobatrachidae; genus Crinia; species Crinia signifera. The sequence goes on along the minus strand of NC_139223.1, from coordinate 28,800,084 downwards.
GAGAGAGAGGGAGAGGGCGAGCAGGGTGCACTGGTACCGCAGATGTCTTCTCACCTCTATGGACTGTGAGCCTGACCCCCACTAGGACTGGCAGCAGGAGTGGATGGGTGAGTACACCAACCTGCAGACTGTGCAAGCTAGTGGATAACCCTTGGTGTAAGGTGCATGGAGCTGAGTGTATGAGGACCAGTCATAGTGCTGGGTATTACAGGACCTGTGTCACCTGTATGGGCACCTAGGGGACACAGCAGTATCATATGGTAGGATGGTGTGCACAATGCAATATGGGATTTCCTCAACTTCATCTACAGTACATGAGGTCCAGCTAATAGAAGCCATGCAGGTATTTAGGGAATTGTAAATGTTTTTGAGATAACATTTATGTGGAAAAGCTGTATGTATGTGTGTGTGTGTGTATGGTGAGTGGCCAGGGAGATTATACTGACAATACTGCCCAGTATATGGGGTTTGGGAAAAAAACGGACCCAGACGAGACCGTGGGGAGTGTCCTGCCCGGGAATCTCCGGAATGCAGAGTTTGAGGTCCGGTGCAGCGTTCCGTGGACTTATCCGCGTCCGGTCTTTACTTAGTCACCAGTATTTGTGCATTACAGCTCAGTGTAGACTTCCGGTCTTTAGGGAGGATCCGATATGATATCCCGGCGGTCGGGATCCCGGCGGTCGGAATCCCGACACTGGAATCCCGACCGCCGAAATCCCGACAAGGGGGGGACATGGATCGCCCCCCCTTGCGGGCTCGCTGCGCTCGCCACGCAGCGGGCCCGGTGCCTCGCTACGCTCGGCACGCTATTATATTCTCCCTCTATGGGTGTCGTGGACACCCACGGAGGGAGAAAGTTTCGGGATTTCGGCGGTCGGGATTCCAGTGTCGGGATTCCGACCGCCGGGATCCCGACCGCCGGGAAATTAACCGCATCCCTTTAGGGATAGCTGGCAATTTGCGAATTATCGGCTGGCAGGGCATTCTGGGATTTGCAGTTCCACAACAATTGAAGCGTTGCAGACTGCTTCTGCCTGGTCTGTAGAGTTGATACCTGCTGACAGATCCATATAATGGATTCATGTGTGTTAACAGGTATATGGGATGCACGCTTTGAATGGAACTTCTTCACATCTTTTTTTCTGTGTTTCTCCTCTGCACATATGTAACATATAAACCTTCATCCAGATCACTGCAGACTTTATTCAGTTCCCCGTGTTCCCCCACAGAGACTGAACACTTCTGTGCTGGGCAGGTAATGTGATCTGAGGGGTAAAGGGCCCCATACATCAGCAATTAATTGTGACAATTTTCAGATATGGAGATGATTGCCACAATTAATTTTAGATGTGTGGGCTCCCCCTTTTGGCAATCCCAATCAAAATCGCCAATCGATTACTTAATCAGGTTTTTAAACATGTTTAATAATCTGGTATTATCTGCGGATCTTTTTTATATGTGTGGGCATTCCCAATTCGTCTTCTCCATCTATTTACGTTATGAACAGCTGAAATGACATTCGATTGGGCAATTTCCAGATATGAAGATGCAATCTTTAGATGGAAAAATCTGCCGATCACTGAAATAAATCTGTAATGTGTGGGCAAGTCAAATAGATTGTAAAATCCATTTATCTGGCCAAAAAATCCCTGTATCTGGAAATACATAAATTGTGATTGCTGATGTATGGGGCCCATAATATTGTAGCAGGTATAATAGTTATCGCGAACCCTCAATACATTGGGGTAGATCAGGGGTTCCCAATCTTTTTTGAATCACGGCACCCTAGAGTATCAGAATTTTTTCACGGCACCCCTAAGCCAAAAACAAAATAATAAGACTGGGTTTATATGCGATTCTTAAGGTCAATTATGTGGTAAAGGACAGGATTTGCTTCTGTTTGTACACATTCTATGATTGGCAGCCACCAGCACTGGTTTTGCTCATAAATAATGAACCATTAATAATTTAAGTTGGTCCTGGACCACCAAACCAGGGCACCCCTGCATGTGTCCTGAGGCACCCCAGGGAGCCACGGCACACAGTTTGGGAACCACTGGGGTAGATGTATGAAACAGTGATGATAAGGGAGGAGAAGTGATAAAGTGCCTGGTACTTTATCACCGGCCAATCAGCTCCTGACTTTAAAGTTACAGGCTGAGTTTAAAAAGGAACAGGAGCTGATTGTCCGGTGATAAAGTACCAGGCACTTTATCAATTATCCTCCATAACCACTGCTTCGTACATCTACCCCAATGTGAGTTTTGCATTTGGGATGACCTGTCATAACACGCATGTCACAAGGGTACAAAATGTTAATTCCATGACATAGTACTCACGTGGCACAAGTCTGTGTAATCACACGTGTGTAATGGTACTCATGTGGTACAGGTGTATGTAATGGTTCTCATGTGGCACATATGTGTGTAGCGGAACTCACAAGGAACAAGCTTATGTGATGGTACTCACGTGGCACAGGTGTATGCAATGGCAATTACGTGGCACAGTTTTTTTGTAATGGTACTCATGTAGCACAGGTGTATGCAATAGTAATCACATGGCACATGTGTATGCAATGGTAATCACGTGGCACAGTTGTATGTAATGAAACTTCCGCATACATGCCTACCTGACCCTCTCCATGAGGGAGAAAATGCCCTGTCCCTGGACTTCCCTGGTAATGTAGGATTGCCAGCACCTGTGGGGAGCTGGGTAATTGATAAGAAAGGAGTCACCACAGGTGATGGCAATCATACATTACCAGGGAAGTCCAGGGACAGGGCATTTTCTCGGAGAGGGTCAGGTAGGCAGTCACGTGGCACAGCTGTATGTAATGGCAGTCACGTGGCACAGCTGTATGTAATGGCACTCACATGGCACAGGTGTATAAATACCTCCCAATTAGGGTTACCACCTAGTCCCTTTAATTCCGGACACATGTTAATTACACAGGTTCTGTGGCAGTTTAAAATCAGGTGAAGTGGAGTCTTGAAGTCAGCCAGCCACAGAACCTGTGTAATTAATATGTGTCCGGAATTAAAGGGACTAGGTGGTAACCCTACTCCCAATATGACCCTCTCCAAGGGGCACAATGCTCTGCTCCTGGACTTTCCTCTCAATTAATGATTGCCATCACCTGTGTTGAAAAACTGGGTTTTAAATCAATTAACCTGTTCAACCCAGGTGACAGCAATCATACAGTGAGGGAAGTCCAGGACAGAGCAATGTGTCCCTCCTGGGATGGGTCATCTGTGGGTAAGCCGCTAGGACTGGAAGCAGGAAGCAATGCCTGCTAGGTCTCCCATGCTGTGATGAACACTCACTGACTTGCGACCTGGTGGCAGTACTGATGGCATGACACGTGGCAGGTCTGTGTGTGTAGAGTCCGGACGTGGCAGGGAGCTTGGCACTGCCGCTGTTGGGCTGGGCAGCTGTTGATTGCTCAGCGTAGGGAGCAGGTTCTCATTCTCCTGTTCATTATCCCATCTCAGGGGCGGTGTGACTGATGAGCGGTCAGATGGAAGGCGAGGGAACGCTGTACAGCTGCAGTATCGGGGGGAGGGGGGGCACATGGGGGATTCTGAGCGATGAGCTGCTTACCACGGAGGAGAAAAGGCCGGTGTTATACACAGCACCGCACAGCAGCAGCCTGGGACCGGAGCAGTTCCTGCATCAGGAGATGGTTACAGTCCCCCTGACATCTACATGTGCATGTGACATGTCTGTGGGGGAGATGCAGTGAGCAGAGTGGTGACGTGTGCCAGGGAAGATTTTGGCCATAACAACCACTTCCAGATTAAGGGATAGACATGACATACACAAGTCGACATTTACAAACGGTCGACATGAATAAGGTCGACAAAGGCAAAAAACTTGAGTTTGCAATGGTCAACACGTGGAAAGGTTGACAGGAGTTTTTCATGTTTCTATTGGTGTAAGTGTTGACACCTGATCATGTGCACCCCCAAATAATGTACTGCGTCCCCTCCAAGCTGCCGGCTGCTTTACCGTTCCCATTCGGACTCCACCTGGATGTTAAACTTTGAAAAATGGGGGGGAAATCACGAAAAACTCTTGAGGACCTTTTCAAGTGTCGACCATTGCCAGGTGCTTTTGTTGACCTTTTGTTGGTGTCAACCTTGTGCATGTCAACTGTTGGTCAATGTTAACCGTGTGCATGTCGATCTTTTGTCAAGGTCGACTTCTGATTGACCTATTGACTATCTACATACTGCCGACCTATCATCCAGATACCAGAGCAAACAATCAGCCCCTAACTGTCATTTTGTGGAATGTTCTTGTCAAATGCTGTGTCAAAGCTGATTGGTTGCTATGGGCAACATCACTGTTTTGACTGCTAAATACACCCCCCCCCCCTTCATAATGTGAGTGCAGTAACCAGCACCAGACTAATTAGGTGTCTTACTTCAGAGGTTATTTATCACTATGGAAACCATTGTCCCATGTAACAAAGACCATCATACAGTACCTTACTGATCACCTCATTTGTCATTGTATGCGCCCGAATGGGTATTAAAGGATTATGTTATATTAGATGTACAATGTCTAGGTCTACAGTCATAAGGCTGAACAGGGGCAAAAGGTCGACAGTCAAAAGGCCGACATAAAAAAGGTCATTTTTTTGGTGCCTATTTCGACATAGGTCGATATGAACACCGTCTAAGTGTTCCGCGTCCCCTCGCATGGCTCGTGCACTCGCCGTGCTTCAGGCTCGGTACCTCGCTGCCCTTGGAACACTATTATATTCTCCCACCACGCCGTAGTGGATGGTAGGGCATGAAATACCACGTGTCGATACATGTCGGCTTATTTTTTGTTTTGTTTAAATCTCATGTTAACTTTTTTCATGTCGACCTTTTGGACATATTGACCTTTTGACCTGGTCGACCAATAGTGGTCGACCCAGAGTCAATCTATCATGAGTCTGAATACCGTATTATAAGCGGGAGTCTAATCCACCCCAGGTGATTGCCGTCTCCTATGCTACGAAGCATCCCACCAAATGTGTTGTGGAGCAGGAAGAGACCTATCTTCTAGGGCAATGGTCCTCAACCGCAGTCCTTAAGGGACACCAATAGTCCAGGGTTTATGGCTATCCCTGCTTATGCACAGATGGAATAATCATGCTGACTCACCTGTGCCTGAGCCTGGATAGCCTTAAAACTTGGACTGTTGGTGTGTCTTGAGGACCGTGGTTGAGGACCACTGCTCTAAGAACTGTCTTAGGGCTATTTCACACTGCTCCTGCCGGACGGCGAAAACCCGCATGGCCAAAAGCTGTGCCGTGCACAGTAGTTATCAATGGACACTATTGTGTCCATTCACACGGGACGGCCATGGCCCGGCCGCAGCCGGATTCCACCACTGGAAGGGACATCTGCCGGGCTGTGGCCAGGGGTTAAAGTGAGGGGGAACTTGGTGGAACTGAGTTCCACCACCTCTAATGGTAGGGGGAACTGAGTTCCACCTCTACCAAAACCCTGAACAGTAATTTTAACAGAGAAGCCTGTCCCAGCAGCTTCTTCTTCTGGCACAGCGTATGTGATGTCATGCAATCACCGCCTCTGCGATGAAGAAGAGCCACTTAGAGGAGCAGGCCCTGTGCTTGCTGAAGACAGGGCAAGAGGGGGCTGGAGGGACACAGGGCATGGAGCTGCTGAGGGACATGGACAGTGAGCTGCTGGAGTGACAGAGACAGATGTGTATAAGCAGCACAACTGTGTGTTGTAATTTTTATTGTGTGACCAGAACTCTTACTTGTGGGACCGTTATGGGAGGTAGGGCACAAATTTCCTGGCACTGGTCTAGGCTCTGCCTAATGAGGAGGGGGGTCGGTGTTTGGGGAAAAGAGTTCCACCACCTCTCCAGGACCACTTTAAGCCCTGGCTGTGGCCATCCCCTCCATTGTAAACTGCTGTGTGCGGCACGGCTTCCTGGCCATGCGGGATTTCGCGGTCTGGCAGGAGCCTGAGTGTGTGAAATAGCCCTTATTGTTCTACGGCTACACAATGCGGTGGCCTTGGGGGGGGAAGGCAAATTCCTTCTCAAATGGTCAAATGGACAAAACCATGTGCACTGCACAGGGGCAGATGTAACACATACTTTCTCCTTCATACTTCATGGCAGCCATTACATTGGGTTCATCCCTCTCTCTCTCTCAATTAGACAGGTAGTTTTTTCCCCTAGGACCAGACTCCTCCTCTTCCATATCCTATATAACTGAGCACCTCCCCTCTGACCATAGTCTTTTTTCCTGTCTCCTCTGTCTGTAACAGGTAGTTAGGTTAGCTATTTTAGGAGATAGATATATGACCTGGCTGCGAGGGGATGGGGTGCCTTACCCTGTGTAGTGATCCGAGCCGGCGGCATGGATCTTTCTGCTCTAGACTATGGGTCGGCGGTGCCTAGAAACCCTAAGAAAAATGGCAGTACTGGATGTGCGGGATATTCTGTATGGAGGACTCACCACAAATGTATGTCCGAGTAGCGGTGGCTGGACGCCAGTGGTGTTGGAGAGGCAGCGGCAGCATGTCCGGCGTGGTCACTAGTCCCGGCGTGTGTTTGTAGCCACGCCGTGCGGCAAGCGCCGATGGAAGTGTCATTTACTGGGGAAAATGTGTTGTGTAGAAATTGTCTGTAGAAGAAAGAAGCAGCTTCTGTGTCTAATGAAATCTCTGAGCTTAGAGAATGGATGGAGAAGAATTTTTTATCAAAAAAGGAGTTTTCTAGCAGCAAGAGGTCTAGATCACAAACCAGTTTGGATCTGGATGATGATGATGGTGGATCAGTTATTTTGGGGTCTGATGATAATGCCTCAGGTGATTCCACTGCTGAGTCAGGGGAAGTCATTGAAGAGGAACGACTATTTGATTTAGGTTTAGTAGAAGTGGTGTTGAAGAACCTCTATAAAACTCTGAATTACAAACAACCAGTGAAGACAGAGTTGGACACGCTGTTTGAGGACAGATCAAGGATGGGCAGGTGCTTCCCTGTCCATAAAGTTGTTAAAGACATATTAACTAAAGAATGGAGTAATGTAGACAAGCGAGTGGGCTCCTTTAAGAGGGTCGATAAAATGTTCCCTATTGAGGACGAGGACTTTTTGAAATGCCTAAAATACATAAGAGTATGGTAGACCCCCCGGGACGGCCTATTGTAGCCGGAACAAACTCAGTGCTTTCAAATTTGTCTCATTATTTAGACACATTATTGCAACCCCTGGTCCAAAAGAATGCTTCATACCTTAAAGACACCCCGGCCACCTTGGATGTGTTAAGTAGTGTACAGTGGGAAACAGGATATACGCTGGTGACGTCGGATGTGACCTCACTGTACACTATAATCGACCATACGGTGGGCTTAAGGGCTGTCGAACATTTTTTGGACAAGGAAGGTACCCCAGTGGAAGAAAAAAACTTCATACTGGAGGGTATTGCCTTGATTTTGAACAATAATTATTTTTGGTTCAATGGGGATTTTTATTTGCAGCTTACAGGTACCGCGATGGGCACTAGGCTGGCGCCAAGCTATGCCAATCTATTTATGGCAAAGTGGGAGGAGGAATGCATTTTTAACAACTTGCAGCTTGGCGCCAGCCTAGTGTCCTGGAAGCGGTACATTGAGGATATTTTGTTTATTTGGAATGGTGATGATATTTCTTTAAACAATTTTTGTGAGGGGCTCAACAAAAATGGGATTAACATAAAATTAACCTTTGATAAGAGTCAAGTTAGTGTAAATTTCTTGGACCTCTGCATTTATGTAGAGGGAGGTAAAGTGAAAACCCGTAATTACCAAAAAAGTACTGACTGCAACTCTTTTATCAATTATAATAGCAACCATCATGCCAACTGGTTGCGCAGCATACCTAATGGACAGTTCCAAAGAATAGGTAGGAACTGCACGGAACTCGAAACATATGAAGTTCATGCTGATAAAATGGAGAAGCAGTTTATTAATAAAGGGTATCACGAAAGAGACATCTCAAAGGCGAGGGAGAGAGGCCGTAAATCAGTGCAGAATGTGGTTGGGTTGGCATCAATGGCCCCCGAATGTAACACAGAGAAAAATAACAAGAGGGGAGTCAACTTTATCACCCAATTCACCAGTCAATCAAAGCAGATTGAGAAAATTATTAGGAAGCACTGGGGCCTTTTGAAAAGTGACCCTATCCTAGAACCATTTATTGATGAAAGCCCCCACTTTATCTACAGGAGGGCCAACAATTTAAAAAATCTCATAGTCACAAGTGCCATTAACACACCGGCTCCTCCGAACCCAATTAAATCAAAAGGGTTTTACCGGTGCGGTACGTGTTCAATGTGCAGAACATGTAAAAGTGACAGCAGAGTGATAAATCAATATAAATCGGTACAAACGAATGAGTGGCATACGATCGAGGATTTTATCACCTGCAGCACTAAATACTGTGTATACATCATTGAGTGCTCATGCCATAAGCAATATATTGGAAAGACCATTAGAATGCTTAAAACTCACATGGCTGAACATGTGAGAAACATAAAAAAAGGCACTGAGACTCATAACGTTTCTATGCACTTTAAAAACACACATAACAGTGACACTAAGCATTTACTGTCTTTTTGTGGGATAACTGTTGTTAAGGAGAACTGGAGGATTAATGACAGGGAGAAACGACTTGCATGTACTGAGATGAAAAAAATTTACTCACACAAAACAATAGAGCCTAACGGGCTAAATGTAGCCTTTGCAGTAAAATGCTTTTTGTGATGTAATTGTTACTAATATTCCTTTTTTTCTGTTGTTTGTCCCTACAAATTCCAATTGAGCTATCTTCGTTTATGGCTACAATATGGTAGCATAGAGAAAGGACAAAAAGCGATAACATCTATCTCTATGAGAATGTAACATCAAAGATGGCGACCGCGATATCCGGAAGAGAAGCTCACTGACACTTGCGTTCCATACAGAGGAAGGAGAAGGTCCGTCACGCAGGAAGCAGGAAATAGACACCTGCGAGTCAGACGGGAACCACATGTATGGACGCGCTGTTTCATTTCGGGTACCGGAAGTCACGTACGGTACACCGGAAATGACGCTACGCCTCAACAATAACCGATACAGGTGCATGGCGGAGAAAAATAAGAAATGGACACCACTCCAGGACAGGAGTCTAAAAATGATCCACACCGCAGCTATTTATACATTCCTTGAACATCAATGTTTTTAATATATGTATATGTACTGTGTAATAACGATATAGCCAGGTTGCCATGTTGTATTAGACAGGTATTTAGGTGGGTTAAAGGGATGTGGGTACCTTCCGCTCCGGCCCAGGTTTTGGAGATTTTGATCAGATGGCAATCTAGGGGATAGGTATAAAAACCTTCCCAGATCTTGAACCCCTCACACCTTGAAAAAGGGCTGATGTCATAGCCCGAAACGCGTCGGTGAGAGGAAGGAGACACATTCTATGGTGAGACCTACTGCTATTTTCCATCTAGCAAATTCACCTCAACCTGTTCCGGATGCAGGAAGAGGGTGTTTTGGTCTCACACTTTTAGAGTGTGACATTGTTTTTAATACATTTTTTATCGTCTGTTTTATGTGTACATCCATGGAATAAATATATTTTTTACGGAGTATACTGGTTGTGGAGAATATCCTTACCTGGAGGAAAAACAAAGAAACTGCTACACGCACATAGGGCCTCAGACTGAGGTGAGTGTCTGTCTATCAGGCGTTTGATGTGATGTTTTGGTGATTGGATGCAAAGTGTCGGGATATTTACTGGAGGATTAGGATCCCGTTTCAAAAAGATACCTTTACGTGAAAATAGGGCCTACTTATCAGGTCAGTAAACACCTGTATTTAAGCGTTGAAGAGGCAGGAGGTTGCGGAAGGAGCACTATCTTTGAAGCCACATAAAGATACCTTTATGTGCATATAGGGACCCCCACGGAGGTCAGTAGGAGACCCCAACTTTTCATAAAGATAACTGAGGACTACTATCAACCTCAAATACCCATTAGCAAGTTCAAATCTGCTAATATATCTATGGGACAGCGCTGAAGTGTATTTTCATCTTTTCTGTATTGTATTCTATTGGTGGGAGTGTAGTGACCCACAGAATTTACACACAGCAGCAGTTCCGGGCGCAACCATTCACTTGTCGAACCCTTTTTTCGTATTATCCCTAAGATAGATGCAGCCGTATCTGAAGTCACCACTCGTACAACCATACCATTGGAGGACGGTGCGTCCTTAAAAGACCCCATGGAGAAAAAAATGGAGAGTGCATTAAAGCGGTAACATATATCAACATCGGTGTCGATGAAGTCAGGTGTAGCCATAGCTTCCCTTTCCAGAGCATTAAGAATTTGGTGTGCAGCATTGCAGGATGACTTGCAGGACAGAGCATCTCGTGACCAGATGAGCAAGAGTCTGGCGCAGATTCAGATGGCGGTAGATTACGTCTGTGAGGCATCATTAGATGTTTTGGATTTCTCTGCCAAGTCTCTAACTTCAGGGGTTGTGGCCAGAAGGGCCCTTTGGTTGAAATCTTGGGCGGCAGATTCGCACTCCAAGAATAAACTTGCGACACTTCCATATGAAGGTGCCTTTCTATTTGGAAGTAAACTCGACCTCATGATTCAGAGGATGTCGGGTGGCAAATCCGTGAGGTTGCCTCAAGATAAGAGAGGCAGGTTTCAGTCCTACTCCAACAGGCAGTCATACAGGCAAGCCAGATCATACAGGCCGGGTAGGCCGTTTCGCGACAGGTTCACTTCTGGTACAACGCGTGCATTTTTTCGCCAATACATCAAAAAGAGAGGAGAAAGCTCTGGCGCAAGTCAGAAACAGTGACGCCAGATGCCCCATGGAGCAGGTTCCAGTAGCAGGGAGGCTTCTGGAGTTTGCTCATATGTGGGAGCAAAGCATTTCAGACAAATGGGTGCTAGAGATAGTAACACAAGGTTACAGTTTGGAGTTTCTTTCAAGGCCAAGATTGGCAAAGTTTTTGAGTTCCAGAGTTCCTCTGCTGGAAACAGAAAAAGAGGTTTTAATGTTAAGTTTGCAAGCACTTATCGACACAAATGCGGTAGAAGAAGTCCCAGAAATAGAAAGGGGCTAGGATATTACTCCCGTTTGTTTGTGATAAGCAAAGTGTCAGGCGGATTCAGAACTATCCTCGACTTGAGGAGTTTAAACGATCGCCTAAGAAAAAAGAAGTTTCACATGGAAACTGCCAAATCAATTTTGATGGGGATCAGAAAAGACGGTTATCTAGTGGCAATCGATTTAAAAGATGCGTATTTTCACATCCCAATTTTTCCAGGCGACAGAAAATATCTGAGGTTCGCCATAGAAGAAAAGCATTTTCAATTCACGTGCCTGCCATTCGGCCTGACTTCATCCCCTCGAGTCTTCACGAAGGTGCTGGTGGTTCTAGTAGAAAGACTAAGAAGACAGAAGATTATGTTATGGGCGTATCTAGACGACATACTGATAGCAGCACGGTCCGAGGAAGAAAGTGTTATCGCACAAGATTACACCATCAAGTTTCTTCAAGATCACGGGTGGATGATCAATTGGGAGAAGAGCTGACTCATTCCTTCTCAGAGCATTCAATTTCTAGGTATCCTAGTGGACACAGTGTCTTTCCAAATACCCCTCTCAGAAAGAAGGTGCGAAAAAATCCAGCAGTTGATTACACTTATTTACAACGATCCCCACATATCCCTAAGAACTGCAATGAGTTTACTGGGGATGATGGCCTCAGCAGATGGAGGATGAGGCCACTGCAATGGTTCCTTCTAAGATTCTCCAAAAGCCACATGTCGTTGGATCAGATAATAAAAATCCCAAACGCAGTAAGAGAGTCTCTGGTATGGTGGAGTTACGAACGTCTGAGAGAAAGAAAATGGGCACTAGAAAGTCCAACATTCGTAATAACTACAGATGCCAGCGCCTCCGGTTGGGGGGCACACGGGTTGGGCAAATCGTGCCAAGGAAGGTGGTCGATGCTAGAAAAGGAATGGTCATCAAACCAATGGGAATTGAGGGCAGTATGGCAGGCGATAAAATTCTTTACAGAAGATATCAAAGAAACCCATCTTCGAGTGTTCTCAGACAACATCCCAACGGTCTCTTATATCAACCGCCAAGGGGGTACAAGAAGTCGGGTGTTGCTAGACGAGGTGGAGAACATAATGTCTTTGGCCGAAGTAAATCTCCAGTCTATCTCAGCATTGCACATTCCAGGAGAGGAAAACCAAATTGCAGACTTCTTGAGTCGCAGTACGTTAGTTCCAGGCGAATGGGAACTAAAGCAGTAGGTTTTCCAGCTAATAGTAGAGCACTTCGGCGTGCCAGAAATAGACCTCATGGCATCATCAGTCAACAAAAAAGTCCCTCGATTCTTCTCAAGGTACCAGGCGCAGGGGTCGTGCGGGATCGATGCCCTGTCGCAGAAGTGGAACTATGCTCTAGCTTATTTGTTCCCACCTTTTTCCCTCATTCACAGGGTACTGTGGAAAATCAGGACAGAGAGGTTTCAGGTGATAATAGTCCTACCGTTCTGGCCCAGGAGGGCTTGGTTCCCAATGCTGGAGAGTATGTCAGTGGCAGAGCCCCTGTTCCTGCCAGTTTCAGTGGATCTGCTATCCCAGGGACCGGTCACATGTCAAGATCCTCAGAAATTGTCATTGACGGCGTGGAAATTGAGAGGCAACAGTTGAGAGGAAAAAATTTGTCACCGGAGGTGATTGAAATACTTCTTCAGGCTAGGAAAAAGGTGTCATCCGATATTTACTACAGAGTCTGGAGAATCTTTGCCAAATGGTCCAAAGGAAAGTTTCAGTTTCCAAAGGCGAACATATCGCAGGTGCTGCAATTCCTATGTGACGGTTTCAACAAGGGGTTAGCAGGGTCTACACTGAAGGTGCACATATCAGCATTAAGTGTTTTGTTGGACCGAAAACTTGCCGATCACAGTCTGATAAGAAGGTTTTGTCAGGCTATCAAGAGGATTCGCCCGAGGATTCGATCTATGATTCCACAATGGGATCTTAATCTGGTCCTGAATGGACTCATGTCAGCGCCATTTGAGCCATAAGATAGAGCAAATCTCAAATTTATGACATGGAAAGTGGCCTTCCTAGTGGTGTCTTCTTTTCATTTAAATCAAGAGATTATATTACCTTGTTTCTATCCAAATCCGACAGATAAAAGAGAAGAAAAGTTACACACGTTGGACGTGGTCTGAGCCATTAAAATTAATTTGGACAGGTCTGCAGCTTTCAGACAGTCAGAAAATTTGTTTGTGATTCCGCAAGGGGCGAAGAAAGGATTCGTGCCGGCAAAACAAACAATTTCAAGATGGCTTAAAGATGTTATTTCTTTTTCCTACAGAAAAGTAGGACGTCCAGTCCCGGAGGGTATTAAAGCACACTCCACACGGGCAATGTCAGTATCATGGGCGAGAGAGGCGAATGTGTCAGCCAGAGAGATATGTCAGGCAGCCACGTGGTCGTCTCTACACACGTTTTCTAAGCATTACGCCCTGGATGTTGCAGAAGTGCGGTTTGGAGGTGAAGTCCTGAGGCAAGCGTTGGCTTGAGGTATTGTATAGCCCTCCCTACTGCTTTGGTACATCCCAATGTAATGGCTGCCATGAAGTATGAAGGAGAAAGCAAGGATTATACTTACGATAATACCTTTTCTTCGGAATACTTCATGGCAGCCTATATTTTTTTTAGCCCTCCCTGTTTCTGTTTTTTTCCCTAGGATCTGGGCGGAGACATTCAAAAGACTATGGTCAGAGGGGAGGTGCTCAGTTATATAGGATATGGAAGAGGAGGAGTCTGGTCCTAGGGGAAAAAAATACCTGTCTAATTGAGAGAGAGAGAGGGATGAACCCAATGTAATGGCTGCCATGAAGTATTCCGAAGAAAAGGTATTATCGTAAGTATAATCCTTGCTTTCCTACCTGACCCTCTCCATGAGGGAGAAAATGCTCTGTTCCTGGACTTCCCTGGTAATGTAGGGTTGCCATCACCTGTGGGGAGCTAGGTAATAGATAAGAAAGGTGTTTCCCCACAGGTGATGGCAATCCTACATTACCAGGGAAGGCCAGGAACAGAGCATTTTCTCCAGAGAGGGCCAGGTAGGCAACCCTGCATTAACCCTGTGAGTCCCAACATCTCTGTGAGAGATGTTCAAAATATCATCTAAAAATGCCAGCGTCGCTCACATTTGTTATATAAATTCAAATAAAAAAATGTTGTTAAAAAAAAAAAATTGATTATATTTCCTATATCACGTAACCACTACAGGGCATTATGAGGAATACAAATGTTTGCTTGGCAAATTTTCACACCTAATCTGACAAATTCACTTTAAGGGTTAAGAATCTGAGTATTGACTCTTTTTCTGGATGAGCTTAATACATTGTCAGTATTTAATGTAACTTGGATTAGCTACTATGGAAATGTACGTGTACAGCTGAAGGCATTTGCAGGTCGGCAATTCCAAAGCAGGTCGGCAATCCATCACTGGCGACACCTAAATGCATCAGCCGATGACATCACAGGTTATGTGCATAACCAGGGACACATCCCGCACAGCATCACTTCATCTGGTCTAATATATGCTCTGAAGCAGAATCATTCTCATCCGTGGGGTCTATATTCAGTTATGTTGACAAAAGAGACAGAGGGTATTATACAAATATTATACGAGGGGGATTCAGGAAGTGAGGTAACACGACCCCCCACATGTGTAATGTTCTATATTCCGTTCTAATTCCCTGCCAGGCCAGAGCTGGCTGCTTCCCCTCACACACATTATACCGCACCGCATATTATACCGTCCCAGCATCAGCTGTTCTATGGTGGGGCTGGGGGAAACATGATCTCTAACGTTGAGGTATAAATAGTACATTCACCAATAAACATAATCTTGGCGAGAGTTCTGGGGTTACCACGTCCAGGTAAATTCACCCACAACTGACATACAATAGACGTTTATAGGACACCTTAATCGTGCCTTATTCAGTGTACAGTCACAAAATGCTGGAATCTCTACATAAAATGTTTAAGGGTGCGGTATTGTCACTCAATGCATTTCTTTGAGTGACAGACGCACACGCATTGCGCAAATGATCACATATTTGCACGTGTAGGATTGTATAGGACGTATAGGATGTTTTTTGTTTTTTTTTAGGGGGGGGGAGGGCATGGGGGCAGGGCTGTCTTAACAGCAGTGTGGGACCCTGGGCAAAGTAATGCACTGGGGCCCTTACCGATTCTCCCCTCCTAGGGGTGGGGGGTGCTATCAGCAGCAGCTTTGATGTCCCACGGGTGGCAGGGGGTGCTCTATCTTCCACTCAACATGTATGACCTGGAGCAGTAACTTCTGCTAATTACTCCTTTACTGCACAGGTGGTGGGAGGGAGGGCCGTCTCTTCGTATGGGCTTAATGGGCACTTGCCCAGGGGCCCCAGGTGTATAAGGGGCCTGTGCGGGACATACTCTAAGTATACTGTCCATCCAACAATTCTTTTATTGAAGTGCATTTTTATTGCTTACTCATTACGATTTTTATATTATGTCATTGATTATCTTATTCTCATTAAATTTCTTTTTACATGTGATACCCAATTGATCAGATTTTTTAGTGATTTAATTTTTTTTTTTTCTGTTGAATATATTAAAATTGAGCGCTCCACCACCTTTGTCTTTTTATTTCATCCTATTTGTCTTTGGGGACTGACCACCCCCACATGTGTGAGCTGCTAACAAAACACCCAACCTCATCAGCGCCTCTTGTCCACTTTGGGAAAAAATTCAGGTACTTGTATAATATCTGGGCGACCGATTTTTTCATTGTATTGCCTCGCATCGCATCGCATGAAATATAGTGGCATACAATTCATGCAATGCGATTTTTCATTGTAAAGACCAGATTTTTCATTGTATAGTCACCCATGGGTGATTTCATACCCCCAGTATCCAACTACGCATGGAGTTGATTTTATATAGAGCCACCGAGCCCGAAGCGTGGTGAGCGGCCGCAGAATACATGTAAAGTAATCCGCGTGCGCTCGCCAAGCTTTGGGACGGCCCTGCATGGGGGGGGGGGGCCTGATTGCTGTGGCTGGGCTTCTTCAGGGCATCACCATATAACACTTATTTTAACTCTGTATTGTTTGTTTTTACCTATATTACATTTTTCACACAATTGTTTTTCACCTCTATAACACTCCGAACACATGCAGTAGAATATCTTGTGTCGGCAATGCTGAGAGAATGGGGTAAGTCCCAGGTCTGACCCAGCTTGCAACCATGGCGCCGATTCAGGTCCGTTCGTTGGGGTTTGAATTTAGCCCCGTTTTCAATGGTGGGGGGGGGGGGGGTCATTGCAAATATGCGCATGTATCACACTCGTCAAGTCACTCGCACTGCGGGGGAGGGGGCAGGCAGGGGGAACACTTACTTTGCAAAGCGAAGGCTGAAGAAATCACGTACACATCCCCTTGCATGCTAGGGACAGGATTTGGGCACGCGGGGGGACGGGGTTTGGCTGGAAGCAGCAGTGGCGTAACTACTGTAAGGCAACCCCAGCTGCCGCTTGGGGGACCAAGCCGTTGCGGGGTCTATGTAGGAGCCGGCACATGCTTGACGCACTGACATGCTGCTGCCTGCCGCTGCCCACTGGCTGAGCACTGGAGGTGCCACAACTTTTTGGCAGGGGGGAGCAAAATTTATAGTTACGCCACTGGGAAGCAGCATAGGTACAGACACCGTGTTCCGAATCCCGGGTCAGACCTGGCACTTTGGTGGAGAAGGGTTAAAACTCTTATGGTATCCTGATTGCTAAATGAAAACATGTTCTCCGACAGGACACAGTTGAGAAATAAAACAAATTCCAGTAGAACAAGTGGCACTGACGGAATAAGCTTTCTTCGCAATAGAGCTTACAATCTAATTGTGCCCTTGTTCTAGACAACACAAATAGTCACACAACATATTTTCTGCCTCTAAGTGAAAAGTCCATTTTGTGTAGTCTTCGTATAGGATTTTCAGGGGGAGATTTCATGTCATTAACTTACTTTTACCGTTCCTCCTGCAGCTCCTCCCGCTGGGTCCATGTCGGAACACGATGATTTTGCAGTCTTAGCTGGCCCCTGGAACTCATCTGACCTTAGTCTCTTCAATCCAGCCAGCGTGGTAGTCCCAGTGATCTTCTCCCTCATCTTCCTGCTGGGCACGGTGGGGAACAGCCTGGTCCTGGCGGTGCTTCTTAGGAGCGGCCAGAGGACACACAACACCACAAACCTCTTTATCCTCAACCTCAGCGTAGCAGATGTCTCCTTCATCATCTTCTGTGTACCATTCCAGGCCACCATCTACTCCCTGGAAGACTGGGTCTTCGGGGCATTTATGTGCAAAGCTGTCCACTTCTTCATCTACTTGACCATGTATGCCAGCAGCTTCACCCTGGCAGCAGTGTCTGTTGACCGGTGAGTCTTCTGTCCTGCAGTACTAGAATCCACTATCTCAGTGGTTCTCAAAGTCGGTCCTCAGGACCCCACACAGTTCACGTTTTCCAGGTCATCAGACAGGTGCACTCATTACTGACTGACCCATTTAAAAAAGATTCACAGGTGGAGCTAATTATTTCACTTGATTCTGTGAGGAGACCTGCAAAACGTGCACCGTGTGGGGTCCTGAGGACCGAGTTTGAGAATCTGTGCTCTATCTCAAGCTCTGAAGGATTTAAATAAGAAGTTTAATTACTCAGCAGAGAATTTTTGTAACTGGCTGCAACACAAATGGAGTGGAAACATCTGAAAGGGTTCTGTTATTAGAAAACGAGGAGGGGGAAGTTCTTGAAAGTTCTCGAAATGAAAAATACATGTTTGTCCTGGGTGGGGTATAGATTATCTACAGTAATTATAGACAAGTCAACCCCATATAAGCAGCCAGGTTAAAGGGCCTTATTCTGGTTCCTACGCTCGGACATGAATTTGCTCAGCGACCGATGTTTTGCGTAAGCGCAGCAGCATTTCTGGTCATGTGTATACGCTGGGTGCGTGCAAACATAGCTAGAAGTCTTGTCATGCTCCCAGCCTTGTAAGCAGGGGGTGGAGAGGGGCGTGGGGTGCTAAGCCATTAGCATATGTGTACGCCCTGCGTTTCATGGGCGTTCCCATTAAAACGCAGGGCGTACATATGCTAATGCAAGCGTGACACATGTGCAGGGGGCGGACAGCTGACCTCGCCGGATCTCAGCTGCCCGCCAAATCCCCTGGATTTCTTTGCTCATATGTACGAGTGGTCTGGACCACCCTTACATTATGCCATCGCCATCATTCAATGGTTGGCGGACATCAAAAGATGGGGGAGGTTCCCACTGGCATGCGAATGGATGTTCATGTAAAACATCCATTCGCAAGCCTTGCGAACGAATTCTGCGTGCGAATGGGTGTCACGGGCTAACCATTGGCAAGGAGGGGTTTGGTTTATTCGCAAGGGTGCTGCACCAGAACCAGACCCTAAGTTTTACATGGGAAAGGTAGAAAAGGTCAATGTAAACAATGGGTTGACTGGGTCGAATGGTCGACATGGGACTTAACACAAACAAAAAGGTCGAGACACTTTTATGGGTGTAATTTTCTATATATCATTGTATGTAACAACAATTATGGTGAAGGTATACCTTAGTGGGCTTGCATGGTTTGGGCAAGCTCTGCCTCCTCTCTTCAGCGCAGGTTACTAGGACAGATTTTATAAACCTGGTGATAACGCACCAGACAATCAGCTTTTAACTGTCACATTTCAAACGTAGGCTGTAACTTGACAGTTAGGGGCTGATTGCCTGTTGCGTTATCACATTCACCAGGCTTAATAAATCTGCCCGCCTATTTCCAATGGTAGTCCACGTGGCAAATCAAACAAAAGTTGAAAAATATGTGAAAGCCCTTCAAAAACTTGTGTCGATCATACATGTGTCCACCATTCTCATGTTTACATTTTGAACCTGTCAACCTTTTGTACATGTCGACCTAAAGCACTGTCTACTTTACCCTTTGTGGCAACTGGAACAGACTTGGGAACTAAAAAAAATAATCTGTCTTCTGTTGCAGATATCTTGCAATCCGCTATCCTTTGCGCTCTCGGGAACTGCGGACCCCATGCAACGCCGTCGCCACCATGGCCGTGATATGGGGCCTCTCTGTGATCTTTGCAGGCCCCTATTTAAGCTACTATGATCTCATGGACTTTGAGACCAGCCACATTTGCATGCCAGGCTGGAAGGAGAGGACTCGCAAAATAATGGATACCGGCACCTTCATTGTAGGGTATGTCATCCCTGTGCTTATAGTAAGTCTGTCCTACACCAGGACCATTAAATACCTGTGGACCGCTGTTGATCCTCTGGAAGACATGTCGGAGTCTAAAAAAGCTAAAAGGAAAGTGACCAAGATGATCATTATTGTGACCGTCCTCTTCTGCCTATGCTGGCTTCCTCACCATGTTGTGGTTATGTGCTACCTTTATGGTGACTTTCCATTCAACCAAGCCACGTATGCCTTCCGGCTGCTTTCCCACTGCATGGCCTACGCCAACTCTTGCCTAAACCCCATCGTTTATGCTTTAGTGTCCAAACACTTCCGCAAAGGGTTCCAGAAAGTTTTCAGCTGCCTCTTGAGGAAGAAGGGTCGAAACAAGGTGCACGTGGTTAATGCCGCCAATGCCGAGCCAGGGTTTGATGCCGCCTCAACGGAAGTGTCCCACATAAATGAAGACCACGGAAAGAGGAATGCGCGGCAGGCAGTTGGGAATCATTCGGACTCTTCCAGGCCATTAGGAACTCCATAATCTGTACAACGAGAAGAGACTCTAAAAAGAATACAGATACTAACATTAACGCAGCTTCTCTGAACAAGACCCTATGAAGGGACCAGCGAAAGGTGTGTAAGATGACTATCATTAAATAACCAAAATGGAGGAACTTCTCCATCGTAAAGTACCTAGCTGGAGACTATATAGTATCCGAAACATTGCAAGGAGCCAACACTCGATGGGCCAGAGGTGACATTTGACCACAAATTTTCTCAAGGCCTTGTTGCCCCTCACTAATGCCCATGGACTTATTGACATTTATTTAATGGAACACTTTAAGTGCATATGAAAAGTTACATTTTACAGAGGTTTAAAAAAGTAGGAATCTTTTTGCAGATCAGAAATTCTGCACTTTACGTGAATCTCTTCCACACAAACATGGAGGAGGCAGCCATCTTGTAGGCTGGATAAATATGGACGAGATTGATGCCTGTGAAGTCCTTAGGAACAAAGCATCAAGTATACAGTATCTCTTGTTGCCTTTTATGCTGACTTCTTATGAATTCAGGTTTGGACATAAGGTCCATTATATACCCCATTGCAATGGGGACATTATTGAAACAGATAAAAGTGCCTCAGTAATGTGACTCCTTAATCTTATGGTAGCAGTACAGATAATCTGACTGCACAATTTGAAGGCAACAAGGACCAGGCCCGGATTAAGGGATGGGCAACTGGGGAGGCCATCCCGGGGGCCCCACTGATTAGGGGCCCCCGCATCCTGCTCTGTCAGTGACCTCCGATGGCTCAGCTGTACATTAACAGAGGTTGCCGAGGAATTGCAGCAGGTGCGGGCGGCTCAAGGCCAGTGTCTTGCGGGATTTGACCCAAGCACCCCGAACTGCCTGATCCCGAACTGCCTGATCCCTAACTGCCGGCATCTACCGATCCAGTGCCAGCACTGTGAGGATGGGCAGGTTATATGGGGGCCGAATTGGGCCCCGCCCCGATGGACGCATTTCTGTGCATGTACAAAACCCGACAGTGAACGGCCGCTGCGAGTTACTCATTGGCTGGGCTGTTAGCACTGTGGGAGGGAGGGACGGGGCGGTAATGGTGCTGGACCATGGGAATGCCCAGCGTTTAATGTGTGCAGGTGGGCCGATGCCTGCTGGGGGCGGACGATTGATGTCACATGATGTCAGCCACCCGCCCCATCTTCTTCCCGGCGCTAGCAAATAAGTCAGTTGAGACTGACTTTTATTTGCGAAGGCAGGACAAATCATTCGATGGTCTCAGGCGCACGGTAAGCTGCGATGTTTGCAGCTTATCAAGCCAACCTGAATGAGGGCCTTTGTACACACACAGAAGGAGGATGGGCTTTGCCAGCAATATTACTATATCTATAGATATATAGATAGACTAGGAGATTCATCGCGCCCTACGGGCGCTACTCACACCATCGTAAGGGTCTCCGACCCCTTAACCTGCTTTATTGCATGAAATATGGTTTGTGCAGGAGGGGCGTTGTGGTAAGGGCGGGTGTGGTGTCTTCACAGGCAGATGTGGGGGTGGTGGGGGTGGTGGATTAGGGTGTGCTGTGGTTGGTGGAGTGGCGGGTGGGTGTGGTGGTGGCGTGGGTGGGTGAGGGTCAGGTGCGAGGGGGGAGGTTGACAGGGAGTGGTGTGAGTGGTGGAGTTTCAGGTGGGGGGGGTTGTCCTAGGTGGGTGCTGTGGGTTGATGGCATGTGGGGGTGCATTGGTTGAGTGAGGGGCAGTGTTGGGGATGCTGTGGGTGCAGGAACGATTGTGCTGCGGTGGGGGAGGTATGGGTGCTGTGGGTGAGTGATGGGCAGGTGCGTTGTTGGTTTGGGTGGCTACTGCGGGTTGAGGAGGTGCAGGGGTTGCAAGAGTGGTGCATTAGTACCACGGGTAGGGGAGTGGTGTGTGCTGGGTTGTTGCAGGTGGGGGAGCGTGTGAGGTGGGGGTGGTGTGGGAGGGGTGGGTGTGAGTTGTGGGGATGAAAGTTGATATAAGTGAGCTGTGCGCAGGGCAGGTGGTGGATGTGGGGTGCTGGCCATGGTGTGTGGCCACAATTTATACATTACAGAAGGGGAGTTATGACCCACTCTGTCAGTGTGCAGTAATAATACCCCCATATACTGTGGCTTCCCCACTGACAGCTGGCGGCTGCTGCGACGGTCCCCACGTCGTACTGAGAAACCCATGCTGTCATCAAGGTGGTGGGGCAGGTGACAGAGGGCTGCTGCTACAGGACCAGACAGAATTGTGGCTGGCAGCGGTGACTGTGCTGCTGTGTGGGGCAGGTCAGGGTGAGCAGTAGTGCTTCAAATGGCAACATGGCTACCAAGATTCCAAAGCCCTATATGTAGGCCCTTCCCTGGCTTCTAGCCCCATATGTTCACCACCATGGTACCTAGGCTGGGCTGACCCTAATGGACAGATAATAGGGGTAATTGCTATAGATGTGGCATTATGCCCCACCAGATCTCCTGCTCTCCAGCTCCGGGGGGGGAGGGGAAGGTGCGGTAGTCAGCTGCCAGCTCTTCAGATCAGGAAGGGGGGGGGGGGGGGGTAGCCAGTTGCCGCGTCCTACTCTCAAGCTCGGGGGGGGGTGCTCTAGCCAGCTGCCGGCTCCTGCTCTCCAGCTCAGGGGGGGAAGGGGGGGGGGGGGTGAGGTAGCCAACTGCCGGCTCCTGCTCTCTAGCTCAGGGGGGGGAGGTGCGGTAGCCAGCTGCCGGCTCCTGCTCTCCAGCTCAGGGGGGGAAGGGGGGGGGGGGTGAGGTAGCCAACTGCCGGCTCCTGCTCTCTAGCTCAGGGGGGGGGAGGTGCGGTAGCCAGCTGCCGGCTCCTGCTCTCCAGCTCAGGGGGGGAGGTGCGGTAGCCAGCTGCCGGCTCCTGCTCTCCAGCTCAGGGGGGGAAGCGGGGGTCCGGTCGCCAGTCGCCGGCTCTTGCTCTCCAGCTCAGGGAGGGTGGAGGGGTGTTTAGAGGTGCGGGCGCCAGCCACCGCTAAGCAGCTGGGGGGGAGGTCGCAGGTGCTACCGCTCACCTGCTCCATGAAGTCCGAGAGAGATGGGCTGGAGGCAGCTGGAGGGGGAGAGGTGCGGTCGCCAGCCCCCGGCTGCTGCTATCAATCTCCGGGGGGGGGGGGGGGGGAGGCGACGCTCTGGAGGCCGCAGAGTCTCTGCCTGCCAGCATGGAAAGGGAGGAGAGGGAGAGGAGGCAGAGGAGGTCTTGTCTGGCACCGCGGGCTGCCTGGTTCTCTTCTCTGTGTGAGTGTGTGCGGGTGGAGTCAGAGGCACTGATAGGCTATTAGCTTATGACTCCACCCAGCGTTATAGACACTCACACATTGAGTGACAGATGTAGCCAAATATATAAGAGATATGTATGTATAAACCAAATTATTTCAATTGCACCCGTTGCTACGGTAACCTGTTGCTTTAATATATATGGACAGCTGCGGATTTCCCCACGAGGCAGTCTTGTGGATCTATGTATAATACGAGTACAGTGTTTGAAAAGGGCAACTGCTGGCTGGAAAGTCAGTGGGAGATTTACAGAGATGACTGGAAAGCGGACGTTGGGATTTCACAGAGATGTACAGAGAGCTCTGATCTAAGTCCATGAGGTTTGCATTAGCATTAACCTCTGTGTGCAAAGATATCACCATCATACGGATGACAGAAGGCACCGTGCCAGGCAGCCCCCTGTACATACAGCCTTTCTGTTCATATTCTGTATGTTGTACATAGGAATCTCTGGGATAGTTTGTGTAGAATACTGAATGCAATGTTGGGAAATAAATTCATGCATTTGTGGAACAGTCCGTCCAAGCCCTGTTGTGTTCTGACACTGTGGTTCAAACAAAGGCGTCTGTGTAACTGAAGGCTAAGCACTGCTCCTCACCTATGTGGTGCTGGCGATGGCCACTGGAGGGCACCCAACGGAGCTCCGTTTGGTACATGGGGACACACATACACGAACAGTGCGGGGGTATAGGTCGACGTTGGAAAAAGGTCAACACAAGTAAAATGACGACATGGTTAAGATTGACGCCTGCAAAGTTGACATGCGGTTTTCATGTTTTTGTCTCATTGTCGACATCTGTCAACACAGGCTCCCAATTAGTGTAGAGCGTACCCTCGTATCTTCTTACATACTACGCATGCGCTGGCCCAAGCCTCTATGGGCTGCTTTTGCAGCAGCCCTCAATGGCATATTCAGGGTCCCGGGTCCGGCGCCTGCGCAGAACCTGTTTTTGAGGCTGCCCCGCAGCTGCAAACAGAGAGGCATCCCAGAGGGAGGGAACACCCCCCAATGGGACTGTCTTGAGTGACTGGCAGGTCGGACTTCCAATAGGAAGTCACTTCCAGTCACAGTGAAGCCAACGCAGTCTCACAGACTGCATCTGGCTTCTCTTAGGAAGAGAACAGTGGTGGATTTTACCTGGGGGGGCTGCCGTGGTATACTGCCCCCAGTGGCGTAGCTACAGGGGTCGCAGCGGTCGCACCTGCGACCGGGCCCCTGAGCCAGGGGGGCCCAACCCCCGCCACTGTCCAGCCGTCCTGGATGAGGGTAGTGAACAGTAGCACCCGTTCCCAGTGGTGCTTTGCGGGCCCGGCCAGCGTGCGTCGCGCTGACGTCACGCGGCTCTGGCACGTACCCTCCCGGGGGGGCGTAGGACGTTCGGTGGGGCTAAGGACGGCATCTCAGGAGCTGCCTCGGTAAGTTGCGATGTCCGCAGCTTGGCGAGGCGAACCAACCTGAATCGGGCACATAATAAAGTCACCACTTTTAGCAGAACTGGTAACAGACACCTCAAGGTAATACCTCAGGTAAATAAAAGTCTCCATGATTATAACCTCTCCTTTTAAAGTAAATAAAGTGACATCCTGCAATAGGTTCCTGTCCTGTTCTTCTCCCTGGCATGGTGGTTTAAAGACCACCCCAGTGTGAATTATGTCATTGATCCCCGTTTCTATGGTCACTCAAAGGGCCTCAGTTTTTTTTATTCAATATTTTGTTGTAAATTAGTTTTTATGCTGCTTTTCGCATACATTTTTACCCCTCCGCTAATTTTTCCCAATCTGAGCTTTCTAATTAAAGTATATCCGGTCAACTATTCTACCATACACGTAGATATAAATGTGCAGATGTGCTAATTATGTGGGATCATGTAAACTCCACCATTATATAACACAGCTTTATTTATTTGATGTGAGATTATGCATTCTGTTTTGCTTGTTTATAAGTAAGGAGGGGGGTAAGTGTGTGACAAGATGACCCAGAAAGGTGGGAGCACCCTGAGACACACTTCCTGGCGCTTAGCAGTACTAGTGAAAAACGTTTAGACAAATTCTATTATATAATTTTTTAGATTTTTATACAGCTGCAGCATGCACTTCAATGAGTCTGCCTTGACTCACACAAAAAAGACAATTGGGGTGGGTTGAAGTGTATTGCGCTGCTGTCTTAAAATATTTTTTTGTTAAAAAACACACTGATTGGCTGGATAAAAATAAATGCTGGACACACTGTTGTATTTTTGATTTTTATATAGAAATATAGAAAATTAGCAATATACATACATACATTTATTGCCTAAATATGAAAAATAAAAATAAAATAAATATGAAAATAAAAACACGAATATATAGATACACAAAACAGCAATAATAAAATATCACATGGATAGGGATCCCGAATAGTGGTAATATAGTAACGTTAATTGCAGACCTTAAGTAGCAACTTGTTTTAAATGAGGCAGTCAATTTACACTGGTAACAGGAGAAGGATACAGCCAAATCATATACTTGTTGTATAGACTGTAACGATTATAAGTTGTTTGAGACGTAGACACCGCAATAGATGTTATGCTCACCGTTTCTTGTAGCACCTGCTTCGTGCTGATTTTGGTGGAAAATATGATTTATTTTATTTTTATTTTTCATATTTAGGCAATAAATGTATGTATGTATATTGCTAATTTTCTATATTTCTATATAAAAATCAAAAATACAACAGTGTGTCCAGCATTTATTTTTATCCAGCCAATCAGTGTGTTTTTTAACAAAAAATTATTTTAAGACAGCAGCGCAATACACTTCAACCCACCCCAATTGTTTATAAGTAACACTACAGGTTATATGTTATATATATTAAAAGGAGCACTTTACAATACTACTATTACCACTCCTAACAACAAACATTCTTACTGCTCCTAGGTCTGCCACCATCTGAGCTTCCAGTAACCTGGGCCTCTCCAGTTTTATCATCTTTGTTCTTTTAATATTTTATTTAAATAAACTGCTATCCTATGTTTAAATGTTAGTTCTATTATTAATATTAACATAATATACTTGATGTATTAAAATATAAACAGACAGAGATTTTAATTTTGTTGTATGTAGGGGGGCCCCAAGCTGACCTTTCGCACCAGGGCCCATGAACCCTTAGCTACGCCCCTGACTGCCCCTATATATACACTTCATCCCTGTACCCTTTCATATATCATACCATTAAACTTAGTGTACAGTATGTAGGGACTGCTATGTCTGGCAAAGCTGCAAGTCCTTTAAAAGGGGGCGTGGCCTCTGCAGGGGCAAGGCTTTGCAGGAATACTGCAAACGGGAGCCACGCCTACAGTTTTCATCACTGTGAGGCATGCCCAGTGCTTCGGGAACTGCTTCCACTTAAGTACCTGCATTTACAGTACTATACTGAAAATATTGTATATGGAACCCTTTTCGGATGTAAATGCAAGTAAAGATAATGTAAATCAGGGAAATCTGTCCGTTAAAACGCACGTACGGATATAATGGTCAGCATTAGGGATTTTTATTTGCTGTTAAAATTCTATGCTCTATAAGGGGGGAGGGGCTGGTATTGGTTAATTGCCAACACCGGAGGTATCCAATCAAAATTATGTTGTGCATAGGGATCCTGGGATCCGGGATTGAAAAATTCTCAATTCTGGGATTCCCCGGATCCCGGGATTGGCCTCCCTCATAAAAAGAAGAAAAAAAAATGCTTTGTTTCCCCACGCACATTTACTCACATGGCGGTGCGGCCGGGAGCGGGGTTGCAGCCGGGAGGAAGTGCAGGGAACATGGCCGGGAGCCAGTGAGGCTGTAAGCAGCAGTGCAACCGGGAGTCGGTGAGGCTAGGAGTAGCGGGGATGTGGTGTTGCAGCCGGGAGATGGTAAGGCCGGGAGCCAGGGAGGCTGGGAGCAGCAGTGCAAGTGGGAGTCGGTGAGGCTGGGAATGGCTGGAGTGCAGCAGGGAGACGGTTAGGCTGGGAGTGGTGGGGATGCAGCAGTGCAGCTGGGAGTCGGTAAGACCAGGAGTCAATGAGGCTGCGAGCAGCGGTGCAGACAGCGGGCTACACAGCATGACCACTGACATCACGTCACATTGCGCAGAGCTACACAGCTGGGGACGGGAGCAGCCACGCATACGCAGTCATCCCTAAATCCTGTGATTGGCATCTCCAATACTGGATTAAAATCCTGATCCTGGGATTGGCCAACCTTATTGCGCATATGCAAAATAAAACCTTATTAAGCAGTTTATTTGGAACCATGGGTTTCCACGTGTGATTCCCGATTCTTCACCTTACGAAAAAGGCTATATGATTAAATAGCCTTTCCCCTGCTTGGACTCTTGCTGGGTATTAAATTATAACTGGAAATGTCCGGAACCCGGAATGCTGGACCGGTCTGGCTCCCTGCAAAAAAACTCAGCCATCCTGGAGCTTGTAGTGCTCATCCCATCCTTCTACGTCCCAGGGGTTTGCCTGTGATAGGCTATCACCGGGGAAGAGGAGAGGGAGATGTTCCAGTTATTACCCTATATCCGGACCATACGGGATGCTGTAATCCCTCTCCTTGGTGACAGCTGTCACAGACACCCATCAGGACAGGACACCAGCCAAACCTGGATGAGTACTACAAGTTAGCTATAGGGAGTAGATATGGTCTGGTGTTCCGTGGTCCTGACCGCTCTGGTTTTTGTTGCCGTTAGTTAGCCACAGAATTAAATAGCCCACCTAGTGTTCTTCCTTACTGTAGCCTCATTTGTGACAAATAGCCTTCTAGGTGCCCCAGGTAAGTTACATGCAAGAAGACAATCACGTACTGTGAGTTTCATGTCTGCCCCCGTCAGACACAATCACACATAAGTCAGGTGACGTGACCAGGCGGTTTGTGCCACTACGGCAGTGCTGTCACATGTTGGGAAGTAGAATGGAGTAAGCGGCTGACGGAATCATTCCTCTAATTGTGTTTCCATGAATGACATTTTTAGACTAATCAATAAGTGCAGATAAAGCTCTAACGACTGATGTGCTTTCCCATTTGACTCACGGGTTTACATAAATTAGCCGTGCACATTTTGCAGCGGTTATTACAAATTACGCTACTTAAGGCAATTGAGGGCCAGATGTATCAAGCTTCACAAAGTGATAAAATGGAGAGTGATAAACAGCCAGCCAATCAGCTCCTACCTGTCATATTACTGGCTTGGTTTGAAAAATAACAGGTAAGAGCTGATTGGCTTGTTGTTTATCACTCCCCACTTTATCACTTTGTGAAGCTTGATACATCTGGCCCATAGATATATGTCACCTGGCAACAACTTAATGGATCAGTTAACGAACCCCATTTGAGGTTAGGAAGACAAATGTTTTAGGGGGAGATTCTCTAAGCTAGAAATGTGGTAAAAACCCCGTTATCTGGGTTTTTGCCGCATTTTGGGATGCTGTAAGCATCCCCCTCCGGGTTACCGCGGCAGGGGGCATCGCCAGAAAAATCTGGCGATGCCCCATAGAAGCCAATGGGCTTCTATCGCAACCCTCCGCCGCCCCGCACCGACCCACCGCCGCCCCGCATCGCCCCCTCACCTGTGTCCGGGCAGCACAGAGCTGTGCTGCCCGGACCTGTGACCTCCTCCCTGCACTGATCCTCTTCTGGGTGCAGGGAGGAGGAGAGCCCGGTGCAGCAGCAGCAGCGCTGGTTGGGGGAGGGAGGGAGGGGGGAGCCGCCGGGACCTGCTGGGACCCGGCGACTCTGACCGCAGAGGACAGCTCTTAACGCAAGAGCTGTCCTTTGCCATAATTATCGCATATGTTAGAACATATGTGATAATTATAATTGCGAAGAGAGGCGAAGGGGGGCGGAGATTCTTAGAGAATCTCCCCCTTAGACCTTAATAGTAAGAGGTTTCTGCAGACTGTACTGTGGGCCTGATTCACACTGGATCACTGGGCTGTGAATCTTCAGAGCCCAGCGATCAGATAAACGCTTCCCCGTCAGAGTGACTCCCCGCCCCTGTGCACGCAGGGGTGAAACGCATTCTCAATCACAATAAATATGTCCCCCATTGCCATGTCCATCTTTTGCTTGTGTCAATCTTTTGTCAATGTCGGCCTAGTGCATGCCGAACTTTCGGTGTCTACTTGTTGACTGTCTACCGTTTACACTTAATACCACACAGTGTTAATGCCCCTTATACATATAATGCCACACAGTAATGCCCCTTACAGATTATACCACACATTAATAATACCTTTATACACATAATGCCACACAGTAATGCCCCTTACAGATTATACCACACATTAATAATACCTTTATACACATAATGCCACACAGTAATGCCCCTTACAGCTTATACCACACATTAATAATACCTTTATACACATAATGCCACACAGTAATGCCCCTTACACATTATACCATTCATTAGTAATGCCTTTATACACATAATGCCACACAGTATTGCCCCATACACATTATACCATACATTAGTAATGCCTTTATACACATAATGCCACACAGTAATGCCCCTTACACATTATACCATACATTAGTAATGCCTTTATACACATAATGCCACACAGTAATGCCCCTTACACATTATATCATACATTAGTAATGCTTTTATACATATAATGCCACACAGCAATGCCCCTTACACATTATACCATACATTAATAATGCTTTTATACATATAATGCCACACAGTAATTCCCCTTACAGATTATACCACACATTAATAATGTCTTTATACACATATTGCCACACAGTAATGCCCCTTACACATTGTACCATACATTAGTAATGCTTTTATACACATAATGCCACACAGTAATGCCCCTTACACATTATACCACACATTAATAATGCCTTTATACACATAATGCCACACAGTAATGCCTCTTACACATATACCACAAATTAGTAATGCCTTTATACACATAATGCCACACAGTAATGCCCCTTACACATTATAACACACATTAATAATGCCTTTATACACATAATGCCACACAGTAATGCCCCTTACACATTATAACACACATTAATAATGCCTTTATACACATAATGCCACACAGTAATGCCCCTTACACATTATAACACACATTAATAATACCTTTATGCACATAATGCGAAACAGTAATTTCACTTATACACATAATGCCACACAGTAATGCCGCTCACACATATTCCACATATTATTACAACCCAGTCCACTCTGCCCTTTGGGGTATGGGTCATTGGGTTGATCTGATTAAGGACGACATGCCTTGGGTCAAAAGGGTGACACTAGCATTTGATCGCCAATGGGAAATTCAAGAGTCAAAATTAGTTTTATCTATAATAGGCCACACCCCCTGGCCATGTGGCCACGCCCCCAAATTAGGAGTCCTGAACTCAAAATCACCAATGTTGTGAGGTATGCTCACCTATGTGAAGTGTGTTGCAGCGCTGACATTACTGTTACTGTATGTTGTTCCATCATTTTATCAGACTGATAACTAGAGGTATATAATACAAAGCGCTGCTCTCCCCTGATCCGGACACCATTGCTGCCAGCAGGGATGAGTGTGACATTGTCAGTATTTGATCTCCTGTTGGGGAAACTGATAAGCTGCAGTACAGCAGGATAATGAGGGCGATCAGAGCTGGGAACATACATCTCCATGCCGTATACTGTCTGTGCTCGCAGGGAACAAGCGGCATGCCAGTAACGCCTGCATAAGTATTGATCTAGGAAACAAATAACATATCATAGATGAGTAGGAACGATAAACAAGAGAAGCTGCTCTCAGTGATATAGGCTTTACGCACAGTATGGGAACTGACAAGTGTGATGAAGCATCAAGAACAGACAATTGTGTACTAGGAAGGAACCCGTCCAGATAGATGTAGCAATCAGCGTCACGGTTATTAACTGTCCTGATTGCCGTGGGTGGTGTGCATTTACCATAATTATCATAATAACCATGTGGTAAACATTTCTGTCACCACTGTCTACCTTACCCCACTGTCCTTACACCACTGTCACCACCAGGGGAGGTTTCAGAGGAGGGGCTGCAGCACAGTTCAAAATTCAAATAGGAGAACCACACCCACTGCCATTCCAAACTGACTCACTGGCAGTGGGTGTGGCTCCCCTATTTGAATTTTGGACTGTGCTGCAGCCCCTCCTCTGGAGCCGCCACTGGTCACCTATGTCTTTACACCACTGTCCTTACACCACTACCTTACACCACTGTCCTTATACCACTACATTACACTGCTATCCTTACACCCCTGTCCTTGCACCACTGGCCTTATACCACTACTTTACACCACTATCCTTACACCCCTGCCGTTACACCCCTGTCCTTGCACCACTACCTTACACCACTACCTTATACCACTGTCCTCCTTAAACCACTGTCCTTACACCACTGTCCTTACACCAACTACATTACACCACTACCTTACACCACTACCTTACAACACTGTCCTTATACCCCTACATTACACCATTGTCCTTATACCCCTACATTACACCACTGTCCTTGCACACCTGCCCTTACACCCCTGTCCTTGCACCACTACCTTACACCACTGTCCTCCTTAAACCACTGTCCTTACACCACTGTCCTTTCACCAACTACATTACACCACTACCTTACACCACTGCCTTACAACACTGTCATTATACCCCTACATTACACCACTGTCCTTATACCCCTACATTACACCACTATCCTTACACACCTGCCCTTACACCCCTGTCCTTGCACCACTACCTTACACCACTGTCCTCCTTAAACCACTGTCCTTACACCACTGTCCTTACACCAACTACATCACACCACTACCTTACAACACTGTCCTTACAGCACCATCCAGCTGTAACCCCCCATCCTCCAGTGGAGAGGGAACGTGGTGTGGCTGAGCGGTGTGCTGAGAGACGCTGCAGCTGGAATGCTGTCCCGGGCTGCAGCACTACAGAAGCCGCTGCTACACGGCGGTGCGCTGGGAACTGCCGCTGCCAAGAGTCCGGGCACCGCAGGTTGGAAGCTGGCTCACGAGCGCAGCCAGTCGAGTGTTAAGGAGCCCCTGCAGCTGGGCTGCAGAGCTCAAGGGAGCCCAGAGCTGGGCAAAATGGGTTAAATAAAGATATTTTAAATGTATTAATATATTTGAAGCACTGGGCTGGGACTGAAGGTCCGCAGCTGCAGTGTTATGTGAGTTGAAGCCTGCTGCTGGGACTGCACCATATATTTTGTATATTGTATTGAGGGATGCATTCTAAACTTAAAATGCACTTTGTACATTTCTGGAGGAAGGAACTTAGCAGTCTTTGTGACAAGGAAATGAGATGCTAAACAGCCCTTTTCCTGGTAGAATGTCTGTGAGTTGCCACTGCGCAGCAGGTAGCAGGCTTTGTGTCTGTAGTTCCTGTGTAAAGGTGTTAGTAAGGAAACTTTTGTATGCAATGTGTCAATGAACCCATGCCATCCTGTGTGTGAATGTGTTGGTAATGCACAGACATTTGTGTTTCTTTATGTAAACATGTCCAGGAGATAATAAAATGATCTCCACCTTTCCTGGAAGTTATATATTCTAAGGAAATTGGATTCATCCTTTTTAGTATGTAATCTTGATTTGTTATGCACTGGAAGTAAGATGGTCTGATTGATATGCAAATCCTAAAGGTATAGGGAAGGATCTGACTATGCCAGTGTGTTTTCTGTCTATATAAAGAGAGCCTGTGAGCCCTGGTATTTGTACTTCTGCCTGACTACAATGCTGTAACATCATCTGTATGCTGTGCCTCCTAGAGAGATCTAGGAGAGGGCTCTTTAAAGAGCTTATATTTGAGCAAATAAACCATCTATTGCCTCAAGACGACCGCTTTCATCTTGCGACCAACAGAATTACTGCAATAATTCCATTCTCCGGCTGTTCTGGGTACAAGGGTCCATCGTTCTTCTGTGCCAGCTACCAAAGCAGAGGTCTGGTCCGTGACCAGTGGGGAACCAACCAACGCCAGTCGGAGGTGTGTCAGCAGCGTGTCAACGCACACACTCCAGCAGGTAGTACTCAGGTGCCAGCATTTGGGCCAGAGGAGGTAACAGTGGCTCTAGGCGTCACCTAAGTAGGGCTCCTACTTAGGTGACGCCTGGAGCCACTGTTACCTCCTCAGGCCCAAATGTTGGCACCTGAGTACTACCTGCTGGAGTGTGTGCATTGACACGCTGCTGACACACCCCCGACTGGCGTTGGTTGGTTCCCCACTGGGGAACCACCAGGCTCTGGTGGTGGCAGCGATATCCCCGCCCACTGCGTAGTGGGCGGAGTCAGTAACAGGCATTTACTGACAGTAACAGAGAATCCCCTATTGGACAGGTCCCGTGAGACCAGGAACCGCTATCTGTGGACCCGAAGGGCGTAGCCAGAGCGTAAGGGCAGGCGTCCGGTCACACTAGCTTACACCACTACCTTACACCACTGTAACCCATTGTAAAAGAAAGGAACCAGAAAATATGTCAGCGTTCCTACTTTTATTTTCATTTTTGATTAACTTCTTGTAATTCGGAAGCCGCCCTGTAGGAATAAATGGGTTTGTCTCGTGGGATCGCACTGATCACATTTCCGGACATCACATGCAAATAATAGAGTGCGTCATAGAGGTGGGATTGTGACCCTGCTGCAGGGGGCGCTCCCCTGTGTGACCCCACTTATATTACCGGCTATACACAGGCCTGAGCATTAATGAAGCTTATTACGGAACATTCCAGCCTCTGCACATGTCTCCGAATTACAAGCGATACCTCTGCCTTCGTCCCTAGTTTCTCGGGTTTTACTTGGCTGTTTTTAGTTTTTAATATAGTTTACTGTTGTCTAAAAATCTGTTTTATTAATGTTAATAGATAATATAATGAGAGACGAGCCAGCGTCTGGGCTGGGGAATAGACCTGCGGGAGCTTACCCTATTAATACAGTCGCCTGCATGTTAATGGCTTATTATTTATATATTTCCCTAGAAAGTGGATGACTCTACAGGACTCCATATGTGGACAGGACAGGACATATATTCTACAGTATGTAGCATCAGTCACACACTGACAGGACATTTATTCTACAGTATGTAGCATCAGTCACACACTGACAGGACATTTATTCTACAGTATGTAGCATCAGTCACACACTGACAGGTCATTTATTCTACAGTATGTAGCATCAGTCACACACTGACAGGACATTTATTCTACAGTATGTAGCGTCAGTCACACACTGACAGGACATTTATTCTACAGTATGTAGCATCAGTCACACACTGACAGGACATTTATTCTGCAGTATGTAGCATCAGTCACACACTGACAGGACATTTATTCTACAGTATGTAGCGTCAGTCACACACTGACAGGACATTTATTCTACAGTATGTAGCATCAGTCACACACTGACAGGACATTTATTCTGCAGTATGTAGCATCAGTCACACACTGACAGGTCATTTATTCTACAGTATGTAGCATCAGTCACACACTGACAGGTCATTTACTCTGCAGTATGTAGTGTCAGTTACACACTGACAGGACATTTATTCTACAGTATGTAGCATCAGTCACACACTGACAGGATATTTATTCTACAATATATAGCGTCATTCACACACTGACAGAACATTTATTCTGCAGTATGTAGCGTCATTCACACACTGACAGGACATTTATTCTACAGTATGTAGCATCACTAACACTGACAGGTCATTTATTCTACAGTATGTAGCATCAGTCACACACTGACAGGACATTTATTCTACAGTATGTAGCATCAGTCACACACTGACAGGACATTTATTCTGCAGTATGTAGCATCAGTCACACACTGACAGGACATTTATTCTGCAGTATGTAGCGTCAGTCACACACTGACAGAACATTTATTCTACAGTATGTAGCATCAGTCACACACTGACAGGACATTTACTCTGCAGTATGTAGTGTCAGTTACACACTGACAGGACATTTACTCTGCAGTATGTAGTGTCAGTTACACACTGACAGGACATTTATTCTACAGTATGTAGCATCAGTCACACACTGACAGGACATTTATTCTGCAGTATGTAGCGTCAGTCACACACTGACAGAACATTTATTCTACAGTATGTAGCGTCAGTCACACACTGACAAGACATTTACTCTGCAGTATGTAGTGTCAGTTACACACTGACAGGACATTTACTCTGCAGTATGTAGTGTCATTCACACACTGACAGAACATTTATTCTACAGTATGTAGCATCAGTCACACTGAAAGGTCATTTATTCTGCAGTATGTAGCGTCAGTCACATACTGACAGGACATTTACTCTGCAGTATGTAGCGTCAGTCACACACTGACAGGACATTTATTCGACAATATATAGCGTCATTCACACACTGACAGGACATTTATTCTACAGTATGTAGCATCAGTCACACACTGAAAGGTCATTTATTCTGCAGTATGTAGCATCAGTCACACACTGAAAGGTCATTTATTCTGCAGTATGTAGCGTCAGTCACACACTGACAGACATTTACTCTGCAGTACGTAGTGTCAGTTACACACTGACAGGACATTTATTCTACAGTATGTAGCATCAGTCACACACTGAGAGGACATTTATTCTACAGTATGTAGCATCAGTCACACACTGACAGGACATTTATTCTACAGTATGTAGCATCAGTCACACACTGACAGGACATTTATTCTACAGTATGTAGCATCAGTCACACACTGACAGGACATTTATTCTACAGTATGTAGCATCAGAGCCGGCCTTAGGCATAGGCCAACTAGGCAATTGCCTAGGGCATTTGGAATGCCTGGGGGCAGCAGCAGCTTCTGCTGATTAAAATGATATGCAGCATGCCTATATTCTGTGTGTGAGTGAGGCTGTATCTGCATATGAAATAGTGTATTCATGGAAATCACTGTAACATAGCATTCCGTATGCAGGTACAGCCACAGTCGCTCACAGAATATAGGCATGCCACATATTATTTTAATCATCGGAAGCTCCTTGTGTGTGCTGGTCATAATAATGCAAATAAGACAAATTTTCAGCAAAAAAGGCACACAACGTTAGCAGAACTGGCCAGGAGCTGCATGGCCTATTGAGGCAAGATGTATGAGGAAACATCTGTATCCAAGCAGAGGTCACAGTGTTAGCGGCTGTGCGAGTGCTGTCTGCGGGTGGGTTGGTTATGCAATAGTGTTCGGCATATGTGTAAGGGGCATTATGTGTGTCATGTATAAATGCGTTAATAATGTGCGACATTTGTAACAGGCATTATGTGTGTCATGTGTATAAGGGCATTAATAATGTGCAGCATATGTGTAAGGGGCATTATGTGTGTCATTATGTGTATGAAGGGCATTAATAAAGTTTGGCATAATGTGTAAGGGCATTATTTTTATATGGACATTAATAATGTGTGTCATGTGTAAGGGGCATTACTGTGTGGTATTATCAGGGGTGCCGAGAGAAAGGGGTAGGGGGTACAAATTACCCAGGCCAAAGTCTGATGGAAGGGCCCAGTGGGGGCCTCGGGCCTCCTCCCCTAAGGGTATAATGTGAATAATGTGACGAGTAATGTATATAAGGTAAAGTGGTACTACTGTTTGATGTAACGTGAATAAGGGACACCATCGCATGATATAATGTGAATAAAGTTGCACTACTGTGTGGCATAATTTGAATTGGGGGTACTATTGTGTGGCCATGCCCCTTCCCAGCAAGAACACACCCCTGTTTGGGCTGCGCACCGAATGTGTGCACTGTTTCTATTTTAAATATTGTGGGTAGGAGCACCAAAATGATGACTGCTATGATGAGGATTGATGGTGCTGGGAAAGGGGAGCAGGGTCAGAGGTGGAACTAGTGGCGGTGCTAGGGGGCACCAGCCAAAATCTTGCCTAGGGCATCAGTTAGGCTAGGGCCGGCTCTGTGTAGCATCAGTCTCACACTGACAGGACATTTATTCTGCAGTATGTAGCATCACTCACACACTGACAGGTCATTTATTCTACAGTATGTAGCATCAGTCACACACTGACAGGACATTTTTTTCTACAATATATAGCGTCATTCACACACTGACAGGACATTTATTCTGCAGTATGCAGCGTCAGTCACACACTGACAGGACATTTATTCTACAATATATAGCGTCATTCACACACTGACAGGACATTTATTCTACAATATATAGCGCATTCACACACTGACAGGATATTTATTCTGCAGTATGTAGCGTCAGTCACACACTGAAAGGACATTTATTCTACAGTATGTAGCATCAGTCACACACTGACAGGACATTTATTCTACAATATATAGCGTCATTCACACACTGACAGGACATTTATTCTGCAGTATGTAGCATCAGTCACACACTGACAGGACATTTATTCTACAGTATGTAGCGTCAGTCACACACTGACAGGTCATTTATTCTACAGTATGTAACGTCAGTCACACACTGACAGCACATTTATTCTATAGGGATCCACATACTGACAGGACATCTATTCTATAGAGATCCACATACTGACAGGACATTTATTCTATAGGGATCCACATACTGACAGGACATTTATTCTATAGGGAGCCACATACTGACAGGACATGTATTCTATAGAGATCCACATACTGACAGGACATCTATTCTATAGGGATCCACATACTGACAGGACATTTATTCTATAGGGATCAACATACTGACAGGACATGTAAGCCACTGACAACAAGTGAGAAACGCCTTGGCAATGAGCATGTAACCGCAGGAAATGAGCAAACGTAGCTCAGGCAGCGAGGAGCAAGTAAATCCAGGCAAAGAGTCTGTAATCCCTGGCAAGATCACAAAATCACTGGCAACTAGCACAAAACCACTGGCAACTAGCCCAAAACCACTGAAAACTAGCCAGTGGCGTAACTAGCTTTTGGGCGCCCCCCCGCCGTTAAAGGGAGGGCGCCCACCCACGCACCCCGCCGCACCAACCCCTGCCCGCCTGCCCTGCCGCACCAACCCTCGCCCGCCCCGCCGCACCAACCCCCGCCTCGCCGCCCATGCAATCCCCCCCATCCCCCGCAGTCTTACCTACGCTCAGTAGGCGCTGGTCCCGGCTCCCTTCTTGCTTCTTCTGCTATGAGGACCACCACAAAATGTCCGCCCCCATGCAGCAGACAGTTTCAGAGAACTGTCTGCTGCATGGGGGCGGACATTTTGTTGTGGTCCTCACAGCAGAAGAAGGGAGCCGGGACCAGCGCGTACTGAAGAAGACAGACACTGACAGGTAAAGACAGCTGGAATCGTTAATCAGGCTCTATAGGCAAGTATGACCTACTTCTCCCGGAGAGGAGACCATACTTACTGACTTTCCCAGAAGTTACAGGAGACTCCCTCTTTTTGTGTAATCCACCGCAACACCAGAACAGTGGGTACTCCTCCCGCATCCTACTGCCTTCCTAGGGAAGCAGACAGGATGCGCAGAAAAAGCTGGATTAGACCTCTCTCCTTGAGTACTCGTTATTCCTTTAATTTTCCATCATGAGAGAGGGATCTATTGGTGTGACAGCTTGGCTCGGAGACCCCAGCTGCTTCACTTCTCTGGCTTCTCCTGGAGAGGTGTTTTTAAAAGTAGGAAAGTATTAGGGAGACACTGAAGGCAACTTTGCGGTGGTGCCCGACTCTCACATAATTAAGCCCCACCATGTGCATATGGAGGGTGCGGATCGCTGGGTGCATGCAGCGTTTTATAGGCGTTCCCATGAGAATACTGCGCGTTCTCATGCTAAGAAGGCCACGACATGGGCGCCGGGGGGCGGGCAGCTGACATCGCCGGATGTCAGCTGCCCGCCCCTTCCTTCTGAACAAACATGCATATGTAAGGGTGCCTCAGAGCATAAGAAGGAGGGAGAAGCTGCTGCTCGGGGTGCTGGCGCTCAAGGAAGGGGGGGGGGGAGGGGGGGAGGCGCTCGCGCGAGGATGGGTGCCGCTGGAGGTCAGTCCCGAGCCCCAACATTACTAGTGGCGGCCCTGATACAGCCTATCCAGTCACTAGGAACCTGCGACATCACAGAGAATGCAGTCTATCAAGTGACTAGGGGTGATATGTACTAAGCCTTGAAAAGTGATAAAATGGAGAGTGATAAACCACCAACCAATCAGCTCGTAACTGTCCTTTTTCAAACACATCCTGTAACATGGCAGTTCGGATCTGATTGGCTGGTGGTTTATCACTCTCCATTTTATCACTTTTCAAGCTTAGTACATCTGGCCCTAGGAACCAGTGACATCACTGTGGATCACACTTGCCTACCTGACTCTCTCTATGAGGGAGAAAACACTCTGTTCCTGGACTTCCCTGGTATTGTAGGATTGCCATCACCTGTGGTGACACCTTTCTTATCAATTACCTAGCTCCCCACAGGTGATGGCAATCATAGGTGCCGATTCTGTGGGTGCTTGAGCACCCTTGGAAATTGATGAGCACCCACCCGCTCAGCAGCGGCCCACCCGCTCGTGTCCCACTGCACCCCCCCCTTCCTCGTCGCTGGCACAGGTACTGTGGGGGCATTTATGCATTTGGCACTGTGGGGGCATTTATGTATTTGGCACTGTGTGGGCATTTATGTATTTTTGGCACTGTCGGGGCATTTATGTATTTGGCACTGTCGGGGCATTTATGTATTTGCCACTGTCAGGGCATTTATGTATTTGGCAGTGTTGGGGCATTTATGTATTTGGCACTGTGGGGACATTTATGTATTTGGCACTGTGTGGACCTTTATGTATTTGGCACTGTGGGGGGCATTTATGTATTTGGCACTGTGGGGGGCATTTATGTATTTGGCACTGTGGGGACATTTATGTATTTGGCACTGTTGCCATAATTTGAATATTGGAGACAACTGTGCTGTGTAATATCAATCAGTATTATTTTGTGGCCACGCCCCTTTCCCATGAAGCCACTCCCCTATATTTTTGGCTTGAGCACCCACCAGCAAAAACATAAATCGGCACCTAGGCAATCCTACATCACCAGGGAAGCCCAGGAACAGAGCATTGTCTCCCTCATGGAGAGGATCAGGTAGGCAACCATGCTGTGGATACAGCCTAGGTCACAGGTTCTCAAACTCACAGGGCATGTGTTGCAGGTCTCCTCACAGAATCACAAGTTAAATAATTAGCTCCACCTGTGGATCTTTTAAAACGTGTAGAAAAAACATAAACATGCAATGTGTGGAAAACGTGAACTGTGTGGGGTCCCGAGGACCGATTTGAGAACCCCTGGCCTGTAAAGTAATTGTGACATTATTGAAGAATGTGTAGTTTTTTAAGAAAAATAAATTTAATAGTAGAGTACAGACAATGCAGATAGGAAAGTAGGATTTCGCTTCTCAGTGTTACCATGTATAATTGTAATTGGAAATAACAGTATAATTAATCTACCGCTGAGAGCTTGGAGCCATGATATAGTGCAAGCAATTATCATGTGATCAGTTTATAACGCGCCGTTGCATTATGCAGCCATTTTGTATTACCATAATGTCACCACAGACTGGCAGCTCAGGAGTTTTCATAAATCAATTACTAGATGAATATAACAATATTAGGGAATTACCATACCATTTATCAACAGCTGTGTCTGAAATGGTCATTAATGAGAGGAGATCTAATTAGAAAATGTATTCTGTGCTCTGTAAGCAGATAACTCACCTACAGGCCTCTGTACACATTAATCCTCCATCGCACTTATGTGCATTTCAGAATCCATTACCTACATACTTTAATATGCAACTGTGAGGTTGTTATACTGCGTGCAGGTGTGTGACCGTTACCTGAAGTCCCTGCTCTTCTCTCGGCACTGCTTGGCTGTAGCTTGCCTGCTTCGCTCGCCTCCAATTCAGAGCGCAGAGGGACAGACAGACCACGGGAAGACAATACCCCAGAACAACCACACACAATGGTCACCACACGTGAGGACGGTGATCAAAATAGTTTATTTTGCAGCGGAAAGAGTCACAGATTACCGCTGTGAAAAGGTTAAACTAGGCAATGACAATAATACTGGATGGTGATAAATGACAAAATATTTGCAGACAGTTCACCTGTATGATATTGTGCAATAGTGCGGGTCACCGTGACACTTGTAGGCCGCACCTCACACAATACACTGCATCATCAAGGCAATATACTACTTCAGACAATCAATGCAATAATAGACAAGAAGAATAATAATGGTCTAAGAAAAGGATATCGTGCGCGATGGGGCCACCGTGGCACCTGTAGGCCGCAATTCGCACGGTATACTGCGCCTTGGATAATCTTATGCAACTATAAAATGATACAATTGACTACAACCGTCATAAGAAAATATGCAACACCATTTAAATAAATGACAATAATATAAGGCAAT
Source organism: Crinia signifera (assembly GCF_055691185.1). Classification (NCBI taxonomy): domain Eukaryota; kingdom Metazoa; phylum Chordata; class Amphibia; order Anura; family Myobatrachidae; genus Crinia; species Crinia signifera. Next base: position 28,758,444 of record NC_139223.1, on the reverse strand, counting down.
TGGCACCGTGCATCAATAAGTACAAGTGTCCAGGCTGAAAAGACTGAGTCCCTGAACTGCGCAGTTGATGATGTCAATCACCGTCGTCGTGCTGCACTGGACGTGCTTCTCCTCAGCGGCAGCCCTGCTCACTGCCCGGGTCTCCGCTGTCAGTCTGAGGTGCGGGCGCAGCCCAAGCCGCTGGTTGCATATGCTTTCACCCAGGCCTACGGATCGCTAGTTCCACCACTGCGCACCCTGCTCGTCTATTTAGGGTTGCTCCTTGTTTCTTTTATTTACAATATTATTTTCTTCAATGTATTTGTGTCCTCCTTTTCATTGTAAAAAAGTTGCCCCCCTTACAGATAAGCCAGGACACATATTGTAATTTCACAAGCGACCTTCGTATGACTTTGAAAACCGAATTAGCTGCAGCAGACACTGCTGGGTACACAGACAGCATTATATAATATAACGCAGAGAGACGCGGGGAAACACGCGGGCTGTTACTACTCCTACATGGGGCTCTGTTAGGTCTTTATTAAACCACAGTTCCATTTGTCCCTGCTGTCAGGGAGATTTATGTATCTGGAATGATCCGTATTGGCCTCAATGTATAGCTTATGATATTATGCCGGAGACTGGAACATTGCAATGTAATTATATCTATTACTATGCAAACAAGGAGGATACTGATTTATAACGTCTTCTGGCCAGATTATTAAAGCGCATTGTTCTCGGAACTAATTGTATTATTTCACAGCAGTATTTCACTCCCCCCCCCCGCCGCCCCGCACTACTAGTCGCGCGCCACAAAACCAAAAGTCGCTGGAATATAGAGGGCCTCATATCTACACCCCTAGCACCACCACCACACAACCAAACCTAGACTCACCAGAAGTTTCAGTATACAGGCATTTCCCATAAAAGTACCTATATCATACCTCCCAACTATCAACCGTTTTTTGGGAGGTTCCGGCATCCCGCCCAGGGCCAGCAGTGTCCCACGGTGGTGGTGGGGGGGTAGTTGGGAGCATGTATTCCTGCAGCCAGAGGGGCTGGGGGTATAGCTAGCAGCTCACAGGGTCGCCGGGCATGCCCCCACCGCGGTGAAAACAGGTGTGTAACCTCGCGGGAGCATTGGAAGTATAGGCCATGCCGTCTTCCTGCTAGGCCACGCCGCAAAAATTTTGGCGGGGCAATATGTCCCTCTTCGTGGAGGTCCAATGTTGGGTGGTATGCTTTATTCATATGTTCATTGTTAAAAATATTTTTCTGTATTGTATTTTGCGCTGTAGGATGTACTGTATGCGACTGGCACCCAAACTGTGTCCTCAGGGCCGGCGTGCGAGTTTTCCTGCATCCCAAAATGCGGTAAAAACCCGATAACTGGGTTTTTACCGCATTTTTCCTTTAGTGCATCCCGCCCATATTCTTTTACAGGATTGAGGGGAGGTTTGCTGCAATGGTGGCCCTGATGATCTCGGCACTGTCATATGATCCACATCGTAGCCTGCTGCATCACTTGTTGGAGTGGCCCTCACCTCATTGTCCTGCACATCCCACTCAAGAAGGAAATGTTCCCTTTGTAGTTCGCAGATGTTATGTAGAACTCAGCAGGCTCCTAGTATGTGGGGCATTATTTATAAGACCACGTCATTTCCTTTTCATGCTGCAACATCCTTCTAAACGTCCAAAAAGCATTTTGTGGTATAGGTTAAGGTTATCATATAACTAGAGCGACTGGTTACCAGAGTGACTGGAAATGGTGACTGGTTACTAGAGCGACTGGAAACGGTGACTGGTTACTAGAGCGACGTAACGGTGACTGGTTACTATCATATTCGGTGACAACTGTATATGACTGATAACTAGAGCGACTGGTTACCAGAGTGACTGGAAATGGTGACTGGTTACTAGAGAGACTGGAAACGGTGACTGGTTACTATCATATCCGGTGACAACTGTATATGACTGATTACTACAGCGACTGGTTACCAGAGTGACTGGTTACGGTGACTGGCTACTAGAGCGACTGGTTATGGTGACTAGTACAGTCATTGGTTTACTAAAGGGACTGATTACGGTGACTGGTTACTAGAGCGGCTGGTAACAGTGACTGGTTACGGTACTAGTTACTAGAGAGAGTGGTAATGCTGACTGGTTACTAGAGTGACTGGGTATGGTGTCTGGTTACTAGAGTGACTAATTACATTGACTGGTTACTAGAGCAACTGGTAACGGTTACTGGTTACTAGAGTAACTGGTTGAGGTACTATTACTAGAGCAGCTGGTAATGCTGACTGGCTACTAGAGTGACTGATTATGGTGACTGGTTACTAGAGCGACTGGTTATGGTGACTGGTTACCAGAGTGACTGGCTATGGTGACTGGTTACTAGAGCGACTAGTTATGGTGACTGGTTACTAGAGCGACTGGTTATGGTGACTGGTTACTAGAGAGACTGTTACAGTGGCTGGTTACTAGAGCGACTGGTTACCAGAGTGACTGGTTATGGTGACTGGTTACCAGAGTGACTGTATATGATGACCGGTTACTGGAGCTACTGGTTATGGTAACTGATTACTAGAGTGACTGGTTATGGTGACTGGTTACTAGAGCACTGATTATGGTGACTGAATACATTGAGCGACTGGTTATGGTAACTGGTTACTAGATCAACTGGTTATGGTGACTGGTTACCAGAGCACTGGTTATGGTGACTGGTTACTAGAGCACTGATTATGGTGACTGGTTACTAGAGCGACTGGTCATGGTGACTGGTTACCAGAGAGACTGTTACAGTGACTGGTTACTAGAGCGACTGGTTACCAGAGTGACTGGTTATGGTGACTGGTTACCAGAGTGACTGTATATGATGACCGGTTACTGGAGCGACTGGTTATGGTAACTGATTACTAGAGCGACTGGTTATGGTGACTGGTTACTAGAGCACTGATTATGGTGACTGAATACATTGAGCGACTGGTTATGGTGACTGGTTACCAGAGCACTGGTTATGGTGACTGGTTACTAGAGCACTGGTTATGATGACTGGTTACCAGAGGGACTGGCTATGATGACTGGTTACTAGAGCAACTGGTTATGGTGACTGGTTACTAGAGCGACTGGTTATGGTGACTGGTTACTAGAGTGACTGGTTAGTAGAGCGACTGGTTACCAGAGTGACTGGCTATGGTGACTGGTTACTAGAGCGACTGATTTTGGTGACTGGTTACCAGAGTGACTGTATATGGTGACTGGTTACTAGAGCTACTGGTTATGGTTACTGGTAACGGTGACTGGTAACTAGAGCGACGGGTCATGGTGACTGGTTACCAGAGCGACTGGTTACGTTGGAATACACAGGAGAACACACAGGAGACTATGGGGGTTATTCTGGTTCACTCTTTCTGACAAATTCGTTCTTAGATGGACAAAACCATGTGCACTGCAGGGGGGCAGATATAACATGTGCAGAGAGAATTAGATTTGGGTGAGTTATTCTGTGCAGGGTAAATACTGGCTGCTTTATTTTTACACTGCAATATAGAACTCACTTTGAAGTAAAACCCCACCCAAATCTAATTCTCTCTGCACAAGTTACATCTGCCCCACCTGCAGTGCACACGGTTTTGTCCATCTAAGAAGGAATTTGTCAGAAAGAGTGAACCAAAATAACCCCCTATGAATTTTAACTTAGAATAAAAACGCACTCTCTGACAGCTGGAAGTTTGCCACAGGACCACTCACTAGCAGTACAGACTTATTTACTAAGCTCTAGCATCCCCAGCTGTGTCCTGAACCCCTTCTGCAGTACTAGCGTAGCGGGCTTTTAGCTCAGGTGTGCTTAGTATAAATATTAATGAGTAATCAGGCAGAGATGCAGGTTTCATCTGTAGAAAAGGAGCCTGTGATTGTGTTTGTACAGTACCTCGGTCCTCTGTCTCCTTCCGTCGTCTTATCCAGCTTCCAGCCCAGCTGCGGCCCTCTCCAAACAGCCCAGTGTATTTCTATGATTATAAAATGTTTCATTGATTTGGGCATAGTAAAGGGGTATAGAAAAAAAGGAACATATATTTGGGAAAGGAGGAAGCAATAAGTTCAATAAAATAATACATAAAAAAGACATTATATAAACTACGTGCGCAAAATCAGTACGCAGCACTAAAGCTGGCCATACACTCTTCTTGAAGTCTCTTCGGGACTTCTCCCGTCACCCCTAATCCCACCGAGAGCCACCTAGGACCTTCCCGGGTGGCAGGATCACATGCGATATTATATGCAGTACTTTTGCATACAATATATCGCATGCAATCCAAGCCACGCCTGCATGGCTTGGCTGCGATCCAATATATCTCTTCCACAGCCGGTGTGACTCGCAGGCTCTGATTCGATGCGCATAGGACCGTGGACCGATTCGGACCTGGTATGGGATGCACTAAAGCAAAAATAAAATGTGCCAAACACAGCAAGCCATGCGAAGGAACGCGGTACACTTTGACGGTGGCAATGTCGACTATGTCGACATTCAGGACACAAAACGTTAACAACCGCATGTCGGCCTTTTGACTGTTGACCTTGCCATTGTCGACCTAATGCTTCTGTCAAACTTCCAACCCTGTCTTGTGGAGCTTCAGTGGTTGACTCAATGCATGTTGACATAAATTGGGTCGACTCAATGACCCATATCCAGCGAAGCCACGGGCGAATGCTAGTAATAAACATGCCTCGTAGTGTAGCAAGGTCCGGTGTGTGTGCTGACATCACGGCGGATGGGCTCTGTAGAGAAACTTGCCATTTAGCACAATTTAACAAAGGGATATCAGGACTTGCTGAGGTTCAAGAGGATACATTTACTGAGATGGGAGTTCTATGAAGATGGGCTGTTGCCCATAGCAACCAATCAGAATCTATTATCTTCTAGAAGGTGCTAAATAAATAAATTCGATAAATACAATCTGATTACTAGATCTCCCATCTGAGTAAATGAACTCCTAGATAAGTGATTTACATCTGTTCACTCGCCTCAATCTCTTCTTGCATTTTAGCCAATGAGGCAGCAGTTGGGGCGGGATGTACTAAAGGGAAAATGCGGTAAAACCCCTGTTTTACCGCATTTTCCTATGTACTATTACTCGGCCGCACCGTTATCGCAGGGCAGGGTATCTCCACCTTTGGGTGGCGATACCCTATAGAAGCCTATGGGCTTCTTTTCGCCGCCCGCTGCGTCGCCGCGACCCCGCCGCCTCGCCGACCCCCCCTCTCCCCTCCCTTGGGCTTACCTTCTTGCATGTCCTCCTGGACCCCGGAAGGTAAGCCCTTCCTCCCCCTATCAACGCAGCCGGACGTCCTTCCGGCTGCAGGGGGGAGGAGGAGGCGCCGGGGACAGCCTGCTTAGCTGATCCCGGCGTGTAGGCATCAGGAGCCGGCTGGGAGGTGACAGAGAACCCCCGCAGACCAGAGTACAGGTAACGCGGGGGGGGCTCCGTTACCGCACCGCGATGCCAGCCGCATATGTTAGTACATATGCGCTGGCATCGTGGCGGACAGCCGGCGAAGGGCGCCGATGTATATTAATACATCCCACCCTAAGTCTCAAATACATGTTGATGATTTGCTTAATCAGATGGAACACTTTGGTTAGGAATAGGATTGATCAGGAACAAATGATCTCATAGGCACCAGCACCAGTTACAGCAACGCAATCTATAAATGACTAAGAGAAATCTGGTGCATTCATTAGAATATGAGATCGGTCTGACCTGATGGTATCAGGTGCTTAGAACCCTCCTCAGTGCATTTCTGTCATTCGCCATGAAAATCCTCATCTCTCAATCACCGACGCCTGACGTTGTTACCAAATCCCTAAACGGTGTGTTCCCGCTCCAATCCCTGTACAATGTGGTTATCCGGCTGCAGAGATATCATTAGGACTTTCTCATCTCTTCCCAAATCAAATCCCAAAGCTTAATACTCAGCCAGCCAATCAGCTCCTACCTGCCATGTCACAGACTGTGTTTGAAAATGTCAGACAGGAGCTGTGTAGGTTTACCTGGATCCGGTATAAAATCCCGACGGTCAAAATCCCGACAGGGTCAAAATCCCGAATGGGTCAAAATACCGACAAGGACAAAATCCCGACAATGTCAAAATCCCGACATTTAAAATCCCGACAAGGACAAATACCGACATATAGAATTTACAGATGAAACAGTCAACATGACTTTGTGTCGGCAGGTCGCGAGTTCGACATTTTTTTTTACCCGAATGTCGACACAGTCGACATGGACACAATTGGAAGTGAACCGCAGCCCCTCGCATCGCTCGCTTCGCTCGTAATGCTTCGGGCACGGTGCCTCGCTGTGCTCGGCACACTATTTTATTCTCCCACCACGCCCTAGTGGATGGTAGGGCATGAAATACCGCCTATCGGCACATGTCAGGTCAAAAAAACTGTGAAAAAAACCATGTCGACCTCGCGACCTCGCGACCTGTCGACACAAAGTCATGTTGACTGTTTCACCTGTACATTCTATATGTCGGTAATTTGACCTTGTCGGGATTTTAAATGTCGGGATTTTGTCCTTGTCGGGATTTTAAATGTCGGGATTTTGACCTTGTCGGGATTTTGTCCTTGTCGGTATTTTGACCCATTCGGGATTTTGACCCTGTCGGGATTATAACCGTCTGGATTTTGACTGCATCCCGTTTACCTGTGTACTCACACAGGATCCTGAAGTGAGTTATTCTAAACTGCTTAATCCAATGATCCCATTACAGTATATGGGAGTTATCCCAACACTCCGACCCATCCACATAAACAAGCCGGATTACTCAGTGAGCAACTTCCCGAATATCGTATAGTAGGCACCATTAATGACGCATCTAAATGTCACCTATCAAACTAATGCACGCATTTAGTATATTGTCACCCTCACACAAAACCAATGGCTTTTTAAACGTGAATAATAGACACTAATTGCATTATCTGGCTCCCATTAAGCCTTCTATAGACATAAATGATGAAATAAACAATGAATGCTCTCAATGTGACAGAACACGGAGTGATACAGCGGCTAAGAATAGAGAACAAGTCAGGTTAAGTGCCATTAGTCTTTGCAAATGAACGTATTAATGACAGATAGCGACTGAACAAAGGCAAAGGACGGTCGTTATGTGACTGCGAGTGGGAGGGCATAGAAAACTCATGTTGTCTACTGTGTCTGTCACCAAGCAAGGACAGTGGCTGTTTAGTAAGTAAAACATAGAGGGCGGTATTCAATGAGGCTGATTCGCCAGGTTTTTATGGCGATTTTGCACTGTAAGGCGAATTTCTGACTAAAACGGTGAATCGCCCCATTCAATGACCAGATGGCGAATACATTTCAAGGTTTTTTTCGCCATGATTCACCGAGTAGCAATCGCTATCTTTTTATGGTGAAGTGGAATGTGAACTTTTAAAATAAAGTGTTTTGTTTTTTACAATTGGTGTTAAAAAATCTGGAATTTTATTCTGAGGAGGGGCATGCTATTTTTATTCATGAATATAAATATATATTTAATTTAAAAAAAAAATATATATATATATTTTTTACACAGAGCAGCCAGCAGGGGGCCGGAGCCGAGCCGCTCATTAGATATTCATATATTCACTTCACCCGATCATTACATATTCATGAACGGGTGTAGTGAATATATGCAGTCCCCTGCTGGCACCCCCGGGGGGCAGCCTGTGCTGCCTAGCACCCGGGGAGCCCACCTCCCCCCCACAAACGTTCTGGGGCAGGCAGGGAGACTTCCATCTCCCTGCCTGCCACCGTCCTCAGGCTCCCTGCGGCGTTCGCCGCAGGAGCTCAAATTCGCCGGTCAGGGGCAGCGAGCCCCTGACTCGTTGAACGCAGCGAGCAGTGGCGAATGTGCAGCGAATCCTAAACAGGATTCGCTGCACGTCGCCGGTATTCACATTGAATACCGCCCAGAGAGGGAACTAGAACCAGTGACAATATAGCATGCAAATTAGTTTATATAACTAAAAAGCTTCTTACCTCCTGATGCTTTGAATTATTTGTTGCAGCCAGGGGACCACCAAGGAATTTCTGGACAAGGACAGTGATTTGCTCTAGTCAGTATGACTCGTTTGACTCATCAGCCCTACAACAATTGCTTGTGGAACCCTCGACAGGATAGAACACATCTTGCCTGACCCCCCCCCCCCCCCCCCCCACCGCGTTCTGTGTATTCTTATCTCGACATCTGCGGCTGATGCTGGCGTTTGAGATGTGGAATGTTTTATTAGTAATCTTTACTTAAACACACAAAAGGGAAGATAGAACATAAACTTTTTGAAATCTGTTTTTACCATTAAAGAGATGATTATTAAAGTAAGAATTCACAAGAGGTGAAATTGCATTTGGAATTTACGGCATAGGCATCCCATTTATCATGTATATTGTACAGTGAGATGAAAAGAAATAGATCAGCAAATACAGTAGTTGCAGTGTTAGTATCAGTGCAATATTTCCCCAAATATAATCTTACTAATGTTATATAGAAATATCTTATAACAAGCATTTAGGCATATTAACAAACACCCATAGTTTTCATAGTAGGTTATTAACTTATTATGCACAGGGGCAGATCCAAAACAAAATATATTGGGGAACTATGACAGTGAAAGGGGGGTGGCTTCCTCACTCACTCCCCTTATGCCAGCCCCTTCAACTCATGCCAACCTTTGCCACCTCAGTTCTCATCCACTCCCCAGAGTGGTCACAGCCAGACTCCTCTTCCCAAGATCTGGGCTCTGAGTGACAGTCCTATCATCCTCTACCATTCTCCTTTCCCTGTTTAGCTCCTCACCTCAATCTCATATTGCTTTTCTAAAGACAGGTAGAGGAAGTGAGTGATGCCAGGGATAGGTGACAGTGGGAGGCAGTGGGTGACATCAGGGAATGGGTAATGCAGTGGGCAATGGCAGGGAATGGATGATAGGGGAGATAGGGAGTGATGCCAAGGGAAGGTAGATGGTAATGTAAAGGATGATAGGAAGAGGCAATGGGTGACAGAGAGAGGGTGACAGAAGAAACGGGTGATGGTTAGAAGCAGTGGGTGTCAAGGAAAAGGACAATGGGGAGGAAAAATATGTCACAGGGAGAGGTTGATGTCTTGGAGAGACAGAGGATGACAGAAGAGACATGGTTATAATCATGTTGGGTTATAATAATGTTGCCAGCTATAGGCGTCTTTTTCCTTAAGGCAAATCCTGCGGTATTGCCATATTTCACATCGCATGCTGCACCCCAAAGACACCGCAGCGATATGCACCTTGTCCAACTCCGAAATAGGCCTTCTGTACTGTCCCTGGCAGCTGTAAGTTTTGCAACATCCAGGGCCATATGTACTAAGCTTGAAAAGTGATAAAATATAGTCATATATCAGCAGCCAATCAGCTCGTCACTGCTGTGTCACAGGCTGTGTTTGAAAAATGAAAGGTAGGAGCTGATTGGTTGGTGGTTTATCACTCTCCATTTGATCACTTTTCGAGGTTTAGTGCATCTCGCCCCCAAAGAGATTTTATAATGGACTACAGAGTTATAGAAATGCATGCAAGACAAAGTATGCGTGCTAAACAAAAAGTACTTCATTTGCTAAAGAAAAAAAACAATCCTCCCAAATGAAAATGCTGCATTAAAATGTCAACAAAATAATTGTTCCGAGAAAAGCCTTCAAATGCAAATAAACATAATCACTGCCACAAAGTGTCTTAAAACTTAGAAAGGACTCAATTATTATCATTACAATGTGACAAAATAATCACACAACATAAAGACGTATAATTTGTTTCAACACAAAAGTTCTTCACTCCGTGGGTCATGTGATCCTCACTTAGCTGGCAGTGACGTGCGGTGGCGGCTGTGTACAGGGAGGCCACCAGTGACATTGCTGCGATACTGCATTTTCATGTATATCATCAATTGCGGTAATGGCTAACCTTGGCATTCCAGCTGTTGTTGAACTACACATCCCAGCAGGCCCTACATTATTTTTAGCAGGGCCAAATAGCAAAACTGTAGCAGAGCATGCTGGGATGTGAAGTTCAACAACAGCTGGAGTGTCATGGCTAGCCATCACTGATCTATTAAGTATGCTGTTCAGGGCAGCCGAGAGGAATGCTAGGCCCCGGTAAAATTTTGGGGGCATGGCCTAAGTGTGGGGGTGTGGGCACCTCCCACACTTAGGCCACACCCCCAAAATGTTTAGAGGAGGGTGAAAGAAAACTCTAAAAACTGTAATCTCAGCAGCAGCTCACACCTACAGCATGTGCTGACAGCAGGCTCAGCATGAGCTCACACGCTGTCAGTGCAACACTCAGGCTGAGCTTGCTGTGTTGTCTAATGTGGTCGCTCCCCACTGAATCTTATGGGGGCTGTATCACAAAGAGAAGAGAATACGCCAGAATAAAAAGTAATTTTTGCACCTGAAAAATCCCAGAGAAAATTGGTTTTTATGATTAGTATATAGAACTACAAATGTTGGCAAACAGAATAATGTGCACAAACCCAGACAAGTTTCTGAAACAGGCACATGAAGAGACGTCTCTGCCTGATGCTGTTCCTTTATTCCCGGGGGTTGCTCGGTTCCATGACTCCATGACCAGTTTTCCGCATCGTCTCTGGAGTTGGACAGTGGGACCTTCAGGGTTTTCCCGAACAATCCTCTCATACTGAGACTAATAGCTATTGTCACGTGCGTCAGGACACTATATTCCTGCCGTGGCACCTGTAATTTGGGGAGGGAGATTTATACCGCAGTTATCTGTCACACACAGTATTATGCTCTGTGAGGAGAGAGGCAGAACAGCCATTGTCTCCCATTAAAACCTATTGATGTCACTTGGGTTAACAAGCAAACGCTGAGAGATTCGTTTTTTTCTCCTCGCAGAAGTAAAATTATATCTACTTGTGTAAAAACACCTTGTAGGTAACCTTTAGGGCAGTGCGTGCTGCGTGACCCCGTATATTATACCGGCACTTAGAGTTTTGCTGACGTGGGCTAATTTTTCCTGGGGTCAGATAATTCACATTCGAAAAATAAGACTGTGAGCAAACCCAGATATCTGTTGTTATAGGTAACAGTTATCAGCCTGTGGGGGTAATGGATCAAATCCATGGCAATCAGTCATGTCTAGCTGTTATTTATCAAGTACAGCCTATAGAATTGTATTGCTGTTATGTCAAGGAGTCTCCTGCAGAATGCAGGAGGGGAGGTAACTATGATGTAACAGTGTAATGTGGGCTAGGTGACATGAGGGAGATTGCTAGACTAATGAGGGAGAGAGGGAGATTGCTGCTATGTCAGGGAGTCTCCTGCAGAATACAGGAGGGGAGGTAACTATGATGTAACAGTGTAATGTGGGCTAGGTGACATGAGGGAGATTGCTAGACTAATGAGGGAGAGAGGGAGATTGCTGCTATGTCAGGGAGTCTCCTGCAGAATACAGGAGGGGAGGTAACTATGATGTAACAGTGTAATGTGGGCTAGGTGACATGAGGGAGATTGCTAGACTAATGAGGGAGAGAGGGAAATTGCTGTTATGTCAGGGAGTCTCCATCAGACTGCAGGAGGGGAGGTAACAATGATTTTAGGTAGAAACTAATTAGCTGCTGTCGGAGCCTGCCCTCTTTAGAAGGTGTTGTAAACTCCCCTGTGTGTGTGCTGTCATGCTAGCCTTAAAGATAGTAGAAGTATTCCAGTTTCACTGACTGTGCAACTAGCTATACCAAGGTCTAAACTAGAATTTTTGGCATTGAGGCAAGGCAGTAATTAGGGGCCACCCAATGCAAATTACACTACACAGTAGTATCCCTTATGCACAATTTGCTACAAAGTAGTAATGCCTTTATACACATTATGATACACATTAGTAGTGTGTTTATACATATTATGCCACGCATTGGTAGTGAAATTCATGCATAGGAGTGGGTGTTGCTATCCTTCTCTAAACCAACAAAGGACAGCATAAATAGTAACAGCAAATTGTGCACATTTTTACCATCTAAATCTAATTTACCAACACATTAGTAATGCCCTTATATACACTATGACACATATTAGTGGTACCCTTTAAACACATTGTGCTACACATTAATAGTGCCCTTATACATATTATGCCACATATTCGTAGTGCCCTTATACACATTATGACACACATAGTAGTGCCTTTACACATCCGTACATTTTGTAACATGTTAGAAGCTGCCTGCATGGAGTACAACATAACAATGCAGATTGGGAGAAAGAGAGACATTATTATTTTGGCGGGCTCCGCCCCCGATCAGCCTATTTCTAACGCAGCTGCAGGGTAAGTCCTGGGCTACGCACAGACCGCACACAGTGGGGAACCATTACATGGTGAGTGTATATGCAGCTAATCGCCAATGCAGCTCATTCTCACAAGTCGTGCTAAGCAAACCGCAGGCCTGCACAGGATTTCACCCTGGCGGGCGGCGTATACTGTAATTATACAAAATATTAAGGATATGGATAGAGCACTGTCCGTATTTCTATAGTTGCTTTTCTCCTCCCTCTTCTCAAACTCTCGTGTATTCGGGCATGTTGGAGAAAAAGAAAGATAAAAAACAAATGTGTAGGATGGTACAAATTTATAAAGGATTCTGTGGATTTCAGGGCCACAATAGAACATACCACACTCACAAAATGTGCGTGGTGATAGACACATAAAGGTATCTTTATAGTGTAATCGCGCCTTCACCAAATTCACCCTGTGGTAGGAGAAGGTGGAAAACATACTTTTTCACTCACATATACAGGAATATTATAGACATATAAAGGTTTCTTTTTGGATCGTACCAAAACTCACAATTCAGGATGAGGTTTTAAACACATCAAGGTATCTTTTTTTTACTTCAAATTCCAAAACGGCCCGAAGTGGTATACTGTACCTGATCGCAGGGCTCTGCAATTTAGCAGCCGTGCGAACAGGTCTGAATAACCTAACATTGTGATTTACCACTTTACCTTTTGTATGAAATATGCTCTGTATCTGAAGTATGGAGAATGACAAACAGGAAATCTTATATTGTATTTTTCATAAATGCTTTATTTGAAAAATCCAAATAACCAGCGTAAAGAGCGGTCCCAGAGAGGGCTGATAATGGGGTGGAATGCTGAGCAGGGAGCTATAAATACAATGTATCTAGGTTATATCCATGAAGGAGAGAAGGTTAGGAAGCTGTTACATTAGCCAGTCTGGTGTTTGTATAGTGCGTAATGTGCACTACTGTGCTGTGCTGTGTAATTTATTGTCACCACACCTGCATGTGAAGGGAGTACTGTGCTGCGCTGTGTAATGTATTGTCACCACACCTGCATGTGAAGGGAGTACTGTGCTGCGCTGTGTAATGTATTGTCACCACACCTGCATGTGAAGGGAGTACTGTGCTGCGCTGTGTAATGTATTGTCACCACACCTGCATGTGAAGGGAGTACTGTGCTGCGCTGTGAAATGTATTGTTACCACACCTGCGTGTGCAGGGACTACTGTGCTGCACTGTGTAATGTATTGTTACCACACCTGCATGTACAGGGACTACTGTGCTGCGCTGTGTAATGTATTGTTACCACACCTGCATGTGAAGGGAGTACTGTGCTGCGCTGTGTAATGTATTGTCACCACACCTGCATGTGAAGGGAGTACTGTGCTGCGCTGTGTAATGTATTGTTACCACACCTGCATGTGAAGGGAGTACTGTGCTGCGCTGTGTAATGTATTGTCACCACACCTGCATGTGAAGGGAGTACTGTGCTGCGCTGTGTAATGTATTGTTACCACACCTGCACGTGCAGGGAGTACTGTGCTGCGCTGTGTAATGTATTGCTACCACACCTGCACGTGCAGGGAGTACTGTGCTGCGCTGTGTAATGTATTGTTACCACACCTGCATGTGAAGGGAGTTCTGTGCTGTGCTGTGTAATGTATTGTTACCACACATGCACGTGCAGGGAGTACTGTGCTGCGCTGTGTAATGTATTGTTACCACACCTGCATGTACAGGGACTACTGTGCTGCGCTTTGTAATGTATTATTACCACACCTGCGTGTGCAGGGAGTACTGTGCTGTGCTGTGTAATGTACTGTCACCACACCTGCATGTACAGGGACTACTGTGCTGCACTGTGTAATGTATTGTCACCACACCTGCATGTGCAGGGAGTACTGTGCTGCGCTGTGTAATATACTGTCATCACACCTGCACGTGCAGGGACTACTGTGCTGCGCTGTGTAATGTACTGTCATCACACCTGCATGTGAAGGGACTACTGTGCTGCGCTGTGTAATGTATTGTCACCACACCTGCGTGTGCAGGGACTCCTGCGCTGTGTGTGTAATGTGCTGTCACCACACCTGCACGTGCAGGGACTACTGTGCTGCGCTGTGTAATGTATTGTCACCACACCTGCGTGTGCAGAGACTACTGTGCTGCACTGTGTAATGTACTGTCACCACACCTGCAGGGACTACTGTGCTGCGCTGTGTAATATACTGTCATCACACTTGCACGTGCAGGGACTACTGTGCTGCGCTGTGTAATGTACTGTCACCACACCTGCACATGCAGGGACTACTGTGCTGCGCTGTGTAATGTATTGTCACCACACCTGCGTGTACAGGGACTACTGTGCTGTGCTGTGTAATGTATTGTCACCACACCTGCAAGCGCAGGGACTACTGTGCTGCGCTGTGTAATGTACTGTCACCACACCTGCACGTGCAGGGACTACTGTGCTGTGCTGTGTAATGTTTTATCTACACATTTGCATGTGCAGGGACTACTGTGTAATGTCAACACACCTGTGCGTGCAGGGACTACTGTGTTGTGTAATGTATTGTCACCACACCTACATGTGCAGGGACTACTGTGCTGTGCTGTGCTGTGCTGTGTAATATATTGGTACGACACCTGCGTGTGCAGGGACTACTGTGCTGTTCTGCGCTGTGAAATCACCACACCTGCATTTCACATTAATACCCCTCTTGGGCTGTGTACTCCCACTTGCTCCCCAACTCCCCCTCTCCTCTTCCTATAGTTCTCCACCCTGCCCCCCAATAACCCCTTCCCCTCTCCACTCTCCCCCCTCTACCCCTGTACTTTCATCTCCCTGTAGTACTCACCCTGCTTCCAATAACCCCTCCTCCTCTCCCCTTTACTCTCATCTCCCTGTAGTACTCCCACCTGCTCCCAATAGCCCCTCCCCCAGAGCCGGCCTTAGGCAGGGCCGGATTAACAATGGGCCTGATGGAGCTATAGCTCCAGGCCCACTCTCCAAATAGGCCCATTTTGTAGTTGAGGGCCAGGGCTTTCCAAAGAGCCCAGCCTTGCGTCGCTAGCACCACGGGAACCGGAGATACCGCCAGGCAAACCTGGAACGTTTTTTCCATAGGATAACCCACTAATTCCAACCCCCACCCGGTTCCAACGGCTGCCAGTTTCCCCTCCGGCATCACAGAAGCTCCAGGTAGATCTCAGTCGAACCAAAATCGCTGGGCCTTCAATCTGATACCTGTCCATATGGGTTCATTGGTTCTAGAGATATTGCGGGGAAACCAATTTTTTTTTTTCATTTCTGAAATGTCATTTCATGGCTGTTCAGGTTGTTTGAGGACAGATTTCTCTGGAACCAAACAGCCCAGTTTCACAGGACCAAAATCATTTGAAGCCTACATGTTCCAAAGATATAGCTGGTTGTTTAAAGGGGGCCGGGGTGGTTTTCTCTCCCCCTCACACCAAAAAATGCAGGGACTAGGCTGGTGTAAAAGCGGCTGTCAATGGCTGTCATTTCTGCCAGGCGGCGGCTGTCCACCAGTTACCACGAGCATGTATTCCCCCTTGGTAATGAGCATGTAATCCCCCAAGGCAACGAGCATGGAACCCCTGGCAATGAGCATGGAACCCCTGGCAATGAACATGGAACCCCTGGCAATGAACATGTAGGTAAGCAACACTTATGTAGCATAATTTTTAATAGGCATTATGGTGTTTGGCATAATATGTAATGGAGATTATGGTGTGTGGCTTATTAAGTAATGGGCATTATGGTGTAAATTTTTAATGCGCGCCGAAGGCGCGCAATGCCCCTATTTATGAAGCATATTGTGCATTATTGCTCAATCTGTTTGGTATACTGCAGGCATGTCCAAACTATGGCCCTCCAGCTGTTTTGACAAGTCCCATCATGCATTGCCACAGTTTTGCTATTAGGGAATGCTAAAACTATGTCAAGGCATGCTGGGACGTGTAGTTTCACAACAGCTGGAGGGCCACTGTTTGGACATGCCTGGAATAGTGTGTATTTTGGCTCAATCCATGTGTCAAAAATGTGAATTTTGCCTTAATCCATGTGCCATAGTGTAAATTTTGGCTCAATCGGTGTGAATTTTGGCTCATTCCATGTGGCATAATGTGTAAGAGGCAAGTACAGTATAAGGGGGTTACTAATGTGCTGCATGATTTGTATAAGGGGTATATGGTGTGGTAAACTTAGGTAACCACATAAAAGGTGCTGAAATGTTGTCTACCAAGTTTAGGCTTTCAATGACTGGAGTGCTTTTTTATGACTGGAGTGCCGCCTCACCCCGCAAGTATCTTAGGACATTAGTGTCATGCGGGTGCACCTTTGGAGTGCACCCGCCAATATATCTCCCTGCATTTTTCTTATGACAGCCCCCTGCCTTTTCCAGGCATATATAATTAGTTGAAAGTATTTACACAAATACAGACACACCCATGAGTAGACCACCCAACCAGTACACTGGTCACGCCCCCACACATTATTAGGTGCTGGCCATATCCCTATTATTGCGCATAATAGGCCCTTGATCATTTTCAGCTCCGGGCCCATTTAGACCTTAATCTGGCTCTGGCCTTAGGCATAGGCCAACTAGGCAATTGCCTAGGGCATTTGGAATGCCTAGGGGCATCAGCAGCTTCTGCTAATTAAAATGATATGCAGCATGCCTATATTCTGTGTGTGAGTGAGGCTGTATCTGCATATGAAATAGTGTATTCATGGAAATCACTAACATAGCATTCCGTATATGCAGGTACAGCCACAGTCGCACACAGAATATAGGCATGCTGCATATCATTTTAAACATCAGAAGCTCCTTGTGTGTGCTGGTCATAACAATGCAAATAAGACAAATTTTCAGCAAAAAAGGCACACAACATTAGCAGAACTGGCCAGGAGCTGCATGGCCTATTGAGGCAAGATGTATGAGGAAACATCTGTATCCAAGCAGAGGTCACAGTGTTAGTGGCTGTGCGAATCCTGTCTGCGGGTGGGTTGGTTGTGCAATAGTGTTTGGCATACGTGTAAGGGGCATTATGTGTGTCATGTATAAATGCATTAAAAATGTGTGACATGTGTAAGGGGCATTATGTGTGTCATTATGTGTATGAAAGGCATTAATAAAGGTTGGCATAATGTGTAAGGGGCATTATGGTTATAAGGACATTAATAATGTGTGTCAGGTGTAAGGGGCATTACAGTGTGGTATTATCAGGGGTGCAGAGAGAAAGGGGTGGGGGGTACAAATTACCCAGGCCAAAGTCTGATGGAAGGGCCCAGTGGGGGCCCCGGGCCCGTCCCCTTAAGTGACAGCAGCAGCTGCAGCTCTTCTCCTCTGCCCAGCACACACTGCTTTTTGCTGGGCCATGGAGGTGCTTAAAATACAATATTTTTTCAGGATTTTTTTCTAAGGGTATAATGTGAATAATATGATGTATATAAGGTAAAGTGTATATAATGTATATAAGGTAAAGTGGTACTACTGTGTGATGTAACGTGAATAAGGGGCACCATCGCATGATATAATGTGAATAAAGTTGCACTACTGTGTGGCATAATTTGAATTGGGGGTACTATTGTGTGGCCATGCCCCTTTCCAGGAAGAACACACCCCTGTTTGGGCTGCGCACCGAATGGGTGCGCTGTTTCTATTTAAAATATTGCGGGTAGGGGCACCAAAATGATGACTGCTATGATGAGGGTTGATGGTGCTGGGAAAGGGGAGCAGGGTCAGAGACGGAACTAGTGGCGGTGCTAGGGGGCAACAGTCAAAATCTTGCCTAGGGCATAATTTAGGCTAGGGCCGGCTCTGCCCTCCCCCACTCCCCTGTATTCTCATCTCCCTGTAGTAATCCCCCCTGCTCCCCAATAACCCCTCCTCCTCTCCCCCTGTACTCTCATCTCCCTGCAGTACTCCCTCCTGCTCCCCAATAACCCCTCCTCCTCTCCCTCTGTACTCTCACCTCCCTGTAGTACTCCTCCCTATTCCCCAATAACCCCTCCCCTTCTCCCCCTGTAATCTCATCTCCCTCTAGCACTCCCCCCTGCTCCCCAACAACCCCTCCCCCTCTGTATTCTCATCTCCCTATAGTACTCCCCTCTGCTCCCGAATAACCCCTTCCCCTCTCCTCTCATCTCCCTATAGTACTCCCCCTGCTCCCCAATAACCCCTCCCCCTCTCCTCTCATCTCCCTGTAGTACTCCCCCCTGCTCCCCAATAACCCCTCCCCCTCTCCTCTCATCTCCCTATAGTACTCTCCCCTGCTCCCCAATAACCCCTCCCCCTCTCCTCTCATCTCCCTGTAGTACTCCCCCTGCTCCATAATAACCCCTCCCCCTCTCCCCCTGTACTCTCATCTCCCTGCAGTACTCCCCCTGCTCCCCAATAACCCTTCCCCCTCTCCCCCTGTACTTTCATCTCCCTGTAGTACTCACCCTGCTTCCAATAACCCCTCCTCCTCTCCCCCTTTACTCTCATCTCCCTGTAGTACTCCCTCCTGCTCCCCAATAACCCCTCCTCCTCTCCCCCTGTACTCTGATCTCCCTGCAGTACTCCCCCCTGCTCCCCAATAACCCCTCCCCCTCTCCTCTCATCTCCCTGTAGTACTCACCCTGCTCCCCAATAACCTCTCCTCCTCTCCCCCTGTACTCTCATCTCCCTGCAGTACTCCCTCCTGCTCCCCAATAACCCCTCCTCCTCTCCCTCTGTACTCTCATCTCCCTGTAGTACTCCTCCCTATTCCCCAATAACCCCCCCCTCTCCCCCTGTAATCTCATCTCCCTCTAGCACTCCCCCCTGCTCCCCAACAACCCCTCCCCCTCTGTATTCTCATCTCCCTATAGTACTCCCCTCTGCTCCCGAATAACCCCTCCCTCTCTCCTCTCATCTCCCTGTAGTACTCCCCCCTGCTCCCCAATAACCCCTCCCCCTCTCCTCTCATCTCCCTATAGTACTCCCCCCTGCTCCCCAATAACCCCTCCCCCTCTCCTCTCATCTCCCTGTAGTACTCCCCCTGTACTCTCATCTCCCTGCAGTACTCCCCCTGCTCCCCAATAACCCCTCCTCCTCTCCCCCTGTACTCTCATCTCCCTGCAGTACTCCCCCCTGCTCCCCAACAACCCCTCCCCCTCTGTATTCTCATCTCCCTATAGTACTCCCCTCTGCTCCCGAATAACCCCTCCCCCTCTCCTCTCATCTCCCTGTAGTACTCCCCCCTGCTCCCCAATAACCCCTCCCCCTCTCCTCTCATCTCCCTATAGTACTCCCCCCTGCTCCCCAATAACCCCTCCCCCTCTCCTCTCATCTCCCTGTAGTACTCCCCCTGTACTCTCATCTCCCTGCAGTACTCCCCCTGCTCCCCAATAACCCCTCCTCCTCTTCCCCTGTACTCTCATCTCCCTGTAGTACTCCCCCCTGCTCGTCAAAAAACCCTCCCCCTCTTCCCCTGTACTCTCATCTCCCTGCAGTACTCCCCCTGCTCCCCAATAACCCCTCCTCCTCTTCCCCTGTACTCTCATCTCCCTGCAGTACTCCCTCCTGCTCCCCAATAACCCCTCCTCCTCTTCCCCTGTACTCTCATCTCCCTGTAGTACTCCCCCCTGCTCGTCAAAAAACCCTCCCCCTCTTCCCCTGTACTCTCATCTCCCTGTAGTACTCCCCCTGCTCCCCAATAACCTCTCCCCCTGTACTCTCATCTCCCTGTAGTACTCCCCCCTGCTCCCCAATAACCCCTCCTCCTCTCCCTCTGTACTCTCATCTCCCTGTAGTACTCCCGCCTGCTCCCCAATAACCCCTCCCCCTCTCCCCCTGTACTTTCTTTTCCCTATAGTACTTCCCCTGCTGCTTTATCTAAGACCCCTTCATTCTCTCCCCTCATTTTGATCTCCCGCTAGTACTTTTTTTGTATGTCTCTTCCTATGTAATCTATCCCCCTCTCCCTGTGTCCAGTCCCCTCTTCCTCTGCTACATATCCCCAGCAATGTAATTGGATTTGTTTCATGTCCTGAATCACAGAAGAAGCTTATAGGCCTATAAAATCCCCATTAGATGCGGGCAGGATGCGTCTCTGCATAACACACAGTATAATTCACTCAATGGAATGCGATGCTGCCCATGTTCCTCTGTATGGGGGCATTGCCTGTTATCAGCTGAGCGCCACATACAGCTGCAGTAATACAGTCGACCATTTATATGTACTGTATATGTTAGCTATGGCACATCCACCTGCTCCGCTGGCCCTACACCCGATCACAGCTGAGGTTCTGGAGTTGGCACTATACAAATATCTCCTGATGTACAGAGAGGACATTCAATGCGGTATGTGTAGTGCAGTAAGCCAAGGCCAGCTCTGAGATGTGCAGCGCAATCCGCTGGAACCCAAGGTAATGAACGTCATCACAGCATCACCGGTCATCTGGCGGGTGCGGGAAACAATGGAGAATGGAATCTGCCAAGGACTTTGCTTTTCATCACCATGGAATTCTCCTCAGATAGCACTGTGCCAGACTGTTAGATGGAGCAGATGGGTACCGGGCCTGTGCTGTATTCAAGGAACCGCAGGACTTAGCTAGCAATGCCAACCACTGTCTGACTGTGCCACTCATAGGGCCTAATTCTCAGGTGGAATCTAGGCAGCACCAAAGGTGTCATTACTCGACCATGGTCCCTCCAATCAGCCGCCGGTGTCTAACTAGCGTTACAGCCACTCTAGAGGCCACTGACCGGTTTTTACGCATTTAACTAAGCCGGGTCGACTAAGGGTGGTCGAACAAACCATGGTCAATCTAAACCCCATCAACTCGGCATCCGGGTACCCTTTTGGCCATGGCCATTGTCTCTTTCAGACAGTATTCTGCAGACTGGTCATCCACATGGAATACTGCTGAAAATTTCCAACCTAAAATGGCCATTTTGGGTGGGCAGGCCCTGCAACAGGGGGGGGGGTCAAGGGGGACAGCTGACCCAGGCACCACTGATCTGAGGTCCCCAAAACAAACCCCCCACCCACCCACTTAGTCATCCTGCTGCTCAGCCCCCAACTCTCCCCCCTCAGATGGCTAGCCAAGCCAACAGCTCAGCTGCCCGGCTGCTCCGCTTGGCTGTGGGCGGGGCTACACAGGACCTGATGGGGGCGGAGATAAATGGGACCCTGCTAGGGTGGGGTTTGGTGGAATCGCAAGGCTGCCAGGTAACCAGAATAACCCCCAGTGTGTATCAGCGATCTCAATTGATTTCAACAACGGTTCTTTATTTGTATACACTTATGGTTTGGGATCATTTTTATCTGTCAGAGTGTTTAAAAAAGAGCAATCCGATATATAGGTGGGTACATTTACTGGCAGATGATTAGTAGATTTATGTCCGCACACTTTGCTAACATATTAGTTATAGTATTGCTGGCAATATAGAGGGCATTTATAGATCGTGATCTCTGCTTTCTGGATCGTCTCAAGGGTAAGGGTAAGGCTGCAGGGGGAGGGTAAGGGTTAGGCTTCAGGGGCAGGGTAAGGGTTAGGCTGCAGGGGGAGGGTAAGGGTTAGGCTGCAGGGGCAGGGTAAGGGTTAGGCTGCAGGATAGGAGGGTTAAGCACTAGCGGGGAGGGTCAGAAATAGCCTGCAGAGGGGTCTGGATGGAGGGTTAGGAAGTGTGTCAGCATTAGAGTGCAGGGTGAGGGAGCACAGGCCGCAGGCTGACAGTGTATGTCAGTGTGATAAAGCCCAGGCTGCAGGTGAGGGAGCACAGGCCGCAGGCTGACGGTGCACGTCAGTGTGATAGAGTCCAGGCTACAGGTGAGGGAGCACATCAGTGTGATAGAACGCAGGCTGCAGGGTGAGGGAGCACAGGCCGCAGGCTGACAGTGTATGTCGGTGAGATAAAGCCCAGGCTGCAGGTGAGGGAGCACAGGCCGCAGGCTGACGGTGCACGTCAGTGTGATACAGCACAGGCTGCAGGGTGCGGGAGCATGTCAGTGTGATAGAGCGCAGGCTGCAGGGTGAGGGAGCACAGGCCGCAGGCTGACGGTGCACGTCAGTGTGATAGAGCGCAGGCTGCAGGGTGCGGGAGCACGTCAGTGTGATAGAGCGCAGGCTGCAGGGTGAGGGAGCACAGGCTGACGGTGCACGTCAGTGTGATACAGCACAGGCTGCAGGGTGCGGGAGCATGTCAGTGTGATAGAGCGCAGGCTGCAGGGTGAGGGAGCACAGGCCGCAGGCTGACGGTGCACGTCAGTGTGATAGAGCGCAGGCTGCAGGGTGCGGGAGCACGTCAGTGTGATAGAGCGCAGGCTGCAGGGTGAGGGAGCACAGGCTGACGGTGCACGTCAGTGTGATAGAGCGCAGGCTGCAGGGTGCGGGAGCACATCAGTGTGATAGAGCGCAGGCTGCAGGGAGAGGGAGCACAGGCCGCAGGCTGACGGTGCACGTCAGTGTGATACAGCGCAGGCTGCAGGGTGCGGGAGCACGTCAGTGTTATACAGCGCAGGCTGCAGGGTGAAGGAGCACATCAGTGTGATAGAACGCAGGCCGCAGTGTGATGTAGTGCTTTAGTATGATAGAACACAGGCCACAGGGTGAGGGAGCACAGGCCGCAGGCTGACAGTGTATGTCGGTGTGATAAAGCCCAGGCTGCAGGTGAGGGAGCACAGGCCGCAGGCTGACGGTGCACGTCAGTGTGATACAGCACAGGCTGCAGGGTGCGGGAGCACGTCAGTGTGATAGAGCGCAGGCTGCAGGGTGAGGGAGCACAGGCCGCAGGCTGACGGTGCACGTCAGTGTGATAGAGCGCAGGCTGCAGGGTGCGGGAGCACGTCAGTGTGATAGAGCGCAGGCTGCAGGGTGCGGGAGCACGTCAGTGTGATAGAGCGCAGGCTGCAGGGTGCGGGAGCACGTCAGTGTGATAGAGCGCAGGCTGCAGGGTGAGGGAGCACAGGCCGCAGGCTGACGGTGCACGTCAGTGTGATAGAGCGCAGGCTGCAGGGTGCTGGAGCACATCAGTGTGATAGAGCGCAGGCTGCAGGGTGAGGGAGCACAGGCCACAGGTTGACAGTGCACGTCAGTGTGATACAGCACAGGCCGCAGGCTGACGGTGCACGTCAGTGTGATACAGTGCAGGCTGCAGGGTGAGGGAGCACAGGCCGCAGGCTGACGGTACACGTCAGTGTGATAGAGCGCAGGCTGCAGGGTGCGGGAGCACGTCAGTGTGATAGAGCGCAGGCTGCAGGGTGAGGGAGCACAGGCCGCAGGCTGATGGTGCACGTCAGTGTGATAGAGCGCAGGCTGCAGGGTGCGGGAGCACATCAGTGTGATAGAGCGCAGGCTGCAGGGTGAGGGAGCACAGGCCGCAGGCTGACGGTGCACGTCAGTGTGATACAGCGCAGGCTGCAGGGTGCGGGAGCACGTCAGTGTTATACAGCGCAGGCTGCAGGGTGAGGGAGCACATCAGTGTGATAGAACGCAGGCCGCAGTGTGATGTAGTGCTTTAGTATGATAGAACACAGGCCGCAGGGTGAGGGAGTGCGTTGGTGTGATATAGCGCAGGCCGCATGGTGAGGGAGTGTGTCCAGTTTATATTCCAGCATGGAAGGGGGCTGATAGCGTTTGATGGGGTGGGGGCCACAGAGATAACAGTGTATGGGGCCCCAAGATTTATGTTGCCGGCCCTGTGGGTGGGACATTTACTCAATGGAAAAGTGAGGCACTAGCAGGCGCAAATAGTGCACAAGTGCCAGGACTGCAGCGGAGGCATCATGAAACCCCTTACAATGTGAGGCATAATTGTATAATTGTATTCCTGTGGGGCATAATATGGTGCAAGGGGCATTACAGTCTGTGTGGGGCCTAATATGATAATATTGGGCAAGGGGCATTACAGTCTGTTTGAGGCATAATAAAGTGTAAGGGGCATTACTGTCATGTGGACATAATATAGTATAAGCGGAATTGCTGTCTGTGTGGGGCATAATATGGTGGAAGCGGAATTACTGTCTGTGTAGGGTATAATATGGTGTTTGGGGCATTACCAGAGGGGGCTGCAACACAGTTCACAATTCAAATAGTGGAGCCACACCCACTGTCACTAAGTCAGTTTGGAATGGCAGTTGGTGTTTCTCTCCTATTTGAATTTTGAACTGTGCTGCAGCTCCACTTCCGGAGCTGCCACTGGGCATTACTGTCTGTGTGGGGCATAATATGGTGCCAGGGGCATTAACCTGTGGGGAATATGATGGTGTAAGGGACACTATTGTGTAAGTGTGAGGTTTTTCCTGCAAGTCCTCGCTCATTGCAGCGAGGCCACGCCTCCTAAGGCTACCACAATATTTTATTTTACTATGTTTATTGTAAGCACAGGGAGTCAGATTGTCTAGAACCAGTCCTCCATGTGTGCCCAAAGTTCGCCCACGATGCACCTCGCCACATAACAGCCAGTAACATGATGCTGAGCCTACCGCAATAGGTGGATACATAAATGTGGCGCATTTCGCAAAGTTCCGTCCCCTGGAAATAAACTGCAATAACTCAGTTTAAATGATTAACAAATCATATATTTTTTTTAAATAAAATACCTTTTACTCGTCAATAGCTGCAGTAATATAAAGACCGGGGAGACACTTAGAAAACCCTACAATAACTGTAGAAGCTCACAACACGTTTAGAATGGAATTATACGTTTGCTCTGCAGCTGACAAGCCGTGTACATAGGGGGCTGCTGACAGGTGGCAGAGCTGCTTTCTCTGCGTTGCTGGTACAATCTATAGCTGACAACGTCGCCGCCAGACTCCCCAGCCACAAATGCACAGGGGCAGATTAAAACCCTCTGTCTTCTTTTAATAACTCGTGATACGCATTGTATTGTATTCCTATAGATTCGGGGCAGTATAAATGTTTGGAGCAATGTAATGAGTTGCGTCACCTGGAGGATGTTTTTAATATGTTTGATAAATGCCTTTTGTAATGTAGTTCCGTGAAATTGCTCCCAGGCAGTGGATGAATGTAAAGAAGTAATACACCCCCGAGGTGAGGGGAACCAAGCATAACAGCGTGAATATGGCTTTTAACTTGTGATTTTCTCACAAAGAGTAATTGAGGATAATTATTGCACCGCTGAGTACATCAATTAACTATAACCTGAGCGACATATGAAAAGAAAATGTAAAGAAAATGAAGCGGTAGTCCACAAATGGGGCCTTATTCTGCTAGCTACAGTGGGACCGTAAACAGGCGGATCGGGTTTTTTCTTCATCTGTGCATGCGTAGCCTTCGCAATGCGCAGGTGCGGCGACCTCACACCGCTCCGTGCGAAAAAACCTGTCCGCAAGAGTACGGACATTGTGGGCGGCATGGGGGCGTTTTTAGGGGAGCGGCCGGAATAATGAGGGAAACGGAGTGTAAACATGGGTGTACACGGGGGTGTGCACCAAAAATATACGGTGCTACAACCGTGCATTTTGGCCCAAAAACAGGCGGACGCCAAAGATAGCTCCAGACCACCCCTAGAGATACCGTATAAGAGCGGACGCCTGGGTCTGCTAATTAACGCTGATTACTACACCTGAATGTAATAAGCAATGCTGCAGCCTATTAAGTGAAAACCATGAATTCACTACCTGCAAGCCACACACAGCACTCAAACACATTGGAAGCTTATCTTTCTACACTTCTCTACATGTAAAGGTTGGTTTAGCTTCAGGTAAGATTCATTCTAAGACCTGCTTATATATGTCAAGGTAGTTATTTTATAACCATCTACACCCATTCAGAAAGTGTTTTGGTATACTTTAAAAAGCAGGACACTCAATTTACAGAAGTCGGCATGTGTCAACTTTATCACTGTAACACCAACATAACTTTATTTAAAAGTAAAACCAATGTGGGGACACATAGATAGTGATTTAAATGCAACATTAGAACATAATGAATATACATGTAATGAGGGTTAAAATGTTGGGTACTTATGTATTATCTGGGCTCCCATGTTAAATGCAACCCATTTTTTCATACCCCCACTATCCAACTACGCATGGAGTTGATTTTATATAGTGTGGCGAGCGCAGCGAGCCACCGTGCCCGAAGCGTGGCGAGCGCAGCGAGCCCCGCGAGGGGATGCGATCTCATAAGAAAAACGGGAGCCCAGATATTACATAAGTACCAAATGTTGTTTTATTAGGGTCTTTATTAAGGTAGACAATTGAGTTAATAGAAAACAATTATTGAATAACAATTAGAATAATTAATTAATTGTCTTAATTATAGTTGAAAGGCAAGATTAGCAGGGTCATATATGTGAAGGGTATGCCACCGTGCACGGACGTACGCAGGGCCGGCGCTACTCACTCAGCAGCTCCTGCAAAGCAGGGGGCGCTATCTCCCTCCCTGCTCTGCTAAAGCTGCCTCAGCCTTCACTGTCACTGCCACCTGCACGGCGCCCGCAGCGCCTGTCTGACAGCGGGCGGGCGGCAGTATAAACAGCTGCTCCGTGCACCACGAGTGCACACAGCCTGCACGCCACCCGCAGTGCCTGTCTGACAGCGGGCGGCAGTATGGAGAGGCTGAGCAGCTCCCTGGCCCACGCACACACTGTCCTCCTCCTGCGACCATCCCCCTCTTCCTCACGGACACTTGCGCTAAGGCATGTAGCGCTGTCTGTGAATGCCTGGATGACATGTCATGTCCGGATCCACCCCCTACCCATTGCTTCCTGCGCCTGTCAGCTGTCAATCAAATGACAAACAGGCAGCAGTGCCGCCTTCCCTTCCTTCCCTCTTCTCAGTGTGCTGTGCCAGTGCCGCTGCCAGTCCTCAACACTCCGCCCCCTCTATCTCCTCCCCTCTTCTTCCATCTCCTCCTTCTCTCCCCTCCTTTCCCCCTCAGTCACGAGAGGGGTGTAATGGCGTCCTCAGTGTCCTGCCTACGCAGATAGAAGAGGAGGGACTACACAAGAGTTAAACAGCAAAAGAACAGTGAGTCTTTTATTATACATGTTTATATCAAATGTTTTAATAATTGTAGATTTTTTTTATATTAATTTAGACACTTTTAAAATGATAGGCTGGGTTATGTGCCTAAAGGTGGCCATACATGCTGATATAGCAGCGTGCGATGCGATGTGCGCTCCTGCGGGCATCGCATCGCACAGTACAGAAAGTATGTGCTGCACACACATTGCATGCATGCATGCCGTGCGATGCGATCTAGTCAATAACATATGCGATTCTCGCAGCATGTATGGGAACCTTTAGTGCCTGCAATATTTTGCGGACACAGCACTGAGATGTACATGCATCTGAGATCCTCCATAGGATCGCATGTTGCATACGCTCCCACAATCGGGCTGCAGCTTGTTGCAATGGCAATGTGAAAGGGCGCAAAATGTATGGTTTGCAGGAGGGCGCCGGACACCCTAGCACCGGCCCTGGACGTACGCTCACTCTCACGATTGGTGACACGCTGAGTTTTCCATTGAAAAAAGGCGAGACCCGTCCGTGCACTGTGGCGTACGCTCAGATATACGGAAGATGTCGGTGGGGAAACGGACGATACCCGTCCGTATACGGTGGCGTACACTCTGTTGTACGCCAGTTAACGGTGTCTAAGAGGAGACCCGTCCGTATACGGTGGTGTAAGTTCTGTTGTACGCCAGTTATCGGTGGCTAAGAGGGGATCCGTCCGTGTATGGTGGCGTACGCTCAAGTGTAAGCCACTCCCCTTTGTCGGTGTTTGTGACTGTCCGTATGCGGATGTTTTGTGGGCGGACTTACGTTCACCGTCCGCGTACGGGAAGCGTACAGTGAAATGGACCGTACGTATGGTGCACCGACCTAACCAAAATAAGGCCCATGGTGCCTGATTCAGGACAGATAACGCCACTGATCATCTTTGGAGCCTTGTGATCAGGTATACGCCGCCCCGCCAGAGTGAAATCCCACCACGTGTGCAAGCCTGCGAATTGCTTAGAACGGCTTGCACGCTCTCGCTGTTCTGAACATGTGCAGGGGGAAAGTTAAATGCTCATTGCCATGGAGGCATGAAATGCTCATTGCCACGGTGGAGCCAGCCGGTAGAGGTAACAGCCGGGCAGAGGACAGTATGCAGCCCAGCTGCATTCAGAGCAGGTCCGCACTCCGCAGCTATTTCAAATCTCGTGCTGGCTCACCATAGCAGCCAATCAAAAGCCACCACTAATGCTCCTGATGGAGAGATGGCCCTGGATGTATGGTATATGAACAATTGGGGGGCACTGGTATCTGTTAATATGGCATACGTGATCTGGGAGTACTACAATGTGGCATAATGTGTTCTGTGGGCACTACAATGTGGCATATGTTATCTGGGGTACTACAATGTGGCATAATATGATCTGGGAGCACTATACTAAGGTATAATGTGATCTGGGAGCACAACAATATGGCATATGTAATATAGGGGGCACTATAATATGGTATAATGCAACCTGGGGGCACTACAATATGATATGTGACCTGGGAGCACTACAGTGTAGTTTAATATGATCCCAAAGCACTACAATGTGGCGTATGTGACCTGGGGCCACTACAGTGGGGTATATGTTATCTGGGGGCACTACTATGTGGCATATAATGTGGTCTGGGGCAGTATAATGTGATCTGGGGGCACTACAATGTGACATAATGAAATTACTGTGTGGCATAATGTTTGCTTGGGCATTACTATGTGGCATAATGTGATCTGGGGGCACTACAGTGGGGTATATATTATCTGGGGGCACTACTATGTGGCATAATGTGGTCTCAGGTGGTATAATGTAATCTGGGGGCACTACAATGTGACATAATGAAGTTACTGTGCGGCATAATGTTTGCTTGGGCACTACTATGGAGCATATATTAAACAATCCCTACAAGGAGTGGTGTCTCTGTGGAAGCATTGGGGAAAGGCACCTTCAAATTATTACTCTTTGGCCCACAATGTTCTAGATAGTTCTGGACAATTTAGAATGTTTGCTCTTTGGTGTGACCCAGGTCACGTCCGGATTACCTGCTGACCTCCTGCCCTGTTACTAGACCTGCCCCCGGTCATCACTGTGGTGTATTTACCTGGCTGACATTCTGGGTCATTTTCTGCTCTCTAGCCGGGTTCCCTGTATAAACCATGTTACATTTATCCTAATCCGTTGTGACAGATCTATAATATAAACCTGGATTCTGTGCATTTGTGGCACAGTAATCTCTGAGGATTTGTCCGCTTATGGACAGAACAGGAGGAATGCATTCCCAATGCCGCCCTATATCCCTAAAGCTGCAGTTACAGAGACACAGAGATAAATTCTGCCGGTTCTCTTCTGTCGTCACACAGTAGCTCTCATATCTACTAAGCAGTGTTCTGAGCATTAGATTCACCCAACTCTGGGGGTTATTCAGACTGATCGCTCAGGTCCGAATTGCCCCAGGTCCTGATGGTTGCGGTTTGGGAGAGCAAAGGCCTACGGCGAGTTTTACACTTGTCGGGGAGTTCGCTCAGAGATGGGCAGTCAGGGGGCGGACGCATAGGTGAGCCCATAGAAACGCTGGATGTAACCCTGCAAACTAAATCTTGTCCATGTCTGCTTGGGGCGGGCCTCTGACATCACATGACATCAGCGCCCAACCCCGTTTCTGTGTGCGAGCGGCCACAGTGAATAGATTATTCAACAAGCGCTCACACACAACAGTGCGGGTGCGGGGTGTGGGGCGGCGGGCCGGTGAATCCGACCATGGGAACGCCCATCGTTTCATGGGCGTTCCCATGAAAACGCTGGGTGTTCTTATGGTAATTCCCCGATGACGCAGGTGCAGGGGGCAGTTGATGTCAGGGGGTGTGAGCTTCCCGCACAGGGCACCCACAGATCTGAGACACCACAGAGGTGTCTCAGATTTGCGGGCGTTTGCAAAATGGTTCGATGGTCGCCGCACGCTAGAGTCTGTCATGTACTGGTGCCAATATGAGGGGTAGGGCCCCCTCTCTTAGGTGCCCCGTATCTTGGCAGAGATGTCTAAGGGCAGTATTCAATGAGAAAATTCTCCGTGCATGGAGAGCGTTTTATTTCGCTCTCCATGCACTCTCCGTGTTTTTGCGGAGATTCTCCATGTTTGGAGATTCTCCGTCACGGCACTTTATCCACTATTCAATGTGGCTGATGCTCGCCGCCACTCGCGGAGAGTCTTAACCCCTGCAGCGGACGAGCGTCCGCGGCAGGGAGCTTTCAGGGAGCCGGGGGACGGAAGCAGCCAGAGAGATTAAAGTCTCCCTGGCTGCTCCAGAGGAATGTGGAGGGGAGGTGGGCTCCCCAGGATCCAGGCAGCACAGGCTGCCCCCCCCTATAGCCAGCGGGGGACCCAGTATTCACTGCACCCGATCGTGCATATTAACGATCGGGTGCAGTGAATATATGAATATCTAATGAGCGGCTCGAGCGCTCCGGCCCCCTGCTGGCTGCACTGTGTAAAAAAAAAAAAATTAAAAAAAAAATATATTTTTTAATTAAATATATATTCATGTGCTATAAATAAATAAAAATAACATGCCCCTTCACAGAAAAAAAAACCTGATTTTTTTACACCAAAATTAAAAAAAAAAACCTTTTAGTTTAAAAGTTCACATTCCAGCTCCCCATCAAAAGATGGAGAATTGCTACATGGAGAGACACGGAGAACATCACTTAGAAAGACGGAGAATATTTCACATTGAATAGGGTTGCTCGCTTTTGGAGAGCAAAATGCTCGTCCAAGGCGAACAAAGCACAAATTCTCCATAAAACACGGAGAATTTTTCTCATTGAATACTGCCCTATGGAGTTGCGGGTTTATGGAAGACATCGGTAGATGCGGCTGCATCCAGTAGATGCGACTCCGGCTCTGAATGTTTATGTACCACCATATACAACCGCTCCTTTCTCCATGTTTGGGCAACAACTGCTCTGGAGAATGTATTTCAGCAATAACCATCAATTTCCCAAGTGTATAAACTACATTAAATCTGTATTTTTCCAACTGCAGCTACATTTCTATGTATATATGATGGAGTCTGAGCTAAAGGCCTTGACTGACTGCTTTGCTGAGGTTTGTTACATAACTGTGCTGTACATTTCCTCCTCACAGATATACTGACTCAATGTCTTTGTTAAAAGCACAATGATCAGCCCTGAAGCGCTTTGTCTGTGCATAGCTGTATTCCGCACGTGACAGCGCCCCAGTCATATGCACCAAGGCCATCTATAGATGCATCCTCCGCAGCTTCCTGCTGTGGGGACGGATGGTTATCGCCCATCAGGCTTAGTTCGCTAACATCAGGCTTGACTCCCTCTGGAGTTATACATGGGCCCCATAGTCCTTGTGGGTGTAACCAAATGTTGGATTTAATCTATGTTCATTTAGATTTTTCTTGGCTTTCTCCATCTAATAAAATAGCATCATATTCTTGTCCCCTTCTGATGATTTCTATGACAAATACAATAATAGCATCTCGGTGAGAGATGTGCAAAACATCCACTAAAATATCAGGGTTGCTCACATTTGTTATATAAATTCAAATAAAAAATGTTGTGTAGACAAAGATTAAACCTATATAAGGTAACATTACAGGTCATTATGGTGAATAGAAATGTTTGTTTTTCAAATTTCACACCTATTTTGACAAATTCACTCAAAAGGTTAAGTAACGATTGGTCACTTTCCCAATTTTTTCACCTTTAAGATAAGATTGCGACTGTTGTACTGTAGTACATAAAATCAGGGTTATACCTGTATCCACATTGATTCAACTAATAGACAAGAACAGCTATCACAAACTTATTAAAAACTCACATTAAACACACCATCAGCACCAGAGCATTTCATCAAAGGAATTCCTTCATACTGTATGTAGAGGTGTAGGAGAGTAGATTAGCAGTAGAGGAGGAGGACAGTAGATTAGCGGCAGAGGAGTAGGAGACTAGATTAGGGGCAGAGGAGTAGGAGAGATTAGAGACAGAGGAGTAGGAGAGTAGATTAGCGGCAGAGGAGTAGGAGAGATTAGAGACAGAGGAGGAGGAGAGTAGATTAGCGGCAGAGGAGTTGGAGAGTAGATTAGCGGCAGAGGAGATGGAGAGTAGATTAGCGGCAGAGGAGGAGGAGAGTAGATTAGGGGCAGAGGAGGAGGAGAGTAGATTAGCGGCAGAGGAGGAGGAGAGTAGATTAGCGGCACAGGAATAGGATAGTAGATTAGCAGCAGAGGAGGAGGAGAGTAGATTAGCAGCAGAGGAGATGGAGAGTAGAATAGTGGCAGAGGAGGAGGAGAGTAGTTTAGCGGCAGAGGAGATGGAGAGTAGATTAGCAGCAGAGGAGATGGAGAGTAGATTAGCAGCAGAGGAGTAGGAGAGTAGATTAGTGGCAGAGGAGGAGGAGAGCAGTTTAGCGGCAGAAGAGATGGAGAGTAGATTAGCAGCAGAGGAGTAGGAGAGTAAATTAGTGTCAGAGGAGGAGGAGAGTAGAATAGCGGCAGAGGAGTAGGAGAGTAGATTAGCGGCAGAGGAGTAGGAGAGTAGATTAGCGGCACAGGAGTAGCAGAGTAGATTAGCGGCAGAGGAGATGGAGAGTAGATTAGCGGCAGAGGAGTAGGAGAGTATATTATCGGCAGAGGAGTAGCAGAGTAGATTAGCGGCAGAGGAGTAGGAGAGTAGATTAGCGGCAGAGGAGTAGGAGAGTAGATTAGCGGCAGAGGAGTAGCAGAGTAGATTAGCAGCAGAGGAGTAGGAGAGTAATTTAGGGGCAGAGGAGATGGAGAGTAGATTATCAGCAGAGGAGATGGAGAGTAGATTAGCGGCAGAGGAGTAGGAGAGTAGATTAGCAGCAGAGGAGTAGGAGAGTAGATTAGCAGCAGAGGAGTAGGAGAGTAGATTAGCGGCAGAGGAGTAGGAAAGTAGATTAGCGGCAGAATGAGTAGCAGAGTAGATTAGAGGCAGAGGAGTAGGAGAGTAGATTAGCGGCAGAGGAGTAGGAGAGTAGATTAGCGACAGAGGAGTAGGAGAGTAGATTAGCAGCAGAGGAGTAGGAGAGTAGATTAGCAGCAGAGGAGATGGAGAGTAGATTAGCGGCAGAGGAGATGGAGAGTAGATTAGCGGCAGAGGAGAAGGAGAGTAGATTAGCGGCAGAGGAGATGGAGAGTAGATTAGCGGCAGAGGAGGAACAGAGTAGATTAGCGGCAGAGGAGGAACAGAGTAGATTAGCAGCAGAGGAGGAGGAGAGTAGATTAGCAGCAGAGGAGGAGGAGAGTAGATTAGCGCAGAGGAGTAGGAGATTAGATTAGTGGCAGAGGAATAGGAGAGTAGATTAGCGGCAGAGGAGGAGGAGAGTAGATTAGCAGCAGAGGAGGAGGAGAGTAGATTAGCGGCAGAGGAGTAGGAGAGTAGATTAGCAGCAGAGGAATAGGAGAGTAGATTAGCGGCAGATGAGGAGGAGAGTAGATTAGCGGCACAGGAGTAGGAGAGTAGATTAGCGGCAGAGGAGTAGGAGAGTAGATTATCAGCAGAGGAATAGGAGAGTAGATTATCAGCATAGGAATAGGAGAGTAGTTTATCAGCAGAGGAATAGGAGAGTAGATTAGCGGCAGAGGAGGTGGAGAGTAGATTAGCGGCACAGGAGTAGGAGAGTAGATTAGCAGCAGAGGAGTAGGAGAGTAGATTATCAGCAGAGGAGTAGGAGAGTAGATTAGCTGCAGAGGAATAGGAGAGTAGATTAGCTGCAGAGGAATAGGAGAGTAGATTAGCGGCAGAGGAGTATTAGAGTGGATTAGCTGCAGAGGAGGAGGAGAGTAGATTAGCGGCAGAGGAGGAGGAGAGTAGATTAGCGGCAGAGGAGGAGGACAGTAGATTAGCGGCAGAGGAGGAGGAGAGTAGATTAGGGGCAGAGGAGGAGGAGAGTAGATTAGCGGCACAGGAGTAGGAGAGTAGATTAGCAGCAGAGGAATAGGAGAGTAGATTAGCGGCAGAGGAGGAGGATAGTAGCTTAGCGGCAGAGGAGTAGGAGAGTAGATTAGCGGCAGAGGAGGAGGAGAGTAGATTAGCGGCAGAGGAGGAGGAGAGTAGATTAGCGGCAGAGGAGGAGGAGAGTATATTAGCTCTAGTAGCAGAGAGGAATCAGAGGAATGGAGGATGCATTAGTAGAACAGTCAGCAATAAGAAATTCTGCACCGGAACATAGAAAGGACTCTGGAGTGACATTGTCATTTGTTATGAGACCCTGTGGTGATGATGATCTTTATTTTCACAGTATTAGAGGTTATTTATCGTTCTCATCCCTTTTATTTCAGCAAACCTGTGGCCATTTGGCAGTGAGTATTGGTTGTCAGGACATTGTAAAGGTTAATGAAGCCCCCAATGGACCTGGGGATGATATGCTCCAAGCCCAGGAGCTGGTTAATGAACCTTATGCAAATTACATGAATGCAATCACATTTCTGATTGGAGGTTTTAGAGAGAGAGACAGTTTGTCCTGTGTCATTGGGCTGCCAAACTCCACCTATTATCTCCTCACAATCCTCTGTGGCCGCTGAATCAGTATTAATGAGACGGTAACCTACATTTACTAAGAGACAATATTAAGTTGCACCAGGCTCCAATAACAAAGCACAAAATGAATAAATCATCACATAATATGACCTTTGGGCTGCCAAGGGGCATTCATCTGGGCGGCGTTCGTGGAGGAGGAGAAGTTGGCAGTAGATGAGGAACTGACAGAGTGAGGATAATAGGTGAGATTTTCCTGTGGGGCCTAGCGGACCAAACGCAACCAAAGCAATTTGAGGTGTGCAAGCATTGCGATACATTAATGGCGTCTCTTGTGCATAGGGGACAACAGGCGCGTGTAAATAAACTTTTCAGCTTAATGGTGTAAAAAAAAGCTTTTACTATTGAGCATTTGGACTTCTACTAAGTTCGCATTGGAAAATACCACAAATGTCTCTGTATTATCAGTGGAGAACAGCCGGATAAGGATCACAGTGATTGCATATATTAGATATTAGCCCTATGAATAAAACGCATACACTACTGGCGTCTGAGCGCTGAGGACTCAGCAAAGGCATGCACAACCATAGCTGGTAGGTATGGGATTACAAGTGTCAGCAATCCTATGGGTAGGCCGGAGTTATGGTGCCACAAACAGGAGGACCTGGACTTCATCTGTTTGTGCAACATCATACAATTTGGCCATTCCCAGGGGGGGGGGGATACATGTTTGTTGCCCAGGGGGGTTTCATGCTCGATACCCAGGGGGAGGTACATGTTTGTTGCCCACGGGGAGGTACTGTAAATATTTTTATTGCAGCGGGATCGGTGCCACGGAGGTGCAGAGTTTGACTGCATTAGAGACCCTGCGCCACTCCAAAGATGGCCAGTGCCACAAAGGAGACAGTCGCTAGAGGTGCAGGAATATTTCAATCGGATTCTATCTATTATCTTCTAAAAGGTGCTAAATAAATAAGTAGATTCTGATTGGTTGCTATGGGCAACATCCTGTCTTTAATAGAACAAATTTACCCTGTATAGCTCCATAGAGTTTAATTGAGGAGTTTAGGAAGGGGCGCTGCTATAGACACAGGATTAGAGCGCTCAGTGGATCTGAACATAACAGTAACGCAGCTCATACATATTTATACGCGGCTCCGCTTCCATCAGGGACCAGGCAGCTTCACGTAAACGAGTTTATCCGGCGAGCATGCCGGGAAATGGCTCCTCCGGCGCCAACGGGGTCTTAGCTTATCAAATCTGCTTATTTATAGAAATGCGGCTGATAAAGGAAGAATAATATATTAATTATGCTCTTACATTGGCAACGCGTCCTTTATCGGATTACTCAGTGGGGAAGAAAAGGAGCGATTCGCTTTTCTTCACTGAAGCATCTGTGCTGACGTGGAAGTGATTGTCAGATGTAATGACCTACGTCTGGAGATGGCACATCGGGGGGGGGGGGGGGGGGGCTGTATCAGCGCATAGCCGGCAGTCAGCACAGTGTTATGTCATTAAGGAAGAGATTTATCAAAGCACGGCTGGAGATAAAGTACCAACCACAATGCTCCTAACTGTCATTTTAAATAACAGCCTGTAACAGCAGTTAAGAGCAATGGTATAACTAGATATTTTGCACCTCCCTGCCAAAAAAAATTCTGCTGAAACACCCCCCCCCCCCTGAAACACCCCCCCCCCCCCCCCCATACATTTAATATAATTTTCGTACTTAAGTGCTCTTTGCCAGGGGTTTCATGCTCGTTGCAAGGGGTTACATGCTCATCACTAGAGGTTCCATGCTCATTGAAAAGGGTTACATGCTCATTGCCAAGGGTTGCATGCTCATTGCTAGGGGTTACATGCTCATAACAGATGCCAATTACACCGCTTATGAGCTGTATGTAATTCACAGACAGAAGTGAATGTGGGCAGTGACATGATGTGAGGAGGGGGGCAGCATGAAGCCACAGACTGAGAGTTATATAGTGGGAGGTGTAGGGTCCCCAGCAGCACAGAGTATATCAGGAGATGAGAGATGTGTCAGTGAGAACAGGGCTGCATGTGACAGGGGCAGTGACATGATGTGAGGAGGGGAATGGAGGCAGCAGGAAGCCACAGACTGAGAGTTATATAATGGGGGGAGCAGGGACCCCAGCAGCACAGAGTATATCAGGAGATGAGTGATGTGTCAGTGAGGACAGGGCTGCATGTGACAGGGGCAGTGACATGATGTGAGGAGGGGAATGAAGGCAGCAGGAAGCCACAGACTGAGAGTTATATAGGGGAGGAGCAGGGTCCCCAGCAGCACAGAGTATATCAGGAGACGAGTGATTTGTCAGTGAGAACAGGGCTGCATGTGACAGGGGCAGTGACATGATGTGAGGAGGGGAATGGAGGGAGCAGGAAGCCACAGACTGAGAGTTATATAGGGGGAGGAGCAGGGTCCCCAGCAGCACAGAGTATATCAGGAGATGAGTGATGTGTCAGTGAGAACAGGGCTGCATGTGACAGGGGCAGTGACATGATGTGAGGAGGGGAATGGAGGGAGCAGGTAGCCACAGAATGAGAGTTATATAATGGGAGGAGCAGGGTCCCCAGCAGCACAGAGTATATCAGGAGATGGGGATGTGTCAGTGAGGACAGGGCTGCATGTGACAGGTGCAGTGACATGGTGTGAGGAGAGGAATGGGGGCAGCAGGAAGCCATAGACTGAGAGTTATATAGTGGGAGGAGCAGGGTCCCCAGCAGCACAGAGTATATCAGGAGATGAGTGATGTGTCAGTGAGAACAGGGCTGCATGTGACAGGGGCAGTGACATGATGTGAGGAGGGGAATGGAGGGAGCAGGTAGCCACAGACTGAGATTTTTGCCTCAAATGCCCTCTTATATGATATAAAAGTTTCTACATTCAACTTGTATTTCCCTGTGTTAATAATAATTTTACGTTCACATTAATATCAGAAAAATTGTTTGGCTATATTTCTTGCATCTATACATTCATACAGACAGATGGATGTGGTAGCTATGCTAACAAAAATTGCTCTGGTGAATTATCTCAGACAAAATGATGCCATTATTCCACTTTATTGCCATGGAAATAACAAAGTAACTGATGAATTGCACTTTTGCTACATAGCCCGTTAAAATGATCGCACTCAATCTGGGATTGAAAAACTAAGTAATTGGCTGCAGATCAATGTAGTAGAAGCTGACACCCATGACTATGTTTATTAATTATTTAGGAATATGTGACACTCTATGGAGATTATATCAAGGTAACTGTAACTTTTAAATGGAATTCTCAGCACCATGGACAGGGTATGATGTTACTCTCAGCACCATGGACAGGGTATGATGTTACTCTCAGCACCATGGACAGGGTATGATGTTACTGTCAGCACCACGGACAGGGTATGATGTTACTCTCAGCACCACGGACAGGGAATGATGCTACTCTCAGCACCACGGACAGGGAATGATGCTACTCTCAGCACCATGGACAGGGAATGGTTTTACTCTCAGCAGCACGGACAGGGTATCATGTTACTCTCAGCACCACATGCAGGGAATGGTTTTACTCTCAGCAGCACGGACAGGGTATGATGCCACTCTCAGCACCATGGACAGGGTATGATGTTACTCTCAGCACCACGGACAGGGTATGATGTTACTCTCAGCAGCATGGACAGGTATGATGCCACTCTCAGCACCATGGACAGGGTATCATGTTACTCTCAGCACCACAGGCAGGGAATGATGTTACTCTCAGCAGCACGGACAGGGTATGATGTTACTCTCAGCAGCATGGACAGGTATGATGCCACTCTCAGCACCATGGACAGTGTATGGTGTTACTCTCAGCAGCACGGACAGGGTATGATGTTACTCTCAGCACCATGGACAGGGTATGATGTTACTCTCAGCACCACGGACAGGGAATGATGTTACTCTCAGCACCACGGACAGGGTATGATGTTACTCTCAGCACCACGGACAGGGAATGGTGTTACTCTCAGCACCACGGACAGGGTATGATGTTACTCTCAGCAGCATGGACAGGTATGATGCCACTCTCAGCACCATGGACAGGGAATGGTTTTACTCTCAGCAGCACGGACAGGGTATCATGTTACTCTCAGCACCACGGACAGGGTATGATGTTACTCTCAGCAGCATGGACAGGTATGATGCCACTCTCAGCACCATGGACAGGGAATGGTTTTACTCTCAGCAGCACGGACAGGGTATGATGCCACTCTCAGCACCATGGACAGTGTATGGTGTTACTCTCAGCAGCACGGACAGGGTATGATGTTACTCTCAGCACCATGGACAGGGTATGATGTTACTCTCAGCAGCACGGACAGGGTATCATGTTACTCTCAGCACCACAGGCAGGGAATGGTGTTACTCTCAGCAGCACGGACAGGGTATGATGTTACTCTCAGCACCACAGACAGGGTATGATGTTACTCTCAGCACCACGGACAGGGTATGATGTTACTCTCAGCACCATGGACAGGGTATGATGTTACTCTCAGCACCATGGACAGGGTATGATGTTACTCTCAGCAGCACGGACAGGGTATGATGTTACTCTCAGCAGCACGGACAGGGTATGGTGTTACTCTCAGCACCATGGACAGGGTATGATGTTACTCTCAGCAGCACGGACAGGGTATGGTGTTACTCTCAGCACCACAGACAGGGAATGATGTTATTCTCAGCAGCACGGACAGGGTATGATGTTACTCTCAGCACCACAGACAGGGAATAGTGTTACTCTCAGCACCATGGACAGGGTATGATGTTACTCTCAGCACCACGGACAGGGTATGATGTTACTCTCAGCAGCATGGACAGTGTATGGTGTTACTCTCAGCAGCACGGACAGGGTATGATGTTACTCTCAGCACCATGGACAGGGTATGATGTTACTCTCAGCAGCACGGACAGGGTATCATGTTACTCTCAGCACCACAGGCAGGGAATGGTGTTACTCTCAGCAGCACGGACAGGGTATGATGTTACTCTCAGCACCACAGACAGGGTATGATGTTACTCTCAGCACCACGGACAGGGTATGATGTTACTCTCAGCACCATGGACAGGGTATGATGTTACTCTCAGCACCATGGACAGGGTATGATGTTACTCTCAGCAGCACGGACAGGGTATGATGTTACTCTCAGCAGCACGGACAGGGTATGGTGTTACTCTCAGCACCATGGACAGGGTATGATGTTACTCTCAGCAGCACGGACAGGGTATGGTGTTACTCTCAGCACCACAGACAGGGAATGATGTTATTCTCAGCAGCACGGACAGGGTATGATGTTACTCTCAGCACCATGGACAGGGTATGATGTTACTCTCAGCACCACGGACAGGGTATGATGTTACTCTCAGCAGCATGGACAGGTATGATGCCACTCTCAGCACCATGGACAGGGAATGGTTTTACTCTCAGCAGCACGGACAGGGTATCATGTTACTCTCAGCACCACATGCAGGGAATGGTTTTACTCTCAGCAGCACGGACAGGGTATGATGCCACTCTCAGCACCATGGACAGGGTATGATGTTACTCTCAGCAGCATGGACAGGGTATCATGTTACTCTCAGCACCACAGGCAGGGAATGGTGTTAGTCTCAGCAGCACGGACAGGGTATGGTGTTACTCTCAGCACCACAGACAGGGTATGATGTTACTCTCAGAACCACGGACAGGGTATGATGTTACTCTCAGCACCA
This sequence comes from Crinia signifera, assembly GCF_055691185.1. NCBI lineage: Eukaryota > Metazoa > Chordata > Amphibia > Anura > Myobatrachidae > Crinia > Crinia signifera. Next base: position 28,717,850 of record NC_139223.1, on the reverse strand, counting down.
CGGACAGGGTATGATGTTACTCTCAGCACCACGGACAGGGTATGATGTTACTCTCAGCACCATGGACAGGGTATGATGTTACTCTCAGCAGCACGGACAGGGTATGATGTTACTCTCAGCAGCACGGACAGGGTATGGTGTTACTCTCAGCACCATGGACAGGGTATGATGTTACTCTCAGCAGCACGGACAGGGTATGGTGTTACTCTCAGCACCACAGACAGGGAATAGTGTTACTCTCAGCACCATGGACAGGGTATGATGTTACTCTCAGCAGCACGGACAGGGAATGATGTTACTCTCAGCAGCACAGACAGGGTATGGTGTTACTCTCAGCACCACAGACAGGGAATAGTGTTACTCTCAGCACCATGGACAGGGTATGATGTTACTCTCAGCAGCACGGACAGGGAATGATGTTACTCTCACCACCATGGACAGGGTATGGTGTTACTCTCAGCAGCATGGACAGGGTATGGTGTTACTCTCAGCACCACGGACAGGGTATGGTGTTACTCTCAGCACCATGGATAGGGTATGATGCTACTCTGTCAATGGGTTGACATGAGGTTTTTAACTTTTTTGTCTGGAATGTCGACATAGTCAACATGGACAGAGTAAAAGTGTAACGCTGCACTCGCGATGCTTTGGGCACGGTGCCTCGCTGTGCTCGGCACACTATTTTATTCTTCCGCCATGCCATAGTGGATGGTAGGGTATGAAATACCACCTGTTTGCACACATCGGCTCAAAAAAAAAAAAAACACGAAAAACTCATGTCAAGCTTTTGACTGTTGAGCTTTCCATTATCGACCTAATACTTGGTCAACCTTCCTACCCTCTCGACCTTAGCCATGCCGACCTCCAGTCGTTGAGCCAAAGGAGAGGAGGGGGGGGGAGAGAATACAGCCTCCCTGCATGGTCCGGGCATGTAGCAAAAACTGGAACTGTCCGGACCACACGGGGAGGCTGTAATCTACCCTTCCCCATGTCCCTGGTGAAAGCTCTCACAGGCATCCCCCTGGACGAGACAACCCCCCTCCCCCCCACCCCTGTTCCGAGGTTTTGTCCGGGTTCGGTTTTTACTTAATCCCCTTATATTTCTGGATACGCAGCGTCCCAGCGTCACACTGTATTTATTACCTGGTTATATCTCTGTGCAGTCTTATCTCCCTCACTGAGCCATTAACACGTTCCGTGCTGTACTCGGCTATCCGCGTGCTTATCTGTAACACTATGGGAATGATGATCCTGGCGTACTGATAATGTATGCAGTGAGTGGGAAGCTGCAATGTACTGGGGTAATGTGTAGGGAAATGTTCTGCAATGCGATGATACAGGGATCGTAAGCTGGGGAGGGGTATGGGATAGATATGTCACCTTACAGTCATATCTCAGGGGACGCAATCTAAGTAAGGGGAAGGGGAGATTCTGTAATGCAGACACACAATGCAAATATCTCTGCACAGCCCCTATGGCGGGGAAGGTCCAAATCAGCTGTGACTGTACTGTACTAAGCTACTAGAAATTATTGTGGGGGCCTAAATCTTATTACTCTGTGCTATGGCATCCAGGGTGACCATGGGGCTGTTACTTTGGGCGTGCTATATATCTTGTCAACATTCATCTTAACACGAGCATTCTCGCTAGTGCCTAACCCTAACCCTAACTTTACCACTGTGCCTAACCCTAACCCTCCCTCCCACAGCCTAACCCTACCCTCCCTCCCACAGCCTAACTCTACCCTCCCTCCCACAGTCTAACCCTACCCTCCCTCCCACAGCCTAACCTTAACCTCACCCTAGTGCCTAACCCTAACCATTCCCCTCCTGCATCCAATCCCTAATCCTCCCCCTAGTGCCTAACCCTAACCTTCCCCTCCTATAGCCTAACCCTCCCCCTAGTGCCATCCACTCCTGTAGTCTAAACATCCCCTAGTGCCTAACCCTAACATCCCCTCCCATAGCCTAACCCTCCCCCTAGTGCCTAACCCTTACATCCCCTCTCATAGTCTAACCCTCCCCCTAGTGCCTAAACCTAACATCCCCTCCTGTAGCCTAACCCTCCCCCTAGTGCCTAACCCTACCATCCCCTCTCATAGTCTAACCCTCCCCCTAGTGCCTAACACTAACATCCCCGTCCATAGTCTAACCCTCCCCCTAGTGCCTAACCCTAACATCCCCTCCCAAAGTCTAACCCTCCCCCAAGTGCCTAACCCTAACATCCCCTCCTGTAGCCTAACCCTCCCCCTAGTGCCTAACCCTAACATCCCCTCTCATAGTCTAACCCTCCCCCTAGTGCCTAACACTAACATCCCCGTCCATAGTCTAACCCTCCCCCTAGTGCCTAACCCTAACATCCCCTCCCAAAGTCTAACCCTCCCCCAAGTGCCTAACCCTAACATCCCCTCCTGTAGCCTAACCCTCCCCCTAGTGCCTAACCCTAACATCCCCTCCCATAGTATAACCCTCCCCCTATTGCATAACCCTAACATCCCCTCCTGTAGCCTAACCCTCCCCCTAATGTCTAACCCTAACATCCCCTCCCAAAGTCTAACCCTCCCCAAAGTGCCTAACCCTAACATCCCCTCCTGTAGCCTAACCCTCCCCCTAGTGCCTAACCCTAAAATCCCCTCCCATAATATAACCCCCCCCCTAGTGCCTAGCCCTAACATCCCCTCCCAAAGTCTAACCCTCCCCCTAGTGCCTATCCATAACATCCCCTCCTGTAGCCTAACCCTCCCCATAGTGCCTAACCCTAACATCCCCTCCCATAGCCTAACCCTCCCCCTAGTGCCTAACCCTAACATCCCCTCCCATAGCCTAACCCTCCCCCTAGTGCCTAACCCTAACATCCCCTCCCATAGCCTAACCCTCCCCCTAGTGCCTAACCCTAACATCCCCTCCCATAGCCTAACCCTCCCCTAGTGCCTAACCCTAACATCCCCTCCCATAGCCTAACCCTCCCCATAGTGCCTAACCCTAACATCCCCTCCCATAGCCTAACCCTCCCCCTAGTGCCTAACCCTAACATCCCCTCCCATAGTATAACGCTCCAGCTAGTGCCTAACCCTTACATCCCCTCCCATAGTCTAACCCTCCCCCTAGTGCCTAACCCTAACATCCCCTCCTGTAGCCTAACCCTCCCCCTAATGCCTAACCCTAACATCCCCTCCTGTAGCCTAACCCTCCCCCTAATGCCTAACCCTAACATCCCCTCCCATAGTATAACCCTCCCCTATTGCCTAACCCTAACATCCCCTCCCGTAGACTAACCCTCCCCCTAATGCCTAACCCTAACATCCCCTCCTGTAGACTAACCCTCCCCCTAATGCCTAACCCTAACATCCCCTCCTGTAGCCTAACCCTCCCCCTAGTGCCTAACCCTAACATCCCCTCCTGTAGCCTACCCCTCCCCCTAATTCCTAACATCCCCTCACGTAGCCTAACCCTCCCCCTACTGCCTAACCCTAACATCCCCTCCCATAGTCTAACCCTCCCCCTATTGCCTAACCCTAACATCCCCTCCTGTAGCCTAACCCTCCCCCTAGTGCCTAACCCTAACATCCCCTCCCGTAGACTAACCCTCCCCCTAATGCCTAACCCTAACATCCCCTCCTGTAGCCTACCCCTCCCCCTAATTCCTAACATCCCCTCACGTAGCCTAACCCTCCCCCTACTGCCTAACCCTAACATCCCCTCCCATAGTCTAACCCTCCCCCTATTGCCTAACCCTAACATCCCCTCCTGTAGCCTAACCCTCCCCCTAGTGCCTAACCCTAACATCCCCTCCCGTAGACTAACCCTCCCCCTAATGCCTAACCCTAACATCCCCTCCCATCAGAGGCATAACTATAGCACCGCAGCCCCCGTGGCCGCGGGGGGGCGCTGTGCATGTGTGGGCACCGGGGGGCTGTGGTGCTATAGTTAGCCCCCTCCCGTCCGCCCATCTGCCGCCCGCCAATCCGCCGGCCGCAGCCTTCACTGGTCCCGTCCCGGCTCCCTTGCTGGCTTCATTCTTCTGCTAGTGAGACGGACCACAATAAAATGTCCGCCCCATATATAAGACAGTTCTCTGAAACTGTCTGCTGTATGGGGGCGGACATTTTGTGTTGGTCCGTCTCACTAGCAGAAGAATGAAGCCAGCAAGGGAGCTGGGACGGGACCAGCAAGACAGGTAAGGCTGCGGGCGGGGGGTGCGGCGGGGGGGCGCCCCCCATTAACGGCGGGGGGGGGGGCGCCCAATTCATAGTTACGCCACTGCCTCCCATAGTCTAACCCTCCCCCTATTGCCTAACCCTAACATCCCCTCCTGTAGCCTAACCCTCCCCCTAATGCCTAAACCTAACATCCCCTCCCGTAGTTTAACCCTCCCCTATTGCCTAACCCTAACATCCCCTCCCGTAGCCTAACCTTCCCCATAGTGCCTAACCCTAACATTCACTCCCATAGTCTAACCCTCCCCCTAGTGCCTAACCCTAACATCCCCTCCTGTTGCCTAACCCTCCCCTTAATGCCTAAACCTAACATCCCCTCCCGTAGTTTAACCCTCCCCTATTGCCTAACCCCAACACTCCCCTTCTGTAGCCTACCCCCCCTTTATTGCATAACCCCAACACTCCCCTCCTGTCGCCTTGCACTTCCCCTAATGCCCAGCCTTACGCTCCCGTAGCCTACCTGAACCATTATCCTAGTTCCTTACCTGGAGCTCTCCCCATTCTCTCTGTAGCCTAATCCTCCAATAGTACCTAACCCTAGGCTCTCCTGCCGTAACCTAACCTTCCCCTCCTGCAGCATAACCCTCCATTGCCAGCCCATCCAGAATGTCGGTATTTCACATGTTTACATTTTGCAAGTGCTGACATAGTCAATGTTGGCATTTCAACCATGATGGTGACAAGTCACAATCATAATCCGACCATAAGTAGAATGTGTACCATAGTGCTCACTCACTCACTCGCTCACTCACCCGCTCACTCACTGACTCACAGGCCTCATCTCTGTGGCTTAGCTTCTGACCAAGGTGCTAAATGTCAACATCTGTCCTTTCAGCCTCCTCCATCACTTCCTCTGCTATCCACAGGCGTTTTGTCAGGTTTATTGACTTTAGAATACACTGAATTGTTGTGTGTGTTGCCTGTAGTGAAATGAGACTGCAGGTCCCTCTGTGCGGGGGCTGTTGTGTCGGAATACAATTCTCTGAATTGCACAGCGTTGTATAACACACTACAGCAATAATAGCTAAGGATAAGATTTATCACAGGACCACTTTCCATATCCTGGGAATATTCTTATAAATGGGAATTTAATGTCTTTTATCTAACAGCCTAGAACTGATGTTGTAGGTATTAATCTCTCCTTTAATGACATATTTTGTCAACAAAGTTCTGTAATGTGCTCTAAATGCCTGATTCATTTTAACTGTCTGATGAATTATAAGTATGCAGTCTCTCATCAAAGGCCACTAGAGCTCCAACAGTGCCAGCGTTATTTGTACACAGTGGCAGAACCAGTGCTGGGACAGTCACGCCTTGTCCATAAACCCTGCCGTGTCCAGCACATCACCACACTACAGAACTGTAAAGAGATTTAAACTAAACTACCACTCCTAGCAGCCCTTGCTTCTAGGCAGCAAGGGCCCCTGGGTCCATGATGTCTAGAGGTCCTTGCTGCTGGACACTAGTATGTAAGGGGCACTAATGTGTAAGGGTGGCCATAATGCGTAAGGGTCACTACAAAAGTTGGCATAATGTGTAAGGGGAACTACTATGGTGGCCATATTGTGTAAGGGGAACTACAACATTTGGCATTATGTGTAATGGGTGCTACTACATTTGACATAATGTGTAAGGGGAACTACAAAATTTGGCATAATGTGTAAGGGGAACTACAACATTTGGCATTATGTGTAATGGATGCTACTACATTTGGCATAATGTGTAAGGGGAACTACAAAATTTGGCATAATGTGTAAAGGGCACTTTTATAGTGGCCATAATGTGTAAGGAGCACAACAAAATTTTTAATAATGTGTAAGGGGCACTACAACACTTGGCATATTGTGCAAGGGGCACTATTTTGGTGGGCATAATATGGAAGGGGCACTACAGCACAACTGGACTTTTTCCTATGAGACCATGACCACAATATTGCAGCTCCCCCCAAAAAAAACAATATTGGCATGAGTGGTCATTCCGATAAAGTGGATAAAATGGATTAATCAAATTGTCTAAAAGTCTGTTTACCAGGTTTCTGTATTAAATGGTCAGATGTCATTTGCTCACATACATTACCAGATTTTCATTCCAACCAGAAAGATTGGACAGATAATCTTACAGTGTTTGTGCAGCAGAAAACAGACACGCTTATGCAGGTGAATGCGTTATAGTAACAGAAGACTTGGATAAAGGAAAGCAGATCATCCGTACAACATACTTTACTTGGCTTTGATAAAATCGCTCTTGGATATATGAGGCCCAAACACTGGATCCACAGTTTATTTATCCTGCATCAGTAGCACAGAGGGGAAATAAATACTAAATGAAAATCCACAAACAGCTGAGTCCCTGCTGGATCAGAGCGAGAGGGAGGGGAGGCTGCCATTCTATTTCTCATTGCCCAACCTGCACCTTCTGGATACATAAAAACGCTGTAATACGGGGAGATATACTAAGCCTCAGAGAGAGATAAAGTACCAGCCCAACAGTTTCCAACTAGCTGTGCTTGATAAATGATTGGTTTGTACTTTATATCTCTCTCTCTTCTATTCCCTATCACATGAGCACACACACACGTATGATGACTCTTCAGGTGAGGGTGGCCACACCCAATCAGGGTTTTCTACCTTCAAATAAGCAGTTTATAACACCACATCCCATAGAAGTACCTGACATTAGAAACCACAGCAGAGGCATTGTCTGTCACACTGAAGTTAGGATGGTTAAGATTAGTGGGGGATCCAGGGGTGGGGCTGCAGTGCAGTTCAAAATTTTGAATAGGGGAATCACACCAATTACCACTCAAACACTGCCCAACATGGCCGGCTGGGACTCATTGGCAGTTGGTGTGGCTCCACTATTTGAATTTTGGAGTGTGCTTCAGCCCCACCCTGGATTAGCCACTGGTTGGAATGTATGCAGGGGCATCACTAAAGCTCTGCTTCCTGCAGTCACTGAGAGGAGCTCTGCTAGTTTTTATTTAGCATTTTGCACCCATTGCATTACATTCAAGTCAGTAAGGGCCTTATTCTAGTTCACTCTTTCTGACAAAATCCTTCTTAGATGGACAAAACCATGGCCCCTATTCTGATCGGTGCGGCCGGAGCCGATTATGCAGCCAGGACCGTGCCTGCGAAACCCTGCCTTCCATACGGATCGCCAACTCCGTCCGTATGCGGTAAGAAGCTGTCCGAACGGACCGCACGTGTATTTTTCACGGAATACGCCTCCTCCATCTCAGGGAACCTCCCCCATCATTCGATGGTCGCAGACCATCGAATGCAGGACCGTGTGCTCCACCAGCACCCGCAACCTCAGACCACACGGACATTTTTCCGTGCAAAAGCAGGGATCTGGGCGGGCAGCTGACATCCGGCGATGTCATATGTCCGCCCCCTACACGTGCGTCACGGCCGCATTACCATACGTACGCCCAGCGTTTTCATGGGAACTCCCATGAAACGCGGGGCGTATGCATATGGTAATGAGCCCAAATAGCCCTTCACGCCCCTCTCCACCCCCTGTTCGGAGTGTTCACATATCATGCGGGATTTGGCCGTACGCCCCGCTCGCACATGCGCAGAGACGCCTCTGCACATGCGCAGACACAAAACATCGGCGGGCCGAACGCACGCGGATATATCGCACCGATCAGAATAAGGGCCCATGTGCACTGCAGGTGGGGCAGATGTAACTTGTGCAGAGAGAATTAGATTTAGGTGAGTTATTTTGTTTCTGTGCAGGGTAAATACTGGCTGCATTATTTTTACACTGCAATATAGATCTCTCTTTGAAGAAAAACCCCACCCAAATCTAATTCTCTCTGCACAAGTTACATCTGCCCCACCTGCAGTGCACATGGTTTTGTCCATCTAAGAAGGATTTTGTCAGAAAGAGTGAACTAGAATAAGGCCCTAAGTGAAAAACAGGTAGCTACAGTATAGTAGATAGGTAGATGCTGGGCAGGATTATAGGCGGGGCAAAAGGGGCGGTTGTCCCTGGGCCCTTGCACATTCCGGGCCCTGGTTGGTATCATATGTAATGGGCATTACGCTATGTGGTAATATATATGTAATGGGTATTACAGTGTGTGGCATAATGTATAATAGGCATTATGGTGTGTGGCATAATGCATAATGGGCATTATGGTGTACCGCGTAATGTGCATTACGGTGTGTGATGTAATGTGTAATAGGCATTACCATGTGCGGCATAATGTGTATTGTGTATTATGGTGTGCAGCATAATGTGAAATGGGCATTACATTGTGTGGCATAATCTATAATAGGTGTTATGGTGTGTGATGTAATTGCATTAGCATAATGCATGGGTCTTCAAACTGTGGCCCTCCAGATGTTGTGCAATAATGTGTAATGTGCATTACGTTGTGCGGCATAATGTGTAATGTGCATTATGTTGTGGGCATAATGTGTAATGTGCATTACTGTGTGTGGCATAATGTGTAATGGGCATTACAGTGTGTGTGGTAAAATATATGTAATGGGCATTACGGCGTGTGGCATAATGCGTAATGTACATTACAGTGTGTGCGGTAAAATATTTGTAATGGGCATTATGGTGAGTGTGTGATCATGGTGCAGTGTGTCTAAGGGGCTCTAGCTGGCACAGTGTGTCACTTATTTCACTTTTATTAATAGGGACCCACACAAGTATGTTGTCCAGGGCCCCAACAGACAGAACCTTCACTTCCCAATAAGCCACACTACTGGGTAAGCCACTTTGGAACATGGCTGCCATGTGCAATACTCTACCTCACACCATCGCCCGTACACACACATTTCCAACAGGTTAAAGACCTCACATAAGAAGGCAGGATGGCGTCACACAGGGGATATAATGACAGACAAGCGTGATTGGGAAAAAGCAGACAAAGGCTTTGGATGCAATGTCTTGTTTGCTGAGAGCATTTCCCATCCCCAGGTTGAAGTGAGAGGGAGAGCGCAGAATTAAATGGTGCGACATTCGACAAGATTACATCAGTAGAATCATTTGAAAGGTCAGTTATCACAAGTGCGCTGAAGTGCTCATGTAGAAACACAACTCCACCTGACAGTTGCAGTGTGAGATGGCTTCTGTCTGATGAGGGGGGTGCGGTGGGTGATCTGAATGTGACTGATACTGGGAGATGTACTATATCCTTCTGCGGCTGCATGATAAACATTCCTTATAGCTCTACATGTTTAAGAAAGAAAAGGACAAGACTTCACACAGACTTAGAATCTAGATAATATTACATGTGTGAAACCAACATACAGGTGAATTAATAGACTCAAATGTCTTCAATAGTTACTCCATTGGTGGTGCTCCCTAGAGTCATAGGTAACCATAGAGATAAAGATGACTCTTTTTGTTGGGGAACTTCTTTTGTCAAAATTAGTATTTAAAATGTATAAATGTTATTGGTATACATTAAGATATATAAATATAAAAAAATAATTTTATTTGAAAAAAGAGACATATAACAATGTATGTATATGTAGTTTGACAGTACTCAATGGTCTCAATCTGGGATTCATTTAATCCTGTGGAGAAAATGTAATAGGATGAGAGATTCGGAAAGTGAGAGATTTGGTAAGAAATCTCCAGTTTTTTTAAAGCAGCAATCATTTACACTGCAAAACCACACTGGTTTTGCAGTGTAAATGATTGCCGCTTTAAAAAGACAACTGGAGATTTCTCACCAAATCTCTCACTTTCTGAATCTCTCATCCTATTACATTTCCACCCTAGGAGTCATTAATTGACCCTGCTGAAGTTTATTGTGTAAGTGACACACACTGTATACAGACAACATGAAATAAACTAAATAAGGTATGTACAGTTTTTTTTTTTAAATTAGTGTAAAAGGTTGCAAAAATGTATTTGTAAATATATTTAGATAGTAGTCACAAGTGGGATACCACAATATTCAAATGTGGGGTCCCTGTAATTACCTCTATTCCTCCATTCATTCACACAGAATTCATTTGGCAGAATGATAGCATCATAAGCACAGATCACAAAAGAAATGTCGTTTATCATTCTCCACTTTAGCACTTTTTGCAGCTTGATACATCCGGCTCACAAAGAGAAAGAATACAGGGGCATAAGGGAAAAATCAACAGGTCAAATCCGTTATGGTTCAACAAGAAAGTAAAGGAAGCAACAAAGAATAAAAAGAGAGTGTTTAGACCAGGGGAGGCCAAAACATTGATGGCGATGTACCGGTAGCTCGCGGACCCCTTGCAAGTAGATGAGGACCATTTCCTCTAGTTGCAGCCTGTGAATATGTCTCTGAAACATGCAGAGGCTTCTTATTGGCCCCAGTGAGGCAGTGTATGGCAATTCTGGGCCCCACACTACAACATAAGACATGAGCCAACACAACTCACTACTATGCCAAATATGGCATCACGGCCTATAACCCTGGGGGAGGATATCACATCTAGAACTTATTCCCATGAGATAAAACGGGTTGAACTTGATGGACAAATGTCTTTATTCAACCTTACTTACTATGTTACCATTCAAACATTGCTAATTAGAATTTAGCAGAATCTTGGCCAAGGTTATGGGCATACCCACCACGTACAGGTAATGCCATCATCAGGAGCGTCATATAGTACCTGCTGTCTCTTATCTAAGACTCCTTAATGCTGCCCATACACTTGTGAGATATTGCATGAAATCATTATATTTCTACCACATCTGGCCGATAAATGATTGTATGCATTTTTAAGGGAGGTTTCTACGCGATGCGCGGGCACGCTGTCTAATGTCTCATCGATAGATCTTATGTGTTGCACATAATATCTATCGAATTGCGGGACCGATCGTATGTGGTTTTTAAACACATGCGATCGTTCAAATGCAATCTGCGGGTGGGGGGGGGGGCGGAGGGAACAGCGTGGGGTTTGGGGAGAGGGGGCCGGAGATACCGCTGGCAGCATGGTAGAGGGTGGCATTGTAGCGTAGCGCTAGAAGTAACGACAGCAGGTGCCGGGGGTCAGCAGAAGTGTTTAAAACACTGGCCAGTTCTGTGATTGGCTGAGATAGCTCAGCCAATCACAGGACTGCCCAGTGTTTTAAACACTTCTGCCACCACAGTAGTGCTAGCAGGCGGCGGAGGTCAGCGGTGGCGGCAGAAGTGTTTCAAACACTGGGCAGCCCTCTGATTGGCTGAGCTCTCTCTGCCGCCACCACTTAACCCCGCTGCCCGCAAGAGCTACTTCTAGCGCTATGCTAAAATGCTGCCCTCAGCCCTTCCAGCACCCGATGTGCCATCTCAAGATGACATGCGACATTGGGTGCTGTAATGGGCACTTTTTGCACCACAAGATGCGATCGGATTCGATGTACATTGCACTTCGGTGTCGCATCAAGTCCGATTGCATAAGTGTATGGGCAGCATAATAGTTCACTTGATATCTCTTTTACTAGTGTGCTGCCTTGGGGTGGTTCAGTTGGACTGAGATAGGAGTGTCCGAGGCCTGAGATTTGAACCCTTAGAATGTTAGGGACTTTCCTGTTGATGCACGTAGTGGGTAAGCTAATAACCTTGGACAAGATTATGCAAAAACCTCTATTTAATTGCAAAATGTATGACAATTCTAATTAGTAATGCCTGTATGGCGCACCTGCATTCTCTTTGTGTGTGTGTCATGTAAGTACCGAGTACTGAACGTCAGTCTTCATTGCGGCTCAGTGCCTGTGAGCTCCTGACACAAAGGCCCAGTGACAGGGAACGGTTGCTCCCAGTATGTGTTAACATGATTCCGCCAATTTCCCACTTAACACTTGTGCGCAATACCCGGACCCACAGACTGACACACGCTACCATTGTAAGCTATCGGACACTAACCAGAGACGTCAGGGCCCCGGGGGCCAAGAGACGATAGTGTGAGAAGTATTTGAGCGTTACAGATGAAGGATAAGCTGACTTATATGATCAGACATTTATCTACGTCTGTCTCAGCATGATGCCAGTTAGGAGGGGATCGTGGGCACCAGGTTGTTTGAAGTTCAAGTACCTGAGGACTGGCAGAGAGTCACATTTTATCTTCCTACCATGACATCTATCATATATGTCACATATAAACGGCTTCAATAGACGCAGTCAGTTGTGTAAATACGTTGTATAAAACGATTAGGAAACGATACTGTAGGGTTTGCAGGTGGATTCCTCAGCGGATGCCCGACCATATCAGGAGCAGCCTCTGCTAATATTTGTGGTGTGTTACTTATACCCCTTTCACACCGCACAAATAACCTGGGTCCGACCCGGACCACTCTACGGTGTGAAAAGGCCATTTGAAAAAAAACGGGTCCAGCAACCGGCATTCCGACCCGGATTTAAAATAAGGGTTTTACCTGGGTCGGACGTGTGTTGCTGGGCAGTGCAAACTGGTACCACAGGTCGAGCGACCAGGTCCCATTCACACCATGGAGGAGGCAGCGTCAGCTCCAAGTGCTGCCTTCTCCCCCACTCCTCGATGATGCGCTGACACTCTGGCCTTTTTCTGACGTCAGCGGCTCAGGTTATTGCCGGGCCGCATTGGGGGCTTATCATCACAAATGCCGAGTCGCTCCCCAATACGGACCCATTTGTGATGTGAAAGTGGTATAAGGGGGAGATGTGCTAAGCCTGGAAAAGTGATACTGTGGAGAGTGATAATGTACAAGCCATTCAGTACCTAACTAGTATGTTACTGTCAGCCTGCGATGTGCTCTGCCGGGGTTATGTGTGGTCAGCACTGCCCGCCGCCCGGGGTTCTGTGTGGTCCGCACTGCCCGCCGCCCGGGGGTTCTGTGTGGTCAGCACTGCCCGCTGCCCTGCTGAAATCAACATTGACATGCATGTACAGATGTTAGTAGATATCGCTTAGGACCGGCGGGAGAGCACATCGTTAATGATGATTTGCGTACACACTGAACGATATGAACAATATATTGTAATAGAACACGAGGACATGCACTGAAACTGGAGGGAGGTAGGTTCAGGGGAAATGTTAGAAAGAATTACTTCACAGAAAGGGTAGTGGATAAGTGGAATAGCCTCCCATCAGAGGTGGTAGAGGCTAAGACAGTAGAACAATTTAAACATGCTTGGGATAGGCATATGAATATCCTTACAATAAAATAAGGATTAAAAAGGGTTGAGTTTACCTGAAGGGTAAAAAAAGGGGCAGACTAGATGGGCCAAATGGTTCTTATCTGCCGTCAAATTCTATGTTTCTATGTTTCTATGTAAATATATATCGACTAGTGCAGGGCTGGGCAACACCAGCCCTCCAGATGTTGATGAACTACACATCCCAGCATGCCTTGCATCAGTTTCAGCATGGCCACATAGCAAAATTAATGCAAAGCATCCTGGGATGTGTAGTTCATTAACATCTGGGGGGCCGGTGTTGCCCAGCCCTGGTCTAGTGTGTATAGGGCTTCATACACATTTAGCAGCCTGTGAGGTTTTCATCGATGTTAGATTACTGGGTACTTGTTTCCTAGCACGGTGCCCACGATATTAAGTCGTACGACATAGAATCGCATTGCATCACATACCATATACCCGATGCAATGCGATTTTAAATTGTATAAGCCCCCGAATGGGGGCTTACAATGTTAAATGCACCCCCACGCCACCCCCACCATCAACGCCAACCCGAAGCGTGGCGAGCCCGCAAGGGGCGGCAGTACTCGTCCTCCGACCTTTTGATACCCCCACTATCCACGTTGGCGTGGAGTCGATGTTATATAGTGTGGCGAGCCCCGCGAGGGGACGCATATTACTTTACATGTATTCCGTGTCCCCTTGCAGGGCTCGCTGCGCTCGCCACACTATATAGTATCAACTCCAAGCCGACGTGGATAGTGGGGGTATGAAAAGGTCGGAGGACGCGTACCGCCGCCCCTCGCGGGCTCGCTGCACTCGCCACACTTCGGGTTGGCGTTGATAGTGGGGGTGCCGTTGGGGGTGCTTTTAACATACTAAGCACCCATTACGGTTAATTATCTTATAGGGGCACATTTAACATTGAAAACACCCATTAGGGTGCTTATACAATTTTAAATCGTATACCATTGTATATGCCATACAATGGCATACAATGCGATGGTATACAATTTAAAATTGTATAACATCGGCTGCTATTGCGTAACATCGCATCGCATAGCATACCATCATATGCCTTATGGTCTGCGATGCGATGGGCGCCGTGCTAGGAAACAAGTACCGATTACTGGAGGTCAGAGGGGTCATTATGGTGGTCTTGCATGCTGCCATGTTGGAACCATAGAATGCATAACCGGGACTATGTAAAAAACGGACCCGGACAAGTCCCCCTGAAAGTCCGGGGGGGGGGGGGTGCCTGTGAGGGAGAGGAGGAGGGGAGATTACAGCCTCCCCGTGTGGTCCGGACCGTTCCGATTTTTTCTACATGCCCGGACCATACAGACAGGCTTTATTCTCCCCCTCCTCCTCTCACTGGTGACAGCTGTCACGTGAAGCCCCCCAGACAGGACACCCCCGGACAGGACGCTACAAGCTCCAGACTGCAGATTTTGATGTTCGGTCCGGGGTCTGTCCTGGTCCGGATTTTCCCCGCATAACCCGCTAGTATAACAACTGTTTCCTCCACCCGCCTGCAGCTGTCACTCTGTATTCCCTAAGTATCTCCTAACACAGAATGACTGGTAACAAAACGCAAGCTCTGGAACAATGTTTTCTCATGACATTAAACTAAGCATCGGGGGACGATGTACTGGGTATGAAATGCTGTCACTTCTAGCTAATGTAACAAAGGGCATCTAAATAAAGATAAATAAAGCTTTCTCCATTCAGATAAGAACTGATTCCATCATCTGCATCGGGGAACAGTCTGGGACCGGTACATTTTGACAACAGTCTCCCATTACCTCCCTCAAAGTGTTCCCCGACTGTCAATCACTCGCTGTCACAAGACCATCTCACCACATGCAGGGCCAGTGCTAGGGTGTCCGGCGCCCTCCTGCAAACCATAAAGTTTGCACCCTTTCACATTGCCATTGCAACAAGCTGCAGCCCGATTGTGGGAGCGTATGCAACATGCGATCCTATGGAGGATCTTGGGTGCATGTACATGTATGCATACACCATCTCAGTGCTGTGTCCGCAAAATGTTGCAGGCACTAAAGGTGCCCATACACGCTGCGAGAATTATATATGTTATGGGCTAGGTCGCATCACACAGCATGCATGCAATGTGTGTGCGATGTGATCCGAAAGCAGTACAAAAAGTATGTGCAGCACATACTTTTTGCACTGTGTGATGCGATGCCCGCGGGAGCGCACATTGCATAGCACGCTGCTATTGCAGCATGCATGGCCATCTTTAGGCACATAACCCAGCCCATTATTTAAAAAGTATCTAAATTAATATAAAAAAAATCTAAAATTATTAAAAAATTTGTTATAAACATGTATAATAAAAGACTCACTGTTCTTTTGCTGTTGTGCACTCCATCCCCTTCTATCTGCGTAGGCAGGACGCTGAGGACGCCATTACAACCCTCTTGTGACTGAGGGGGAAAGGAGGGGAGAGAAGGAGGAGATGGAAGAAGAGGGGAGGAGATAGAGGGGGTGGAGTGTTGAGGACTGGCAGTGGCACTGGCACAGCACACTGAGAAGAGGGAAGGAAGGGAAGGCGGCACTGCTGCCTGTTCGACATTTGATTGACAGCTGACAGGCGCAGGGTGCAATGGGTAGGGGGGCAGATCCGGACATGACATGTCATCCAGGCATTCACAGACAGCGCTACATGCCTCATCGCAAGTGTCTGTGACTAAGAGGGGGCAGGTCACAGGAGGACAGTGTGTGCGCGGTGCAGGGAGCTGCTCAGCCTCTCCATACTGCCGCCCGCTGTCAGACAGGCGCTGCGAGCGGCGTGCAGGAGGCAGTGACAGTGAGGGCTGAGGTAGCTTTAGCAGAGCAGGGAGTGAGACAGCGCCTTTTCAGCATGGCGCCTCCCTGCTTTGGAGGAGCTGCTGAGTGGGTAGCGCCGGCCCTGACCACATGCACTGTGCAACATAATTACCACATCCTTTTTGTGCCAAACATGGCACCGTAGATGCTCTCTCAAACATAGAATTTGATGGCAAATAAGAACCACTTGGCCCATCTAGTCTGCCCCTTACAGGTAGTGATTCCCATACCGGGGTCCGCCCCCCCTCCACCAAAGTATATACCTACTGTTTGACTGCAAGGGGGTCCCTCCACCCATGCAGTGACAACCTACCAGTGACAACTTCGAGAATATGGCGCCACACAGTGAAAGCAGAACACTATACCAGAGACTTTGCTCTCTAGTGCACATGTGAATCTGAATATCACTGGGTCCCTCCAAAGGGACTGGACTGGGTAAATAGTATCTGGCCCCACACACACCGCTAGGAGCTGATTGACTGCTGCGTTACCATCATCGGCTGCTTTATCACTTCACCAGGCTTGATACATCTGCCCCTGAGTGTACTGTGAGTCTGATTGGGATTTGTACACAAAGCCAATGTTTTAAACACAAATCTGATGGCACTAACCAGCAGCATTCTTCAAGATGGGGTCATATAGTCCCTATTTTGTAGGTGTCTGCGCTGTCGGATGTAGATCTAACGGACCCGGCTGCCTATGGCCAATGGGATTAAGCTTCGGCTCACGCAGACTGACCACGAACTGCCACCAATGCGATCTGATGATGGTAGCGCTGGTGATCCGAAGCAGCACTTGGATCTGGCAGATGCGCGGGGGTGGGGTATGTCCCCTACAGACACCTCCTGCTGCATCTGATTTGACCTTAATGAAGAGATATTATTGAGATGAGGGCATGCGCTGCCTCTATTACCTGATAATTATCAGAGTCGGGCACGTGGGGGAGGGGGAATGATGAACAATTATCAGTCGCTTAGGATGTCTCCAGGGAGAACAATGTAAGTTGATAAATGGGCAATTCTTTGTAATGGGGTTGTGTGTGCAATAGGCAGAAACTAGGCTGATAATGAACTCACGAGGCAGCAAATAATTGGAAAGCGGAACCTGTCTATTACGGGGAAATCTAATTACATTGAAAGATGGCAGGTGTGGCGTGTAATATGGAGGAAAGCAGACTGATGTATTTTATGTTATAGTATTGTCCATATCATAGCTGTATACTCCTGTCCTGCTGTGTCTTATAGCTATAAAGAATCATTATTATTACCCTTTATGCATTATATATTTATAAACCCATTAGGTAGCGTTGTACTTCTGGGGGGCATAATACGTATAAGTCATTGGGCCAGATGTACTAAGCTTAAAAAAATTATAATATGGAGAGTGATAAACAGCCAGCCAATCAGCTTCTACCTGCCATGTCACAGGCTGTGTTTGAAAAATGACAGGTAGGAGCTGATTGGTTGGTGGTTTATCACTCTCCATTTTATCACTTTTCAAGGCTTAGAACATCTCGCCCATAGGCAATGATATATAAGGAAAGCTAAGGATGGTCCTGGCCAAATGGGCTTACAATCTAATACTGATGTGTCCCCATACACCCAAAACGTCCATATACCACACAGCGTGAGATCCGCAGCATGACTGAGCTGCTCTGAGGTGCAGGGTACCCCAATTACAGTGCATTAGTAAGACGATGGGCAGGTTGGGGGAGGCAGAGATCACCGCTGCTCGGAGAGTATAGACAGAATAGATATCGGTGAGGTGAGACGGAAGCTGTCCAGTTGCTTGTTCATGCCCCCAAAATCACGAGAACGAAGTGTCTCAGCACTAGGCCACAGCACTCCTCCTGTAGCCATCCTAAGCTAGTGAGCAGGCCCCTCCTACCAGAGGCGGGACTACAATTGGTGCAGCAGGTGCACCCTCCTCCTGCGGCAAATCACATCATTTAGCCCCTCCCCGAAGACCCGTGAATTTGGGATTTGCCATACTCGGGGGCGGTGCTTGATGACATCTACATCAGGCCTCGCCCCCGAAGTGCTGCTGACAGTCTCCTCTCCGGGTTTCTCCGAGACAGGAGACTTTAAAAGTAGGCAACCCTGGCTCTCCCCCCACATGTTTCACCACTACCTTCTACCTGGTATGGGTCATAGGATAGACAATAAGAAGGTCGACACAGGGACAAAAGGTTGACACAAGCAATAGGTTGACGTGGAAAAGGTCAACATAAAAAAAGGTTGACATGAGTTTTCACAAAAAAAAATATATATATAAATAATAATATTATATTGAAATAACCCAATCTTTTTAACGAAAACATCCACAAGAGCCTTTGCGAGCTGGGGCATAAATAATACATAGAGGAGGAAGAAATAAATAATCGTAAAGAATTAATGATGGACTGTGTACAAGAGGATGTGATAATAATGAATAATTAATGACAATGAATTCTAATGAATATAGATCAGAAAATCTAAACTAATCAGCTAACACCAAGAAGTATTTTGGGAGCTGGGGGTGAACAAATCTAATAATAAAATCCCGAAAAACATACGGATCTAAGGAAATAATCACTGGATAAACTACACCAATGAATTGGATGAGCTCTTCTATGAATTAACCAATTGGGATCCTTTTCCCAGATCAAATAAATAATGAAGGTAAATAAGGATTCATTTTAATCCGTTCAGAAAAGAGAACTGCACCGGTGCCAGTTACTATGATATATACCACACCAGCCTGCAGTACTCCTGCGCAGAGCTTAACGTGGTCCTGGAGAGGTGGTGGAACTCCTTTTCCTTAACACCCTAAAGCTCACCCAGCATGGGATGCTTTAACATCCGCGCCCCCTTACCTCCGCACATTTCCGGCTACCTCTAACATAATTATTGCATATGCTCTAAAAGATGCAATAATTATGGCAAAAGACAGCTCTTGCGTTAAGAGCTGTCTTTTGCGGTGAGCCGGCGATGCGCGGTGGGTCCTGGTGGCTCCCCCCTCCCTCCCTTACCCGGCTAATTTTGCTGCTGCTGCAGGAGGGGCGGGCTCTCCTCCTCCCTGCACCTGGAAGATGATTTTCAGTGCAGGGAGGAGGAGGTCACAGGTCCGTTCAGCACAGCGCTGTGCTGCCCGGTCACAGGTCGGCGCGAGGGGGGTCGGCGCGAGTCCGCGGTGGTCGGTGCGGGGCAGCATGGGGGTCGCATTAAGAAGCCCATAGGCTTCTATGGGGTATTGCCAGCTTTTGCTGGTGATACCCCCCGCAGCGAATACCCACCATGTGGGTTTTGCTGCATATCAAAATGCGGTAAAAACCCTGTTTTTTTTTTTTACTGCATTCCTGTTTTAGAGAATCTCCCCCTCAGTCTTCAGCAAGCACACAGCCTGCTCATCTTAGTGGCACTTCTTCGTTTCAGCAGCAGTGATGGCATGACATCACATACGCCGTGCCAGAAGAAGAAGCCCCTGGGACAGAATTTTCTGTTGGAATTACTGTTCAGGGCTGAGATAGAGGTGGAACTACCATTAGAGGTGGTGGAACTCACTTAAATCCCTGCTCCTCTGTTATAGAACATTACCTTTAACGAGTTTGCAGCTCAGCGATTGGGGCTGACTCAGCCCCTTAGTATGTGAGTTTGACTTGTACTTGTGACTCGGGGGGGGTTAATCATAACTGATCGCACGACTGCGAATTCACAGGCCGGCGATAATCAATAGACTGCAAATGTGTGCGGCCCATAGTACATGCGCGAGGCCATCCTGTGACAAAATGCTGCTAGTTTTTACACTGGCTGCACACAAGTTGATTGACAGGAAGCCGGCGTTTGTGGGTGGGGAAGTCATGTGATGTCAGTTCCGGCCCTGATCCGACTGCTTCTATCGCAGCCGCTGAATAAGTCCTGGGCTACGCACACTGTGTGGAAATAATTCGATGGTGAGCGAAATTACAGTCAGCTTAGACCATCGAATGATGTGGGAGGTTCCCCCTGGCCTGCGATAGATGTTTTTGTTAAACACCCATTTGCATGCTGGCCGCATGAACCCGCCGTGTGTGGAGGGGGGACGGGTGTACCACCGTTCGCAGGGCTTGGTTCAGCCAGAATAACCCCCGTAAATCTAATTTCTCTACCACTACTAATACACTCAGGATCCTGATTCTGATTTTGAATAAAAGCAAAAACAAACAAACAAAAACTATGTTGCCGTGCAAGCAAATGCATTTATATGTTTTCCATGCAGGTAAAATACTGGCTGCTTTTGCATGCAGCCCACAGATATTAGACAGCTTAATTTTTACAGTGCAATTTCAGTTTGGACACACACCCCACCCAACTAACTATCACCTGCCCCGCTGCAGTGCAGCATGGTTATAGCCATTTTTATATGCCTTGCACGCAAGCTTTTGACCCGGGTTATTGGCCGGTCAATCCGGGTGTGGCGCAGTGTAGAAGAAATAACCTGGGCGCAGTGACCTGGGGATTCCACCTGGGAATCTTGCCTGGTTGGTCCCATGTAAATGGGTAACCCAGGCTTGAGAGTGCGGGGCCCCCGGCGGAGGAGCGCAGTGCGCCTGAGAGCTCGTCTGCATTCAGAAATCACTGTTCACAATCAGTAGCTGTGAGCATCCCAAATGGTGGGGAATGTACACATGATGGAAGCAGGCATAACCCTACTCTTAATATGAAAACAGTACAGGGGGCGTGGCTGGCACACAAGTGGGCTGTCCAGGGGTGTGATGGCACGGGTGCTTCGTGTCTCCGCCACCGTTCTACAGTGCTGAGGAAATAGATGGCTTCTAAAGATTACATGCACTTAAAGACAAGAGGGGGTCCGTGTGCAGCCTCTGATTGGGCCCCCTCCTTTCCAGTGGTGCAGCAGTCTATGGCATTGTGCCAAAATCTACTGCACATGTGCAGGTCTCCAGGAACATGGTGTCCATACATCGTTCCTGGGGACATCTCTGTTACACATTCTCAGACCACCAGAAAATGGCCACTACAGCCATTTTCATAGGGATATTTGCAGATCTGTAGCCAGAGCAGGGCCAATGGAGCAATGAGTATTTCTAACTGGGTGCAGAGTGTGCATTGTGTTGGCCACACTGGACCCAATGTCCCATTGCCGCGACCTCTGACCCCAATTGCACTACTGCACATCTCCCTCAGGGCTTCGCTGAGCCCTGCCGGCTTCTGGGTGATGGGGCCATTAGTGTCCTATATAGGCAAGTACAGTATATAGAGTTCTGTGCTATGCTACCTGCATTAACCCTGAAGCTCCTGGCTGGGTCTATCTCTACTGCTGTATGTGCTTGCTTGCATTAACCCTGTGTTACCCTGCATCTGGTTACCTGACGGTTAATAAACCAATAAGCCCGGGGAGTTTATCTGCCGCCTGGACTGACCTCCATAACACTCCACACCAGCAGCATAGGTTCTGCCAATATCAGTGTGATGATCCCGGGATCTTGCAGCAGCGCAGCGCGACTTATGCCTCACGCAGAGCCCCCAGGGTCACTCCGAGTTCCAAAGATCGCACAGGAATACACAATAGCAAAGGTACAAAAGTATTACCTTTATTTTACACACGGGTTATACATGTAAAATCAGCAATTACAGTCTATATACATTATATACAGAAAGGCCATCAGTATTAGTCACGTTATCAGAACCCTACCACGACACCACTCAGGTTAGCTTCAGATGGACAGGACCCGCAAGTCCACAACTTCCAGCGCTGACGCTCAGTCACTTCCCTCTCTTCTCTCCCCCCAAACACCCACTTACATCCCAAAAGCACCCCTCTCCCCCTCCCTCAGGAATTCTTAACCCTTCCTATGCTGGGTGCAGTTGCATGAATGTAACAGGGTCTCCTATTACCTGTCCAGGGGCTGATTAACTCACTCCGTTCATCTGGCTTTGAAGCTTGTGTATGTGAGGGATTTTACACCTTCATGTGAACAGATCTCTTCTCTGGAGACTGACCCTGGTGTTATCCATCCTTAGCCTCTTGTTATTTGGGGGGGGGGAAGTGTATGTCTCTGCCACTACCTGTTGTCTCTGTTACTAAACAGCCTATAAAGAGGCCCTTTGATCCCTGAACCAAAAACTATAAACAAACTGACCAGATTCTAATCTAAGCGTTTGGTCACTTCTACCCGGACCATTTGTCTCCACATATACAGTTACAATATTTAAGTAATACGCATTTGGGAAGACTGCCATAATTAACTTCATAGTCACAAATCCCTTATTCATGATACCATCGCAGTTTACTAAGAACATTACCTGGAGGCAGTGACGTAACCACGGGCAACGCTGATCCTCCCTCCCAGTTTCTCCTGTGCCCAGAAACTATCTTCTTGTCTTTATATGCATATGTAACAGTATGGGATACAGTATACAAAGCTTTGGGAACATATTACAGTCATTTACATAACATGAGGGAATATTTCCCTCCAGTAGCACACATACTCAGCCTAATGGAATAACCTGTTTGGATTATTCAGTATAACATCCTATTATTGTCCGACATACAGCCCTGTGATGTCCCCTGTATGCAGCAGTCTGGGGAACACAGCTCAGATATGATTACAGTCAGTATAACATCCTATTATTGTCCGACATACCGCCCTGTGATGTCCCCTGTATACAGCAGTCTGGGGAACACAGCTCAGATATGAATACAGTCAGTATAACATCCTATTATTGTCCGACATACAGCCCTGTGATGTCCCCTGTATACAGCAGTCTGGGGAACACAGCTCAGATATGAATACAGTCAGTGATAATATCCGGTTATCGCCGGCATTTTGCAATTCTCTTTGCTGAAGCGCAGAAAGAGGCGGGAGAACAACATATGACGGAAAGGGGCGTGGCCCGGGTTCCGTCACACAGCACCCCTGTTGTTTACCGCCGCTGCGATTCACGGCTACACAATGTCCCTGCGTATTGCTTATCCCTGGCCCTCCTGGGCTCAGCCATTCACAGTTTGGCGCACAACCTCCAGTACTCCTGGTACAGGGTTTTTCACTGTCAGGTGGGAATGTTTCCTCCTCGCCTTCCCTTGTGGTTGTTCCTCCTCCCTCCGCCTCTGGCGCAACTGGGAGGGGCCCGATCTGCGCACGCAGACCAGCATCAGGGAACCTGGCCGCTCTTAAGAACAGTGCTGATGTTGGCTGCAGAGGAGCGGCGGGTACCGACAATGTCCCTCCCTCAAACGCTTTCACATCCACCCCACTTGGGTCTGAAACCTCCCCCAGCCCCTGAAGCTGCTGGGCCTCCCCTGGGCAACCTTCCATCCATGTCTGTTCATCCACCTTGCAGGGCCTCAGCACACTCTGCCCCCACCTGCCCTCAGCAGTAGGCAGTGGCCCAGGGAATTCTCCTTCACACCATGGCTGCAGAAGAGCAGGGGGTATCCGCAATCCTTCCCTGGCTCTTCCCTTAAAAGCCCCCACAAACACCTCCCCCAGTTCTAGATGGTCCTCTGGACCCTTACGTGATGCTTGAAGGTCCTTGCTGGTGGGATCCTCCTCCCCCACCTCCCAGGGCCTGAGCACACCCAGCCCCCACCTGCCCTCAGCAGCAGGCAGTGGTCCTGGGGATTCTCCTTCACACAATGGCTGCAGAGAAGCAGGGGGTATCCGCAAGTCTCCCCCTGATTTACCCACAATCCCCCCCTTTGGGTCGAACACCTCCCCCAGCCCTTTGAACAATAACTGCTGGGCCTCCCCTGGGCAAACTTCCATCTTCCCCAGGGTGCACTGCTTCTCCAGCCTGGCTATGAGAGGGACTGGTCGGGTGGCATTGTACGGCAGCACTGCTGGCATCTCCCTCACAGCCCCAGGTGCAAACTCACATTCTCTTGCTCGTGCCATGCGGGGTGGTGAGGTGTCTTCCTCCGAGGCGCAGGGGGGTGATGAGCTATGCCTCTGACCATCCCCTCCATGTTTTCTTGCTTGGCTGCCTGTCTGCTGCAGCGGCTCCCCGGGCACATAATTACAGTCAGTCACTCTTGCAGGGGACTCACAGTAGCGCTGCACCCCAGCCTCTACTCCCTGCTCTGGCACCCCGGTCACATACCTGCCTTTTGACTTCAGCTCCTCCTGGCTCTGATGGCTAAGTGGGAACAGTCCTGGATAATCCTCCTGGGGTGGTAGAGTGGCAGAGCACACACCAGACACATTTCCTTCCATCTCCCCCTGCTGAATATGCTGGGGCTCCTGGGGCAAGATGCCCTCATTCCCTGGGCCGCTGGTGGTCATGTAGGGGAGAAGTACTGCCCCCTCTGCTGGGGCACAATCCTTGCAGACCCTCTGGCCGCTAGTTTCAAAGTCTCCATCTCCCACATCTGCAAAAGGGAAGATGTACTGCCATTCTTCCTGGGGTGCCAATTTTGGGTGCACCCCCATCCTTTGGCTAGCTGCTTGGAGCAGTGGCTGACCACTGCTTTGTACCTCCTGTGGCGAGGACTCAGCCATCACAGTCCCAGCCTCCAAGATATGCTCTGCTCTGGGGCTATTCTCTGGGGCAGCCCCTGCACTGTATACTAGCACTGCTCCATCTATCACGGGCTCCGTGTGCACCAGTCCATCATCACCATGTGGGGCCACAGTGCCCAGCTCCGCCACACTACTTGGCACAATGCAGGGGGAATAAATATCCTCTTCCCGATATCCATCTGCCACAATCACAGTCCATGATGTTAGGGCTCCTTTAGAGTCCGGGGTCCCTGGTGCGATATCACAGGGACACTCCACAGCTAGTTCCTCATTTCCCAACTCACTGAATGGGAACAGTTCTGTGATTTCTCCCTGTGTCAGTGGGGAATCTAGTTCTGTGGCTCTCTGAGGATGCATGAGCCGCAGCAGCCGCTGTTCCTCTGCCTCCCCCCGCTGACACTGGTCCAGCCACTCTGGAGAATTCAGCTGCCCCTGTGCCAGGGCGACCCTCTCTGCATTATCATAACAGTGCAGGAGACACTGCAACTGCTCCTGGACACTTCTCAGTTCTCCTGGACACAGGACCCAGTTCCTATACACGCTGAATGCATGTAGCGGGTCCTCTTGTTGCTCGTACACCCATCGGATAAGAGTGCAGTGTGAGCGGCCTTCGGGGGGTGTGCTGCATCGTAGCCTCCATTCGTCAGTTAGGTCCTCCAGACTCATTCTCGCTAATGGAGCTCCAGATTCTGCAGGCCACAGTTCCTCTGCCTCCCCCCCTGGGATCTCGGTAGTGGACCCCTCGGTCATCCACCCCGGTGGCACCATCAACTCCTCCTCCCTTTGAGTTCTCTTTGCGGGCTCCTTCCCAGGAACCACGTTACCCGGTGCTGGCACGCTGGCCGCAGCGATCCGGCTTCTATGCATTAGCTGATGCGTGGCGTTACTTACTTCTGTGACAAAAGCCTTCCACGCCACCGTATGCAGCAGGTTTCCTGCAGCAGCCTCAGATACATACTGCTTAAATTCATCGGTCAGGTAAGCTGCTTTCTCCTCTGTAGTAGCACCTGTCCATACATTAATCCACCGATATGCTGCTTCCCAATCCTCCCAGAGGGGCTGCATCAGCGTGGATGGGCTTCTCCAGTCCCATTCCTCAGCCAGACGACTCCATGACGATTCCTCATCTATGAGCCTCACTGCTCTGGGTGACTGTGGGCACCTCTTGCCTCTCTTTGGACGTCTCTGTCCTTTTCCTGGAGCCATTCTCCACACGGGCTGCACTCGTAGAGCTTGGTCAGCGTCACTTGCTGGACCCCCTTACGTCAGCTTCCGCTTCTGGGCCACGGCACACTCCGCCGTTCCCTCGCTTGCAGGGATTGTCCCCTGGACAAGCCGGCACTTAAGCGGAATTCTTCCCTCGCTTAATGCCCTCGCAAAGTATACTTTTTCTTCTCCCCGGCATCCTTGTTAGGAACAATGGTTACCAGGTCCCTCAAACATGAGCTAATACTGGCCAATTACTGGCTATTGTGTTTCCAGAGCCTGGTCGCATCAAGATACGAGCCCCTAGCTCTCCCTCCTTTGGGTGTGCGATCCCCACCGCTTGCCACCAATTGTGATGATCCCGGGATCTTGCAGCAGCGCAGCGCGACTTATGCCTCACGCAGAGCCCCCAGGGTCACTCCGAGTTCCAAAGATCGCACAGGAATACACAATAGCAAAGGTACAAAAGTATTACCTTTATTTTACACACGGGTTATACATGTAAAATCAGCAATTACAGTCTATATACATTATATACAGAAAGGCCATCAGTATTAGTCACGTTATCAGAACCCTACCACGACACCACTCAGGTTAGCTTCAGATGGACAGGACCCGCAAGTCCACAACTTCCAGCGCTGACGCTCAGTCACTTCCCTCTCTTCTCTCCCCCCAAACACCCACTTACATCCCAAAAGCACCCCT
Organism: Crinia signifera; assembly: GCF_055691185.1. Lineage (NCBI taxonomy): Eukaryota > Metazoa > Chordata > Amphibia > Anura > Myobatrachidae > Crinia > Crinia signifera. Next base: position 28,691,267 of record NC_139223.1, on the reverse strand, counting down.
CTCCCCCTCCCTCAGGAATTCTTAACCCTTCCTATGCTGGGTGCAGTTGCATGAATGTAACAGGGTCTCCTATTACCTGTCCAGGGGCTGATTAACTCACTCCGTTCATCTGGCTTTGAAGCTTGTGTATGTGAGGGATTTTACACCTTCATGTGAACAGATCTCTTCTCTGGAGACTGACCCTGGTGTTATCCATCCTTAGCCTCTTGTTATTTGGGGGGGGGGAAGTGTATGTCTCTGCCACTACCTGTTGTCTCTGTTACTAAACAGCCTATAAAGAGGCCCTTTGATCCCTGAACCAAAAACTATAAACAAACTGACCAGATTCTAATCTAAGCGTTTGGTCACTTCTACCCGGACCATTTGTCTCCACATATACAGTTACAATATTTAAGTAATACGCATTTGGGAAGACTGCCATAATTAACTTCATAGTCACAAATCCCTTATTCATGATACCATCGCAGTTTACTAAGAACATTACCTGGAGGCAGTGACGTAACCACGGGCAACGCTGATCCTCCCTCCCAGTTTCTCCTGTGCCCAGAAACTATCTTCTTGTCTTTATATGCATATGTAACAGTATGGGATACAGTATACAAAGCTTTGGGAACATATTACAGTCATTTACATAACATGAGGGAATATTTCCCTCCAGTAGCACACATACTCAGCCTAATGGAATAACCTGTTTGGATTATTCAGTATAACATCCTATTATTGTCCGACATACAGCCCTGTGATGTCCCCTGTATGCAGCAGTCTGGGGAACACAGCTCAGATATGATTACAGTCAGTATAACATCCTATTATTGTCCGACATACCGCCCTGTGATGTCCCCTGTATACAGCAGTCTGGGGAACACAGCTCAGATATGAATACAGTCAGTATAACATCCTATTATTGTCCGACATACAGCCCTGTGATGTCCCCTGTATACAGCAGTCTGGGGAACACAGCTCAGATATGAATACAGTCAGTGATAATATCCGGTTATCGCCGGCATTTTGCAATTCTCTTTGCTGAAGCGCAGAAAGAGGCGGGAGAACAACATATGACGGAAAGGGGCGTGGCCCGGGTTCCGTCACAATCAGCAACAGCAATAACGAATAAATGTGGGTGTGGTTTTATTAACGCCACAATAAAACATGACTTCAGTACAGTACCTATGCTTCATCGCATGTTATGGCCCTTATTCTTGTTCACTCGCAAAGGCAAATTTATTCTCAAATTGACAAAACCATGTGCACTGCAGGTGGGGCAGATGTAACACGTGCAGAGAGAGTTAGATATGGGTGGGGTTTTACTTCAAAGTGAGATCTAAATTGCAGTGTAAAAAAAAAGCAGTCAGTATTTTCTCTGCACAGAAACAAAATAACTCACACAAATCTAACTCTCTCTGCACATGTTACATCTGCCCCCCCCTGCAGTGCACATGGTTTTGTCCATTTGAGAAAGACTTTGAAAAGACATTTGCATTTGCGAGTAAACCAGAATAAGGGCCTATGTGTATTCTGTCATCTGACCACACACGCCACATTAACAAGATAAAATAAGTTCAGAATACATTTTTGTATTATAGTCAAGACACTGGTATATAGAATAATCCTTACGGATATACCCGCCGGGCCCAGGTCTGCTGCGCTGCAGTCTAGCACTGAGTGTAATGGTGGCGGCTACACCTGATTAGAACAGCGGAGCAGAAAGGGTGAGGGGCAGATGCAGTCAAAACACCAAGATCAATTATAGATTAATGCCAGAGGGAGATGAGGAGGACAGAAGTCAATGAATGAGACTAATCGTGTCAGGGCTGATAACGCTTACAGGGAGAGAGAACAGGAGGGGAGTGGGGGGGGGGGGGGTACAATGATAGAATAAACATGGGGCAGGTAAATGAGATTATACACTGGGGACTAGTCATGCGGTTACAGCTCTAGGTTTAGTTATACAGAATATGCTGTATGTGATAGCGATATGGTCTGTGTGCCAGCTCCTACGGAATTATGCCAGCTGGGGGCTCACAGGCGCCAGGCAACCTGCAATGGCAGATGTTCCGTCATTATCTGCCCCCCACATCTTCCCAGGACTGGCATTAATAGGGCATAGCAGCACTATGAGTAGGCCCTTGTGCATGCCCTTAGGAGCAAAGGGACCAAGGGAGGATGTAGAACATTGTCATGCCCCCAGCCCAAATTCCAATAGGGTCCCAGCCATGTAGTGTTGCTCCCTGATGCCAGCTGAATGAAATGCATGTTACATACCTGCCTACTCTCAAGGAACATTATAGAGACTGGCAGCTTTTGGGTGGCGCTCCTGGATGCCACCTTGTAAAGTTGGTACTTGTCACCGGCAGCTGCCCGTAGCAGGCATATCTTAGGACACCAGAGGGAGATCAGAGCTCAGATACATTATGGCGAATAGTTTGTCGCCCCCCGCCAGAGTGTAATCCCGCCCTTTACAAGCCTGCAAATGGGTAGCGAAGATGTCATACCCCAGCGAAAATTTGCATATCCAATCGGCCGGTTACCCCCCCCCCCCCGCCCCCCGACCAAATGCCGGCTTCCGGTCCATCAATTTGCAAACGGCCAGCGATCAAAAACTTAGCAGGATTTCATCGCACGGAGGCTTTGCGCAACCCAAACGCATGCGCAGCTTATCGCTAAACAGTCGCCGCGCAAATTCGCACAGCAGCGATCAGGACTGAATCGGGCCAAGGGTCTTTAAGGATATGCAATTAATTTGCTTTAATTAAATATGCAGCATAATTAGCAGCTATGAAAACAATGAGACAAACTCAACGCTACACCAGCCAGGCCTTCATAATCAGAGCCATCTCCGGCCTCCTCAGTCCTGTGCTATGGATTTAACTATTACCGATACGTCTCTGTGAGTGCGGCTGAGACATCGGCTCTCCCTTATTACTTGTCACACGTCCCCTGTTTATATAATGACCCGGCCTCCCGCAGCTGAGGCTCCAGCAATCAAACACTATCCCCTCAGCAGCTCTTTATATAGCAGACATCTGCTAATTATTTCAGCATAGGCTTGACGTGACAATGATGATCTGACACTCAGGTCCAATTCCCGGAACGTCAAACAGTTGTCTTTCCGTGAAGTGTGGCGTCCCGTTAATGTAATGGCCGTGCTGATATATTAGATAGAGTTGTATAATGACAGAGAAAGTGTGATGAATGAGGAAACATAAGAACTGCGCGAGTCTTCCTCATGAATATCTGCCCAGGAAAAGCATCTGCTGAAACCATTACTGCTGCACCGCGATTCATATACACAGATCACCTACACACAGCAGTGGTGTAGCTAGGTGCCATGGGGCCTGGAGCAAGGGTATGTCCGTCCGTCCGTCCGTCCGTCCGTCCGTCCGTCCGTCCGTCCGTCCCCCCCCCCCCCCAAAAAAAAATTCCACTCCACATAATGCCACACACCGTAATGCCCATTACACATAATGCCACCCATCGTAATGCCAATACACATAATGCCACCGGCCATAATACCCATTACACATAACGCCACCCTCCATAATGTCCATTACACATCATGCCACCCTCCGTAATGTCCATTACACATCATGCCACCCTCTGTAATGTCCAGTACTAATTATACCACACAACATAATGCCTACTACACACCGTAATGCCTATTACATATTATGCCACATAAGTCCTTCTTACCTACATGCTATGGGTTTCATGCTCAACAGCAGGGGTTTCAATGTTTCATGCTCGATGCCAGGGGTTCCATGCTCCATGCCAGTGGTTGCATGCTCTAGGCAGAGTAGGAGGGCACTGCTAGGGCAGGGCTGCAGGGGCCAGGGGGGGCAATTTAGGGGAGGGCTCTCAATTCAGGGGCGTAACTATATATTCCTAGGCCCCATAGCAAAAGTTTTTAAGGGCAAGTGATGGTGATACATGTATGTAAAACATATTACTTAGACAGTAAAGATGGGCCCCCTTCAGCAGCTGCACCCCTTGCACCTATGGTATTTACGCCCTTGGCTCTCATGCTCTATGCCAGGGGTTGCATGCCCTAGGTCAAGTAGGAGGGCCCTGCTAGGGCAGGGCAACAAGGGCTAACATTGGCGCTGAAGAAAGGAGAAAAGGCTGCTGGAGGGACAGAGATAGATATGTGTAAAAGGCCATTTACTGTGGACATTTTGTGTAAGTGACACTACTACTGTGGGCATTATTTGTAAGGGAAACTAGTGTGTGGCATACATGTATACTGTGTAGTGTAACTTAAATAAGGGGCACTACTGTGTGTCATAATGTGATTAAGGTGCACTACTTTGTTGTGCAATATGAATCCAGGTCATTACAAAGTATGGGAGGTAGGGCAGAAATTTTGTAGTTTGCAGGTGGCACAGGCTCAGGTGCTGCCTAGTGGAGGGGGGGAGGGGTGGTGGGAGGGGAAATGAGTTCCACCACCTCTCCAGGACCACTTTAAGCCCTGTCTACACACATAAAAGGCTGCCATTTTAATGCAACATTGGCAGCCCATATTCTACTGTATTCAGTATAAAATACTTCTACTCACACATAAAGCTATTAGCCTGACTACACCAACATACATCTCTTCCTTATCTCTAAATATCTCCCAACTCGCTCTCCGCTCTGCACAAGATCTGCGTCTCTCTCCATACTCATTACCCCCTCCCACTCACTATTATAGGACCTACGTCGGGCAGCACCCACCCTATGGAATGTCCTTCCACGGACAAAGAGACTCTATACTAGCCTCCAAAATGACAAACATTGCCTAAAAACTCACCTCTTCAGGCAAATAAACCACCCACATAACCTTTCATTGTAATTAAATCCCATCAGGACTGTTCTTAGTAATCTGGAGACACTATGCTATAGATCAGTGGTGGCCAACCCGAGGCTCTTGAGCCTCATGCGGCTCTCCCCTTTGTAAAGTGCGGCTCCTGCTCCCACTGCTGCCCGCCGCCCACCGTCTGTCCCAGTCCCCACTGCTCCCGGTTCCCTGAATCCCTTCTCCTTCTGAGGGGAGGAGAGCGCGCATTGCGCATCTCTCCTACCCCTTACTGTGCATCCTTGTGACTGGGCCGTGGCCAGCAGCCAATCAGGAGCCGGCCAGCGAGCTTTGATTGGTGGACGGACCAGTCACAGGGAAGTGAGGGGGGAAGGAGACGTGCGCTGTGCTGTGCTTGTGTGCTCCCCTCCCCTCGTGACATGACAGGAGTCGGACTGCAGGGGGACGCCAGACTGTCCTCTCCCTGCCCGGCAGCAGCTGCAACAACGGTGAGTGCTGCTGCTGGGAAATTTGCACTGTGGGGGCATAGCAGTTTGTGGCACTGTGGGGGCATACCAGCTTTCTGGCACCGTAGGGGCATACCCGGCACCGTATGGTGCATACCTGGCACCATGGGGGCATATGTATATATGGCACTGCACTATTGGAGGCATATTTGTATCACACCCACCCAAGGGGTCAAAATACACTACACCCCTTTTTTTGGCGCATGATGTCGGCTCTTTAGCTTGACTACCGATATTTTTCGGCTCTTTACCTCTGACCAGTTGGCCACCCCTGCTATAGATAGTTCCTATTCTTGTGTATCCTTCCTATTTCACTATTATTATTAGCAGTTTCTTATATAGCGCACACATATTCCGCAGCGCTGTACAGAGAATATATGGACATTCACATCAGTCCCTGCCCCAGTGGAGCTTACAATCTATATTCCCTACCACATGTACACGCAGACATTCTAGGTTTAATTTGTTGGGAGCCAATTACCTACCAGGATATTTTTGGTTTGTAGGAGGAAACCGGAATACCCGGAGGAAACCCACACAAGTACGGGGAGAATATACAAACACTGCACAGTTAGAGCCATGGTGGGGATAGAACCCATGACCTCAGTACTGTGAGGCAGTAATGCTAACCATTGCACCATCTGTACTGCCATAGGGCCAGATTCTCTAAGCTTTAACAGTGATGAAATGGAGAGTGATAAACAGCCAGCCAATCAGCTCCTACCTGCCATGTCACAGACTGTGTTTGAAAAATGTCAGACAGGAGCTGATTGGCTGGCTGTTTATCACTCTCTATTTTATCACTTTTGAAGCTTAGAGAATCTGGCCCATAGACTGTAAGCTTGCGAGCAGGGCCCTCCTACCTCTATGTCTGCCTGTGGTTACCGTTTGTCTTATCACTGTTGATTCCAAGTGTACATCGGATTGTACAGAATATGCTGCGCTATATAAGAAACTGTAAATAAATAATAAAATGTGCAGCTACATTGCTCTGTGCTTTTCCCTTTCCACATTCAGTGCTTTTGACAAATGTTTGTGTCTTAGTTTAACATTGTTAAATCTATATTGCTGTTAAATAAACCTTCTTCTCTGCCTCTTACACTGATGAAATATGCTACAGCAAGGACTTGTTTCCCTACATTACAGAAGCCAACGTCAATGTGACATACTGTAATAATAATTACATTTTGAATAGCACAGCGCCACCTGCTGTATGTTATACATTAATGCATTCCCCTTGATGTATAAAATTAAGCTTAAATGGGATCCAGAGTCAAACTTTAATGCATACTGGGCCTGATTCTGGTTCACTTGCAAATGCAAATTCTCTCTCCAATGGACAAAACCATGTGCACTGCAGGTGGGGCTGATGTGGGGCTGCAGAGAGAGTTAGATTTGGGTGGGGTTTTACTTCAAACTGATATCTATATTGCAGTGAAATAATAAAGAAGCCAGTATTTATCCTGCACAGAAACAAAATAACTCACCCAAATCTCTCTCTGCACGTTACATCCCGCGAGAGAGAATTAGGGGTCGATCCTATTAGGTCCGAAGGGTGCGAGTTGCCATTCGATTTAAGTCGATCTCACACCCTTCGAGGTGCGAGTGCTTGTAAGCAAAATTCAGCCCGCCGTAAAGTGTGCTGGTGCTGTGATGATTTGCACTTGTGAATCACCCACACGGAATAGGATCGACCCCTTACAGAGTGAATTTGTTTTTGCAAGTGAACCAGAATCATTACCATCATATATAACATGTTTGCTGATTCACGGATGCACATTTGGTTCAAAATTGTGAGATGTTTCCGTTTTAACAGATGCATCTATATTGCCCCCCTGACCCACTTCTCTGGCATGGATGGATCTAAGGAGGGGCGATAGAGGCGGTCATCCTGGGGGCCCCCACACTCTCCCCCTAAATCACGCACACCACTGGTACTGAATTCAGAGCTAAACATGATTCAGCTGTGCCAGATTTCCCCACTACACAGCCGCTGCCAACAACGCCCATGGAGGTGCTGCTGAAGTCACTGTCAGCCTCTCGTGGGATTTCACAGTCACCAACATGTCCACTGGGATTTCTGTGACGTCTAGGAGCTGAGAGTGAGGTGGCGCCATTTCAGTCTCAGCTCCTTTCTCAGCGGTGCTGGCAGTGTGGCTGGCTGGCAGCGGGCTGCAAGCTGTGCGGTGCTGGCAGTGTGTAACTGGCTGGCAGCGGGCTGTGAGCTGTGTGGTACCGGCAGTGTGTGACTGGCTGGCAGCAGGCTGTGAGCAGTGGTGGCAATGTGTGACTGGCTAGCAGCGGGCTGTGAGCTGTGTGGTGCTGGCAGTGTGTGACTGGCTGGCAGCAGGTTGTGAGCTGTGTGGTGCTGGCAGTGTGCGACTGATCGGGCTGTGAGTGACTGGCTGGCAGCAGGCTGTGAGCTGTGCCGGCAGTGTGTGACTGGTTGGCAGCGGGCTGTGACCTGTGCAGTGCTGGCAGTGTGTGACTGGCTGGCAGCGGGCTGTGAGCTATGTGATGCCGGCAGTGTGTGACTGGCTGGCAGCGGGCTGTGAGCTGTGCATTGCCCCCCCCCCCCCCCCCCCCATAGTTGCCTCCCCTGACATAGCAGCAATCTCCCTCTCTCCCTCATTAGTCTAGCAATCTCCCTCATTTCACCTAGCCCACATTACACTGATACATCATAGTTACCTACCCTCCTGCATTCTGCAGGAGACTCTCTGATATAGCAGCAATCTCCCTCTCTCCCTCATTAGTCTAGCAATCTCCCTCATTCCACCTAGCCCACATTACACTGTTACATCATAGTTACCTCCCCTCCTGCATTCTGCAGGAGACTCCCTGACATAACAGCAATCTCCCTCTCTCCCTCATTAGTCTAGCAATCTCCCTCATTTCACCTAGCCCACATCACACTGTTACATCATAGTTACCTACCCTCCTGCATTCTGCAGGAGACTCCCTGACATAGCAGCAATCTCCCTCTCCCCCTCATTAGTCTAGCAATCTCCCTCATTTCACCTAGCCCACATCACACTGTTACCTTTTTGGGAAAAAAGGAATGAGAGACAGATACAGTTACATTGAATCATCAGCACCATTTCCCAGCACTTTACCAAGTATAATATCTCTTACTAACTGCTTTGGGCTCATCTACATTTGGATATGTCATTTTACAAGATTCCTCTCAGATGTAGCAGTACACACCCACGCTTCTAGGTGCCACGTGCACAATCTCTTTTCACAATCTTTCTAACCCCCCCCCCAGACCTTAATCCGGCCCTATTCTCGGGCTCACGTTGCTCTATCGGACCCGCATGTGTGATATAATATAAAGTGTCACTAACTGATAGAGGCATCCCCCCAGAAAATGACAATGTTTGGTTAATGCAGCCGGATGCTCTGCGGACAGTGTCAGGGTGTAATTACTGCTGCCTGACCTGTGTCTCACAGTGTAGCCAGCTCCCCTGTGCAGGATTACAGTATGTCCCGGTGACCAAGGGGTGGCTGGTTACCCGATAAACTTGCCAACAGAAATTACGTGTAAAGTGATGGCTGAGAAGCGAATGAATAAGAGAAAATCACAGCAGGGATCCATGGGATATAGAATACACATTATTCCTAATCATTACGCTTAGAAGAGTTACCAGGCGATCAATGCGTCTCAGGGGTGGCAGGCTTTGCTGTAGATAAGTGTTTGATTAAATAGCTAATAAAATCAATTTGAAAAGTATAGGAGACGGTTTCTGGACTGTTTTCTTGTTAAATGTCATTGATTCAGCGTGCTAAACCGGGCACTGGGGACACTGAAGGGTGTAGAAGCGAGCCAGTGGTAGGGTGGCTGATCCCGGGGCATTTTCCTGAGGGGTGCTGCCGGCGGGCTATACAGCGTGACCTCTGACATGACGTTAGGCTGCGCACAACCGCTTAGCCGGGCAGTTAGAGTTAAACCTTTTTGACAATGTTATTGGTAGCGGCCTCACAAACATCAGTTCAGCTCTGGGCTTGGATGTCCTCTCATGTCACTTCGAAGTTATCTGCAGTGGCCACTTGCCCACCAATAGGGCCACATCCTGTGGCTGGCCGCAGTTCTCGCCATTCCCTGCAGAGATGCGCCTTTTAACATGGGCCTTAGGAAGATGACTCGCTGCCATGTTTTTCAAACTAGGAATGGAACCCTGAGAAGGTTCCATACATCCCACATGGCAGGCCTTCTCGGCCGCCTGTCTCCTGAGGGTGAAACTGGCTTCTGGGTTTTACCAATTCATTGCCGATTCAACCAATCATCCAATCCTTCTTTCAATCACCCAATCATTCTTGTGGTGTGGACTACAGAGGGCATATCTCACAAATAACCAACATAGACCAGAGGCCATCAGAAAGATATCACAGGACCTTGGACAGAATTGGAAGTTTCTAGAAACAGCGTCAGACAGTCCTGCTCAGTACGTGGATCCACTGGTGGCCAGGCGCAGTGGCGCAGTCGTGTTTTTTGTTTTGAGTGCTCACAAAGTCCCCCTGACAGACCTAATTTTGATTAAAGTAATGTAGCCCCCCTCACCTGGCCCTTCAGCTCTGCCCCTTGTATATATGTATGACCTCCTTGGATGGGCACCTTGCGTCATGTAATCTATCTGGGGGCATGATTAATAAATTTTGTTATTTACTATCACCAACTTTTCTAGACTTGTTCATTCACTGCCTTTGGGACCTTGTTATTCATGTGTATTTGCTAAATCAACCTATCAGTAAATGATGTCATCAGTGATGTCACTCGGCCCATGCTACTAGCAAGTTTTGTTAATAACATAGTCAACATGGACCATGTAGGCTAGCGCAGGCCACTGGGAAAGGGGGGTTATTAATGATGTGTGGGAGCACTCATCTAACGATATTGAGCATACACACTAAGCCATTTTTTGGTTTTAAAGATATTGCCCAGAAGGACCAAAATTAGCACTCAAAAAGTGTCTATATTGTATGGGGGTTTTAGAATCTTAAATTGAATCCATGCTACATTGTAGAGTTTATTATCATTGTTCTAATTATCAGTGTTGTTAGTGCACCTGAATTTTTTTATTTTTAACTGCTCTGGTCAGCTTTAAAAATCTCCAGTTTTCTTAAAGCAGCAGTCATTTTACATTTCAAAATCAAACTGGTTTTGCAGTGTAAATGATTGCCGCTTTAAAAAACCCTGGAGATTTCTTTCCAAATCTCTCTCTTTCTAATTCTCCTATCCTATTACATTTCACCCTTTAGGGCAGATGTATCAAGCTTTAAAAAGTGATAAAGTACACAATGATAAACTGCCAATCATCTCCTACTTGTCATTTTTCAAACGCAGCCTGTAATGTGACAGTTAGGAGCTGATTGGCTGGCAGTTTATTGCTCTCCATTTGATCACTTTTTGAAGCTCGATCCATCTGGTCCTTTATGTCATACCCTTGGTACCTGCAGTGCTCAGGCAGCAGGTGAAGCTGTGTTGGGCTATATGCAGGTAACAGTCACTTCCTGGTTGTCACCTGTGCCCCTCCCCCCTCTGCAGGTAGTCAGGCGAGTCCCAACACTTGGGCGGTCAGAGATGCCGAGCCCACACCCAGCAATAGTGCAGGAAGCAGGAAGCCCCACACGACAGAGGACAGACCTGTACATACAGTAAGGTATTCCTATTATTACTAATATTATTCCTAAAGTGGCAGGCAGAACGTATGTGTCTAACCTGCCATTTCCCTCAGGTCTCTTTTCAATGCTATAGAAGCCTTTTCTGTACATTAGTATGCATCTGACTATTATACAGTGATTACACTGTATCTGCTTCCTACATTCCTATAATCATACCCACCCTGTATAATACTATGAGTGACGCATCCCCCATTCGCAGGCAGACAGCCGTTATATACACATACCTGCATCTCATCTGTAACAATTTATTCTATAAGAAGAACTAGTGTGAGAAACTGAGGCATGAGGCTTTCTATATATTTGCTAGCAACCAGTGACATCACTGAGGCATAAGGCTTTCTATATATTTGCTAGCAACCAGTGACATCACTGAGGCATGAGGCTTTCTATATATTTGCTAGCAACCAGTGACATCACTGAGGCATGAGGCTTTCTATATATTTTCTAGCAACCAGTGACATCACTGAGGCATAAGGCTTTCTATATATTTGCTAGCAACCAGTGACATCACTGAGGCATGAGGCTTTCGATATATTTACTAGGAACCAGTGACATCACTGAGACATGAGGATTTCTATATATTTACTAGGAACCAGTGACATCACTGAGGCATGAGGATTTCTATATATTTACTAGGAACCAGTGACATCACTGAGGCATGAGGCTTTCTATCTATTTACCAGGAACTTGTGACATCACTGAGGCATGAGGATTTCTATATATTTACTAGGAACCAGTGACATCACTGAGACATGAGGATTTCTATATATTTACTAGGAACCAGTGACATCACTGAGGCATGAGGCGTTCTATATATTTACCAGGAACTTGTGACATCACTGAGGCATGAGGATTTCTATATATTTACTAGGAACCAGTGACATCACTGAGGCATCAGGCTTCCTATTTATTCATTAGGAACTAGTGACATCACTAAGGCACAAGGCTTTCAATATATATTAACTAGGAACCAGTGACATCACTGAGGCACGAGGCTTCCTATCTATATGCCATGAACCAGTGTCATCACTGAGGCATGAGGCTTTCTATCTATTTACGAGGAACCAGTGACATCACTGAGGCATGATGCTTATCTATTACTAGGAACCAGTGACATCACTGAGGCGTGAGGTGTCTTATCTATTACTAGGAACCAGTGACATCACTGAGGCATGAGGCGTCTTTTCTATTACTAGGAACTAGTGACATCACTGAGGCATGCAAGGCTGCTATTCTATACAAAGACAGAAAGCCTCATGCCTCCGTAATTTTGTTTGTTCTCTGTGAATAGAATAGCAACCTCATGCCTCAGTGATGTCACCTGTTCCTAGTAAATACATAGGAAGCCTCATTGATTTCATTGGCTCATAGTGAAGAAAATAGCACCTTCATGTATCATGCCAGGCACAAGGCTTCCAATGTATGTGTTAGGAACAGTGATCTCATTGAGGCATGAGGCACCTTATCTATTCACTAGAAATCAGTGACATCGCGCAGGCATTAGGTTTCCAATCTATTCATTAGGAACCATTGATATCAAGTGAGGCATGAGGCATCCTATTCTCTACAATGTATCATAAACAGGGCCTTGTTCTTTATAATAAGCATTTGTAATGATACCAGATACTACTGAGGACCCGTTGCATGATGGGGATTGTAGTTGACAAGCTCATGTCCGTTCTACAAACAGCATTGATGCTGTAGTATAGAACCTGGAGGATAGTGGTTCGGATTGATAGGTCTGCATAGATAATCAGCCAATAGGTCGACATGAAAAAAGGTTGACATGAGTTTTCAAAAATTTTGGGGACTTTTTAATACTTTACCATCCACGTGGACTACAATTGAGAATGGTAACGCCAGACCCGAAGCATGGCGAGCGAATGAGTTACACTAATTGGGGGGGTTCATGTCCACAGGTGTCAACATTGACACAAAATGTGAAAAAATGTATGTCGACCTTTTTTTCATGTGGACCTTTTGACCATGTCAAACTTTTGACTATCTAGAGGTTGGAGGCTCGTTGCTCAGGGTGATTGTTTGTGGGTGAGAGCGTAGTTCTTACTTGTGCCCTGGAGATTGCCTTCAGTGAGGAACTGAACACATACAGATTACACATTACACCAGGGAGAGTCTATCTGCTCTCCCCGTGTATTTACATAAAGGGAGATGCACGCTGTGATTACTATTATAAACTTTTATGAATATGACGCCGGCGTACTCTCTAGTGCTGTATAAATTGAGCCAAGCTGTGTAATAAAGCCAGACATAAGAATTGGCTTTTCCGGGTTAATGAATGATGTGGGTGAGTCGTTTATGTCCATAAGACTCGCTATTTTGGGGCAGATGTATTAAGCCTTAACAAGAGATAAATGCAAGGGTGATAAGGAGAGATAAACGCAGGGTTGCCGAATTTTAACTGCTCCTCTCCGGGAGAAGCCCGGAGAGGAGACTTTCCTTACCCGATCAGGGGGCGGGGCTTGACTGTGACGTCATTAAGCCCCGCCCCCATTACGGGAAATAGGCGAAATGACTGATCTCCATGGAGGGGGCGGGGCTAAAATGACACGATTGTGCCGTTTTAGCTCCGCCCCCTCCTCTGAGACCCGCGGATTGCGGCATTTACATGCCGCGATTCGGGGGGGTCCCCCAGATTCTGGGAGGGTTGCCCACCCTTCCGGGGGCCAGGAGGGGGACCCGATTTTCGGAGACTCCCGGGAATTCCGGGAGGGTCGGCAACCCTGGATAAACGTCCAGCCAATCAGCTCCTTACTGACTTTTTTCAAACACAGCCTGTAACATGGCAGTTAGCAGGTGATTGGCTGGACATTTATCTCTCCTTATCACCCTTGGATTTATCTCTTGTTAAAGCTTAATACATCTGCCCCACTATGTCTCATTTCAGAAGTTTGGTTGTTTAAATAAAGATTTGCTGTTTAAAGAGAATTAGGTTTACTTTTCTTTTGTTTGTTATACAAACTGTAAAACTTTATTCAATTACTATTTGTCGGTAAAATAAATGAAATAAAAATACAAATGAGGAAATAATTTTGCACAAAGAGATACAAATTAATTGCAGCACTTTATTCAATACACTTAGGGGGCGATTCTATTTTTTTGAATTCGGCCCTGTTCAGATGGTTTGGGGACTGTACGTGGTCTTTTATAACTCATGTCATGCGCAGGTCCCCTTTGCGAATGGCTTCGCGACTTGCATAGTCGCCGAGCCGTTCACAGGGACCGGGGCGAACGGCGGCATCGGTTGTCGCCCATGGAATGGCCATCGTTTCATGGGCGTCCTCGTGAAAAATGTCGGCGTTCTCATGGATACGCTGGGGCGTATGACTGACGTTATATGTAGCCAGCTGCCCGCCCTGTCTTCACCCCGGCGTCTGCAAATAAAATTCGGTCTGCATTTGCGAAGGCATGTAAAATCATTAGATGGTTGGGGACCACGAAAACACTGGGTGCACCCAGGAAAATGCAGGTGGGCAGCTGCCTGCCTGGGGGCGGACGTCTGACATCACAGGAGTCAGCTGCCCGCCCAGTTCTTGGGCATGTGTCTACCTTTTTTCCTGTCTTCCTTTTGCTTGTGTCGACATTTTTTTATGTCAACATTGTGTCTGTCGACCATTTGGAGTCGACATAGACACTGTTGAAACCCTATGATCCACACCCTGGAGAAATCTCCCCCGCTGAGGGCACTCTAATGACGTCTTGTCTGTATTCCCATAGAGGAGTGACTGGGTGGAGGTGAGCGCCATCACCCATACACCAGGATGTCAGCCGCCAACATTGGGAAGGAGCTGGAGAACCAGTGGAACGATGTCCTGGGCCGTATCGAGTCCAAACAGATGTTCCAATCGGACTGGGATATCGCAGCATTCGCCATTTTCTTTACATTCATTGGTGAGAAACTGTGGATATAGGTGTTCACTGAATGTCCTACAGGCTTCATCAGGGCATAGCACAAGGAAGAGTTGTATTTTTCTACGCCACAAACTTCAACCCTCATTGGCTACTACGGTCAGGCATTTATATTATTTAGTCTACCGAAATCTTTATTATATGTCATGAGCATATTCGGCAGCGCTCTACAATTGGGAAACGACAACATATTCTGACTAAACGCGCAAAGTGACAATATTAAAGGTAACTGGCTTGTTTTTAGGAAAACTTATATGGGATCAAGCCCCCCTGCTGTACGTTATCAACAGTGGTGGCTCCAGAGGAGGGGCTGCAGCACAGTTCAAAGTTCAAATAGGGGAGAAACACCAACTGCCAGTGAGTCAGTTTCAAATGGCAGTTGGTGGCAGTAGGTGTGGCTCCTCTACTTGAATTTTGAACTGTGCTGCAGCTCCACCTCTGGAGCCTCCCCTGGCCTTATCTTGCATGCTTGGTCAGGTGACCTCTAATACACTTCTGATTGCAGTACGGAGTGATCTACTCGGTACAGTTGGGAGGTATGGCGAGGACTGCAGCATGGCGACCCACTGGTGTCCTAGTAGGAAACCACATGCATTGTCCTCAGGATGCTCCGGGTGGCTCTGCAGTGGGTTTGTAGGCTGTGTCTTCCATGCAACAGGGACATCTGGAAGGCAGATGCCATGGAGGAATGACAGTGATATCCCCTGGGCTGCGGCACCGAGCAGCCTGGGTCCTAGATCCTGGGTCCTGGATAAACAATGGTCCAAGACAATCGCCATGCCCAGGACTCCTCCCAGTGTTGTAGCTCATCCAATTGCAGGCAGGAGCTCCATGTGATTGGGCAGGTAAAGATGTTTTTTCCTTCTGACTGTACATGTATCTCACACACTGCCACCTACCAATGTATATACTGACGTAACCCCCACCTCACAGTAACTGGAATTATCCCCACCCACCCGTGTCCTCTGTAACAGGAATAAATGGGTAAAACGCGCGGGTGTAACTTGCACACATTTCCATGACGTGTTGTGTGATGTATTTTTCATTGTGCATTTGCCTGTTAGATGTATTTTGCATTTCCAGTTGGGTCCTGAGGCCTAGATGGTGCCATGTTCTATTTCTAACACAACGTTAACGTTTAGAATACAGTGGTGGGAAGGAGAAGCTGTTCCTTCTATTTTCCCTTAAGCCCTGACCCCCTGTCACTCTGCACCTTAAAGAGCTGGGAAATCCCAGGACATTTCCTTATAGACATAAGGCGGGTCTGCCAGGCTGCTCTTATGCCACACTCACATACACACATGTCACATATACAAGACACACACACTAAGACACACACATATGTTATACACATGTTAAACTGCACTCTCACACACACACACACACACACACACACATATATACTGTATGTCATACACAAACACATGTTGCACTGTACTCATACACACATGCAGCACTCCACATATGTTATGCACACATGCTACACACAAACACACACACACACATATCACACACACACACACACACACACACCATACATGTCATACAAATATGTCACACACTCATACATACAGACACACATACATGTCCTACACAAACATTGCACTCATACACACATACATGTCCTACACACACACACATGTCCTACACACACATACACGTCATACAGAAATATTGCACTCATACATGTCCTACACACACACACATACATGCATGTCCTACACACACACACACATGTCCTACAGAAACATTGCACTCATACACACATACATGTCCCCCCCCACCCCACACACACACACACACACACACGTTGCCCTCATACATGTCCTACACACACACATACATGTCCTACACAAACATTGCACTCATACACACATACATGTCCCACACACACACATGCATGTCCCACACATACACACACACACACACACACACACACACGTTGCCCTCATACATGTCCTACACACACATACATGTCCTACAGAAACATTGCACTCACACACACATACATGCATGTCCTACACACACATATACATGTCCTACACACATACATGTCCCTAATACATGTCCTACACACACACACACATACATGTCCTACACAAACATTGCACTCCTACACACATACATGTCCTACACAAACACACATACATGATTGTCCCACACACATTGCCCTCATACATGTCCTACACACACACATACATGTCCTACACACACACACATACATGTCCTACAAACACACACGTTGCACTCGTACATGTCCTACACACAAGTTACACACATACTGTACACATCATACACATACACACATCCATACATGGCACACTCATACACGCTCACACTATCACACACCCCTCACTAGCCAGCTGCTTCGTCACACTAGGGATGGCCATCGACCATCGATGATTTAAAATGTTGAATACTTTTACATTAATGTAGGAGAACCAAATGGTTTCCCTACATTGATGACAAATGAGAACCTATGTTTCTTTCTTTCTTTTTTTTCAAGGTGCCGGGACAAGGAGCATAGCTCCGCCCGACACCCAAAAACCCCGCCCCCAAGTTTTAATAGACCCATGGGCCTTTCAGTCAAAAATAATGGATAACCATCAATAGCTAAAACTAATACTATCGATGGCTGGTTGCAGAACCACCATCGATGGCCATCCTTACATCACACAGCCCCTTCCTGCAGCATGGACTCTGCCCACATTAAGCAGCCCTGCCCTAAGCAGCTCCGAGCATCCTATCAGAGGTTCTAAGTGTGATCTGTGAATAAGATTGGGTATCATTATTCACACTTAAACCTGGTTGGTACTTTTCAAATATAAGCGAGTCCCTGGTAATTTTATTTGTACTTCACACGTCGGCAAAGCGTCAGTGTAAACTCTGCACGTTGGCAAGTTAGGTTAAGAGGCCGATTAATTAATCATCTCTGACATTTCAGCACAGAGGTTTCTTGTAAGATACAATTAAAATTTGCAAACACGTTGCTTTGTCAGCGGTTTCCATGGAGGAAAATGACAGCGCCTGACGTTGCTGCACTTTAAAAACAAAATGGGCAAATGCAAAAATGCAGTTGCCAATTACCAAGGACCCAGTGACATCATTAAGGCACTTAATTCTTGTTTATGCGCACAGCTGTGAATTCGGAACGGTGAGCGATGTTTCCTAACTTTACACATGTGCCGGATGCGAGCGGCCACAGCGAACCAGTGCGGGCAAAGGGAGCGTGGGCCAGCGGCAGGTGGTCACGCACATGGGAACGCCCAGTGTTTCATGGGTTTTCCCTTGAAAATGCTGGGCGTTTCCATGGTGATGACCCAGTGACGCGGGTGCCGGGACGGGCAGCTGACAACACCGGATGTCAGCTGGCTGTCATGTTCCCCTCCAGAACACTCGCAAAGCGGAGACACCTGAGAGTGTCAAAAGGCCCCCATACATTACGCGATTTGTGCCCAATTTCACCCGATTATGGAGGATCGGGCTGAGAAATCGGGTGAAATTGCCTAAATCGCGCAGGGTATGACATCCGATCTGATGCGCGGTCCCGTGCGCATCGGATGAGATCGGTAGGTCGGACGGTCTGCACATAAGATAAATCTTATGTGCAGCCGGCAGGGAGCAGGTCCGGGGGAGCGGGGACCGGAGAGACGGGTCTGGCCCGGTCCGGGGGAGCTGCAGGAGGGGTAGTGGGCTAGTGGCAGGGGAGGTAGTGGCAGGTGGGAAGTGGGGACCGCAGAGCACAGTCCAGTCCCCGCGGTGGGAGAATAGAAAAAAAAATCCTATCAAACGACTGAGAGCTCAGCCAATCCGCGGCCATCTAGTCTTTTGAATAGGATGTTTTCTATTCTCCTGCTCGCCGCTACTCCGGGCTCTGCTCTCAGTTCCCCGCGGCGATCGGGAGAATAGAAAACATCCTATTCAGAAGACTGGGTGGTCCCTGATTGGCTGAGCTCTCAGCCAATCAGCGGCCACCTAGTCTTTTGAATAGGATTTTCTTTTATTCTCCCGCCGAGGGGACCGGACTCTGCTCTGCGATCCCCGCTCCCGGCCTGCCTCTGCCTTTCTGCCCCCACCCTGCCTGCAGCTCCCCCCAGACCCTGCTCTCCTGCAGCTCCCCCGGGTTTACATGTGATAAATTGATCCGATTTATCACATGTGAAAAATGGCACATCAATTGCCAAATCATATCAGGAGCTGCCGGGGGAGCTCGAGGGAAGTCAGGGCTGACATTAGGCCGACTTGTCCTTAGGCAGAAGCTGGTTGGCAACTTTTAGCCTGGGGGGCAAGTCCAGAGCACTGGCCCATAAGTAACAGCGCATCATTAAAATGGAGTTTTAAAAATATAACGACACCACAGGCTTCTCCCCCTGTATAAAAAACAGGACACCACAGGCTGCTCCCCCTGTATAATATAATAAATGTAATGCCATGACACATAAATTATTATACAGGGGGAGCAGCCTGTGGTGTCATGGCATTATTATTATTATTATACAGGGGGAGCAGCCTGTGGTGTCATCATGGCAGGCTGCTCCCCCTGTATAATAAATCATGCCACCCTGACTGAGCCATAATTCACGTCATGCCACCCTGACTGGGCCAAACATCATGTTATGCCACCAGGCCTGAGACAAAATTCATGTTATGCCACATGGATTGAGAAAAATACATATATTTCAGGGACGAAGGAACAGGGACCACAGGGAGGCATGGACCAGGGCAGGGGAATGCAGGGACCGGGGGGATTCATGGACTGGGGACACACACACACACGCAGGGACCAGGGAGGATGCAGGGACCGGGAGGGTTCATGGGCCGGAGGGACGAAGGAACGGGGGACGCAGGGGCCAGGGGGCACGCAGGGACCAAGGGGGCGCAGGGCCCGGGGAGGACGCAGGCAACGGGGGGGGGGGGGGCATGCAGGGATAGGGATATGGGGTTCACAGGAACTGGAGGGAGGGGGATGCAGGACCCGGGGAGGACACAGGGGCCGTGGGAAGGCCTCATTATTTTAATGAAAAATTCCTAAATAAATATATAGATAGCTAACTTCCTAAGTGCCCCTTGTAGGCATACTTAGGAATACTTTTTTTATTCTTAACAGGATCAGTATGCAGGCAGACAGATAGTGAATTATTATGCAAGCCACATGTTCAGGTGACAGTCATAGGGTGACAGTCGGGGCTCGTGGCGGGGGTGATGGGAGAGAGGAATTCAAGAAAGCAGCCAAGGCATAGTGGGTGGGGGGAGAGGTGTTGGATACACTTACAGTCACTGCCGCACTCGTCCTCCTGCTGCCTGGCTCTCCTGGACCCGCTGACTGACACTGCTGCTGCTGCAGCACGGCTCCCTCTCTGCTGCCTTCAACTCTGGGGCCGGACACTTCCACTGCCCGGCTCTCCTGGTCCAGGTCCAGGTCCTGCTCACTGACACTGCCGCTGCGCACTTCTCCCTCTCTGCTACGGCTGCTTCTTCAACTCTGGGCTTTCCTGCTCAGGCTGCCGCAGCCAGAGATACTCGTCTCCGCTGCCCCGGCAGCACGGCTGCTTCCCACACAACCCCGCGGTGGCCGGCATTTAGATATCATGACGCCGGACATACGTCATGACGTCGCGCCTGCAACTCTGGGGAGCCATGTTTAAAAGACTACAGGAACATGGCCGCCGGCATTGTAAGCATATATAAGGTGGCCGCGGCCCGCAGCAGTCCAGCCAGAGCGGCCTGGGGGGCACATGGCACCCTGCCCCCCGGCCCAGCCCGCCCCTGTCCTTAGGACAAATCGGCCTAGTGCATGGGGGCCTTTAATTTTGCGTGTACCTTCCACATCATTCGATGGTCAACATCCATTCGCAGCCGTATGGGCAAATTTGCCCTGCAAAGGGGGGCAGCGGCCTGTGCGAGTAGGCTTAAAAAGACACGCAGCACTGCGAACTTCGCAACGCTGCCCGTCAACTAGAATAACCTCCAAAGACCAATGTTATAGTAGGAAGACAGTTAAGACACAAGACACCCCCCATTAGTCGTGTTGTATGTGTGCCCGGGCACAGGACCGCCTGGGTACAGCTGTCTAACCCCCCCCCAGGAAACCAGCACACTGCCTCCCCCTCCCGGAACCAGCGGCCCCCCAGCACAGTGCTGCCTGCAGAGTGCCAAGCCTAGGACACTGAAGGGCTCGGCCCTCTGCAGGCTGCACTGTGCACTCCGGACTCGGCCGAAGGTGGAGGCGCCGGATGGCGATGCCGTGTGAAGGTAATGGTAATGGGGAGGCGGGATGCAGGGGGGGAGCATGCGGGGGGCAGGGGGGTAGCGCTGTGCCGCTGGGGGCCCGGACTGTAGGTCAGTCCCGGGCCCCAACAGTTCTTTTGGTGGCCCTGCCCGGGCAATCTGACCACAGATCCGACATGATGACGGTACGGACCAGTATAACCGTGTCTGTATCTAAACCTGTCTCTTTATCTCCCTACAGGGCTGATACTGCTGCTCGTTGTATTGGTTCTCATCCGATGTTTCTGCTGCTGTTGCTGTGACTGCGAGTCTTCCGATAGGGTAATGCAAACGTTCTTCTGACCTATGAAATACAAGCAAATGCCTAGGGCAGCGGTGGTAAAACCCATTCTGCAAGATCTACCAACAGTCCATGTTTTCCAGGCCACAGGTAGAATGTGTAGGTTGGGAATGAATACTGGCCTAGAGTGTTTGTGCTCCATGGTGGAATTGGCTGCAATTTAAGTTTGTATAAGTTTGTAGACAACTTGGCTCCCAGTGCGGACACAAAAAAATGCCCCCCCCCCCCCCCCCCCCGTGCCCCATGGACACTACTTAAATGAAACACTTGCACGCACTTGCAAGGAAACAAAGGGGAATATGGCCTCACTGCAATATTTTGCTATGGGGCCCATGAAATTGTAGTTACACCCTTGGCTACAGGCATGTAACACCTGACAACGGCATTATAAACCCTGGCAATGAGCATGTAACCGTTATCAACGAACATGTAGGGAAAATAAAATATAATTAATGGGGGTGGGGGGTCTTAGAATGCACACCCTATTTACATGAGGTGCTATCATGCTGGGACTTGCAAAGAAAAAACATACTCCATATTATTAATCAATAATAGAGGTTCACAGTGACCTCGTATCTCTGGTGGGTCCCTAATACTAAGTTTGAATCTGGGGCGCGGAACCCCAAAAAAGCCGGCATAGGCCAGTCACCCACAAGGCAGCACACGAGTGAAAAACTAAGCTATAAGTGTGTTAATAAGAAAGAAGCAGGAGCTAGAGGTTAAAAAGTGTCACAGACAGTGGGACAGATGCACTGAGCTTCAAAAGTGATAAAATGGAGAGTGATAAGCAGCCAGCCAATCAGCTCCTACCTGCCATGTCACATGCTGTGTTTGAAAATTGTCAGACAGGAGCTGATTGGTTGGTTGTTTATCACTCTCCATTTTATCACTTTTGAAGCTCAGTGCATCTGGTCCATAGACTGTGTGACTGGACCCTGGTGAGCAGTATGTGTCCCAAGCTATATTCACATTAACGATATTGGTGGTGGTCCTGGACAACCACTATTGTTAACAACATCATTTAGTGACGTTACGAGTCCCTCACTGAACATGCTGTCATTGACGTTCTACAGTAGGCAGATTTGACTGCATGTTCAGAGGACAGGGAGGTGGGGGAGTTAATTACCTGTGGTCAGTTAGCGATATAGTGGTTACACACCTGACACATTAATATGCACCACAGTATGGCAACCTACTTTTTAAATGATTGCTCATTGTCCAAGGTTTCATTGCATTGGCTGCCTTACTTAGGTCACTGCAGCATCTCTCCCGGTGGATCCCAGCAGTTCAGCGGTCCTGGCATTTCCGGATATCGCTGTTGCACCTGGCTCCTTGTCCCTTGTCAATGCCACCCCCCCCCCCCCCCCCCAAAAAAAAAGATAGCCACTGCCAGCTCTAGCATACTTCAGAACTGTCTCGGCCAGTGGCGTAGCTACGTTTTGGGCGCCCCCCCCCATCACCGCCCCGCCGAGCACCCCTACCCCGCCGCCCATGCAAACCCCCCCTCAATCCCCCACAGCCTTACCTATAGCGCTGGTCCCGGCGGCTCCGTTCTTCTGCTGAGGACCACCAGAAAATGGCCAGCCCCATACAGCAGACAGTTTCAGAGAACTGTGTGCTATATGGGGGCGGCCATTTTGTGGTGGTCCTCAGCAAAAGAACGGAGCCGCCGGGACCAGCGCGATAGGTAAGTCTGCGGGGGATTGAGGGGGGGTTTAACTATAGCACCGCAGCCCCTGGCGCCCCCACATGCACAGCGCCCCCCCCCCCCCCCGCGGTGGCGGGGGCTGCGGTGCTATAGTTACGCCCCTGGTCTCGGCTGAGGCGGCAGTAATTAATACATTCAGGAATAAAGAGATATTAAAATAAAAAATATATATATATATAAAACCAAAAATTATTCAAAAGAAGAAAACATTTCGAAAAAATGAATGCATTATTAAATTGTGACTACTATAAGACGACGGTAATGGGAAAGTTGGTTGTTCTGAACAAAGCAAAAAAAAAGTTCTATCACAGCCAAAAAACATCCTTTTCTGTCAGCAACTGGGCCAATAATACGCCCCAAAATAAAAGAAAAACCTAAACTAACATCAACACTGGGTTCAGTATGATTTCCCAACAGTCAAGATACCAGCCACCATTGGCCGACAGTCAAAATACCGACACGGTTAAAATGCCTACATGCATTATACCAATATGGTCAAAATGCTGACATTTAAAATGTGGACATGGTAAAAAGTCATCATGATTTTTTGGGGTGTCTGTCGACATAAGTGTACCACGTTCCCTCACATAGCTCGCTGCACTAACCACGCTGCGCTCGTCAATATGTCAACATTTTAAATGTCGTAATTTTGACTATGTCGGCATAATGCATGTATGGATTTGTAATGTATCGGTATTTCGATTGTCAGTAACATGACTGCATACCTCACCAGTAATCAACTAAACAATCATACAAGTAATATAATTTAAAAAATAATATATATACACTATATATATTAGGAGGAAACATTTTTCCTATGCACATCAGACTTCCTGTTTCCTGATAGACGCTTGAGAACCTGGAAGAGGAGAGTATTTGTCCCATTCCGTGTTTCCTATGTATAGCAGACTATTGACACAGCGTACCATTGCTGCTATCAGGGAATTGTGCAATACAATGATGCCTGTTGTATGTTTAGTTGCCTTTCTGTATCGCTAATCTCGGGAAGATAACAGGAGACACCTGTGTAATCTCCGGATTAGAAAATTAGTCTTCTCGCAACAAAAAACAGATAACATTATTAGCTCATAAAATAATAAAGTACTTCATCATAGTAAGGACCAGGAATGCCGGTCACCTGGAGCTGCGGTGTACTCGCGCCTGTGCATTCATATTAACGGCTAAATACTGGGGGATGGATGATGGCATAGACAGCGGCTAGATCGACAATTAATAGGTCGACACTTAAAAAGTCAACATGAGTTTCTAAAGTATTTTTGGAGTCAATGTCAACACCTGAGCGCGTGGAACTCCATTAGTGTAGTGCACCCCCTCACATGGCTCACGTCACTTGCCATGCTTTGGGCCCAATTGAAATCCATGTGCATGTTAAAGTATGAGGGGAAAAAATCGTGAAAAAATCATGTCATGTCGACATTTTGCATTTGTCAACCTTTTGTCAATGTCAACCTGATGCATGTCGAACCATACATTGTAGACCTATCATCTGCATCCCTAATTACTGATGGTTACTATACTTTAAAAGGATCTAACAGAAACTTGGAGAGCGATAAGGAGGACAGAGATAAAGTACCAGCCAATCAGCTCCTAACTCATTTTTCAGACACAGCCTGTAACGTGGCAGAAAGGAGCTGATTGGCTGGTACTTTATCACTCTCCCACGCTTAGTACATAGACCCCTGAATGTTGAACATGCTCAGGGGTAAATTTACTTCTAAAAATGAAAAGTGATGTTGGGCCATAGCGACCAATCAGATTCAATTTTTTTTTTGCTGTTGCATCCTAGAAAATAATAGAAATAATCTGATTGGTTGCTATGGGAAACAGCACCTCTTAATTTTAAGAAGCTTTAGTGAATGTACCCAATTTGTTCATGTAGCGGCAGCCATTTTGTGTGTGATGTTCAGGAGAATGCAGCTTGTGAGCCAGCGATAGCACTAGCCACTGTCGTATCGTAACATTGGGTAACCGGCATGGTAATGCAGTGCTTGGCAACAAAACAACCCCAAAGCTTAAGAATTATCCTATTGATCAGGACAAGAACCGTAGCATAAAATAAATCCAGGTACATGAAGAGTATAACCCAGGTATGTCCAAACGATGGCCAGTGGCGTAACTACGTTTTGGGCGCCCCCCCGCCAAGCACCCCCAATCCCCCGCCGCCCATGCAAACTCCCCCCCCAATCCCCTGCAGCCTTACCTATCGCGCTGGTCCCGGCGGCTCCGTTCTTCTTCTGCTGAGGACCACCACAAAATGGCCGCCCCCATACAGCAGACAGTTTCAGAGAACTGTGTGCTATATGGGGGCGGCCATTTTGTGGTGGTCCTCATCAGAAGAACGGAGCCGCCGGGACCAGCGAGATAGGAAAGTCTGTGGGGGATATGGGGGGGGGGGGGGGGGTGTGTAACTATAGCACCGCAGCCCCCGGCGCCCCCACATGCACAGCGCCCCCCCCGCGGTGGCTGCGGTGCTATAGTTACGCCGCTGACGATGGCCCTCCAGCTGTTGTGAAACTACAAATCCCATCCTGCCTTGCCACAGTTTTGCTATTAGGGGATGCTTAAACTGTGGCAAGGCATGCTGGGATGTGTAGTTTCACAACAGCTGGAGGACCACAGTGGCCATGCCTGGTAAAAAACCCTTTGTAGGACTTGAACACACTTTTGTCATGATAACTAATATATTCAGATACTGGCTTGTGCTTCATTCTTGGGGGCGAATGTGTCCCAGTTATACTTCTTGTTTGACTGTTCATTGCAGGTTGGATTTTCTGAAGTATGCTTTATCCCCCCTCCCCTAACGCAAGTACAACCACCGGTTAGCCATCACGTGAAACGCATTCACATGCGTTCACATCACTAGCACGCAAGCATCCATTTTTAAAACACCAGGTGGTACCCGGCCTTATACAGGAAGATAGGTAACTGCGCTAGATATATGACAATATAATATTAAAAAACAAACAAATTTAATTTCGCATAAATGATAACATATTGACAGGACAATACACATAAAAGGAATCAATCAATAAGGAATGTTTAAAATGTCATTGATGTAATAAATAGGTACAATGACCTTATTTTGGATAGTCACGCGTTTAGCCACCAGTACTGGGGAAGTCCGTCCAGGTATTTGTATATATACAGTGGATACCAGAGTCCTTGCGGAATTGGAGCTCCTCCCTTTATTTAGAAATTGGAGCCGGGTCCTTAGGAGGGGGCGTTCCTCCAGATGATCTCTTAGCCACAGCAAGGGAATGTGGAAAGGCGCCTCTGGTAAAATGCCAAGGATGGTAGCCGCTGGATGGTAGTCGGCAGTTGTTTAGTGCAGTGGGTGCTATATGCAAATATAAAAATTGATGGTGCAAGTTCCTACGCGTTTCACCGGCCGGCCTTATGCAGTTTGTGCAGCTTGGTCTCCTTGATAAGTGTCTCAGCAGTCTGAGACGAGGAATATTTATAATGGCCATTATGCCATGGTGGCGATTGCTGACCGCACTGTAACCGTTTACTAGAACCCCCCCACCTGAGGTATAATACTCTTGTCTGTTCCTGGTCTCCACAGAAAAAATACAAACAGAAAGTTGGAGTCGATAACCTCGCCATGGAGCCGTAATCCCGCCTACCTCTGCTGATGGACAGCTTGGGGAGCCAATAAATTAGAATCTCTTGAGGCCCTCTATTCTCATCTACTTCAATGAAATCCATTTGATTAAAGAATAGTATTGAAGAACTATCTGCATTATTACTGTCCGAGAGGAGAAACTTCTGCAATGATGTCTCTGCTGTACGTTTCCTCGATTTATTATACGTATGTAGAAAAGCTTGTCATTGCCGCACCAATCGACACACGCGACGCGCTATGTATGTACTAAAAAACATTCTTTTTATTTCAATTTACCCCCCCCCCCCCCCCCCCCCCGATTCCCCCCTCCTATATCCTATGCAGTTCTATTCCTGATTGGTCAAAGGTTTTTTGAAAAAATAACAGAGAATATTAATTAAATCTAATGTCATCTAATAGAGAATTCATTAAAAAACATGCCTTGCACCTACAATGTCTAGTTCGACATTCAATAGGTCAATACCACATGGTTAACATGAAGAAAAGATCGACACAAGCAATTGGTCAACGCATGAAAAGGTCGACATAAGTTTTTTTTACAATTAAAAAAATAATATTTCTTAGCAATGGTCCCGAAGCATGGCCAGGCGATGCAACACTAAATAAGGGTCCACATGATCAGCGTTCGACATGAAGAAACACACACACACAAAAAACCTCATGTCGACTTATTCACGAGTCAAACGTTTGCATATGTCGACCTTTTAGGGCCGATATAGACATGTCTGTGAGCTATACTCAGACTGGCCCGCTGGGTACCGTGGGATTCACCAGAGGCCCAGGAGATTTAGGAAAATAAAAGTTTATTAGGGGGGCGGGGCCTTACACAAACTTTTTCTAGGTTAATGCCGCTGGGCAGCCAATCGCTACTGACTGACCCGCCATCTGCAATATTACTTTATCGCCGCTGGGCAGTCATCAGCTATTGGAGTAGCCCAGCGGCGGTGGCAGGGTAATTTTGGCTCCATTCCCAGAGGAGCCGTGCGGGCGGGTGAACGTCAAGTGCTGGACCTGCTCCCTACATTCAACTGGTGAGCACCTAGTCCAGTCCCAGTCCGACACTGGCTATACCAAACCCAATACACCTACAGGCCCGATGTACTAAAGAGGAAATGCGGTAAAACAAGGATTTTACCATACTTCCAAATGCAATAGGGACCTTATTCTGGTCCGATCGCGCAGGGGTGCGAAGTTTTACAACTGCGCATATACAGCGGTTGACTGTGCAGGCGGCATTAAAATGACAAAGTAGCGAAATTCACATCTTTGTGTGTCAACCAGAATAAGGGCCTAAATTCCCTCGGACGGGGTTCCATTGCGAAGGGTAACACTGGCCCTGACACCGATCCGTCCCAGCATGGCCTACAGCTACCCGCATCTCTCTATGTATGTGCAGGGGGACTCCTGGGTCACAGACCCGGAAGTCCAGGGACCAGCAGCCAATGCATAGCGCAGATCTTATTGGGAGAGCCACCCTTTGCGCTACTCATCTCATATGTTAGAATCGTTGTGATGTATTCTGGGATGTACCACCAGTGCAGATGTACAATACCCGGCCTCTAGCAACCGGCGAATCCGCGATCAGCTCTCTCTGTACAATACCCCCTCTAGCAAATCCGCTGTCAGCTCTCTCTCTCTCTATACAATACCCCCTCTAGCGACTCCACGGTCAGCTCTCTCTCTGTGCAATACCACACATCTAGTGCCTGCCAAATCCGTGGTCAACTCTCTCTCTCTGGGCAATACGTGATAAAGGTTAAAAAGACATTTCTGGATTGTTCTTAATGTTTTGTAAATAAATTCAATTTCCTCTAAACTGTCTCTTGGTTTTTGGGTTTTGCCTTGCATTAACTCTGGAATGCCTGGAGCAATTTACACCAAACTTGGAACACATATGACTTACAATCTGGAAATAAATACTGTGGGGGGTAAGACACCCCTAGCCGTGGGCCTAAATGGGGTCTGGACGCTACACAAAGTGGGTCAGGGAAGCAAGATATGGAAGCCTTGCAAAACATAGAGGGGCTAGAGAACATTGTTTGGGTCCAGATTAGTTCCACAGCCAATAACACCCGCAATCCCGACACCGCCGGGGTCCCGGGGGCCCAAAAAGGGTCCGACCACTACACAAAGTGGGTCAGGGAAGCAAGATGTGGCAGAGTTGCATAACATAGAGGGGGAAGAGCGCATGGGGTTTAAGAACAACAAAACTGTGCTCCGATCCGTGAGCCCACAGCAGACAGGTGTATGCCGGTCACACCATGGGCCCACCACAGACAGGCGTATGCCGGTCACACCATGGGCCCACCGCAGACAGGCGTATACCGGTCACACCATGGGCCCACCACAGACAGGCGTATGCCGTTCACACCATGGGCCCACCGCAGACAGGTGTATGCCGGTCACACCATGGGCCCACCGCAGACAGGTGTATGCCGGTCACACCATGGGCCCACCACAGACAGGTGTATGCCGGTCACACCATGGGCCCACCGCAGACAGGTGTATGCCGGTCACACCATGGGCCCACCGCAGACAGGTGTATGCCGGTCACAGCATGGGCCCACCGCAGACAGGTATATGCCGGTCACAGCATGGGCCCACCGCAGACAGGTGTATGCCGGTCACACCATGGGCCCACCGCAGACAGGTGTATGCCGGTCACACCATGGGTCCACCGCAGACAGGTGTATGCCGGTCCCACCATGGGTCCACCGCAGACAGGTGTATGCCGGTCCCACCATGGGTCCACCGCAGACAGGTGTATGCCGGTCCCACCATGGGCCCACCGCAGACAGGTGTATGCCGGTCACACCATGGGCCCACCGCAGACAGGCGTATGCCGGTCACACCATGGGCCCACCGCAGACAGGCGTATGCCGGTCACGCCATGGGCCCACCGCAGACAGGCGTATGCCGGTCACGCCATGGGCCCACCGCAGACAGGCGTATGCCGGTCACGCCATGGGCCCACCGCAGACAGGTGTATGCCGGTCACGCCATGGGCCCACCGCAGACAGGTGTATGCCGGTCACACCATGGGCCCACCGCAGACAGGTGTATGCCGGTCACGCCATGGGCCCACCGCAGACAGGTGTATGCCGGTCACGCCATGGGCCCACCGCAGACAGGTGTATGCCGGTCACACCATTATCCCACCACAGACAGGTGTGTGCCGGTCACACCATGGGCCCACCACAGACAGGTGTATGCCGGTCACACCATGAGCCCACCGCAGACAGGTGTATGCCGGTCACACCATGGGCCCACCGCAGACAGGTGTATGCCGGTCACTCCATGAGCCCACCGCAGACAGGTGTATGCCGGTCACACCATGAGCCCACCGCAGACAGGTGTATGCCGGTCACTCCATGAGCCCACCGCAGACAGGTGTATGCCGGTCACACCATGAGCCCACCGCAGACAGGTGTATGCCGGTCACACCATGGGCCCACCGCAGACAGGTGTATGCCGGTCACACCATGAGCCCACCGCAGACAGGTGTATGCCGGTCACACCATGGGCCCACCGCAGACAGGTGTATGCCGGTCACACCATGAGCCCACCGCAGACAGGTGTATGCCGGTCACACCATGGGCCCACCGCAGACAGGTGTATGCCGGTCACACCATGGGCATGGCGAGCGGTTACGGATAACGCCGGATACCTCAGCTCGTATTCTATAGGACTACTTACCAGCCTGTCAAAATGACTGAACACAGGCCCTTATTCTAGTTGACTTGGACAGATGCATATTTCGGACGGCCACCGAGTGTTCTTAGCCCCACCTACCGTATGGATCGCTCACACCGTCCGAATGCTGTAAGACGCCGAACGAACGGACCGCGAGTGGATGTTTCATGTGAGCAACTCCCCCATCTGTGGGAACCTCCCCCTTCCTCCGATGGTCGCCGACCATCGAATGATGGAACGAGAGGTCAGACAGCTCCGAGTGCTCCAGACCACTCGGACATTTCTCCGTATGAAAGCAGGGATATGGGCGGGCAGCTGGCATCCGGGTATGTCAGCTGTCCGCACCCCACACGGCCGGATTACCATACGTATGCCCAGCGTTTTCATGGGCCTATGAAACGCGGGGCGTACAAATATGTTAATGAGCCCAAACAGCCCTTCACGCCCTCTCCACCCCCTGCTCAGATTGTTTTCTGTACAGAATTCACGCCGTGTTCGGACGTGTGTGGCGTTCGCACATGCGCAGAAATGCCTCTACACATGTGCAAACACAAAACGTCGCCGCACCCGACCGCACACGCAGCCGTCTGACTTAATCATAATAAGGGCCATAATGTCAGTGCCAGAGGCTGTGGGCGTCCAAACGGAGCAGCACCATCTAGTGGCCGCCGGTGTGCAAAACATTGGAATTGAGAAGTTTTAACCTTTTTTATTATGTAGGATTTCTGTTTTATGCAAGAATCTACTTGTGATGAAATCATCAGCATGCAGAACATGCATCTGTTTGGTGAACAATCTAGGTACGGACAGATACACGGAGAAGGTTGTTTGCAAAAGAACCAACAAAGTTAAGTAATATGAATTCTTGTAATGGAATCAGATGCTTAACAGCTCCCAAAACGTTACTTTCTACAGAGAATATTTATGGGGAGCAGTTTTCCAGTATAAGAATTAATATAACAGGTAAGTTATAAAGGGGCAGAAGTATTCAGCCTTGAGAAGCGATAAAGTGGAAGGTGATAATGCAACAGCCAATCAACTCCTGTCAAACCCATCCTGTAGCCTGGCAGCTAGGAGCTGATTGGCTGGTGTGTTATTACCTCCCACATTATCGCTTCTCCAAGATTAATACATCTGCCGGTACTCTTTACTTAGTTGGGCGCCCGTCGCGGGCATCGCGGGTACATTTATGTCTGGCCGCGACGCGACCGACGCGATGCCCGCGATTTCCCATTGAAACCCATGTTAAACATGGAAATCGTGTCGGTCGCGTCGCGGCCGGCCATAAATGTACCCGCGATGCCCGCGACGCGATGCTCCCGATTTGCCATAGGAATCAATGTTAAAAGGCCCGATGGACACGATTTTACTGTGAAATGCCTCAATGGACCCGATTTGGCCATAGGAATCAATGTTAAATGGGCCACAGAGCCCAAATAAGCACAATTAACCCTTAAATGTCCCCCCCAATTTTTAACGCCACCCCACCCCGAAGCGTGGCGAGCGGCGGCGGTACGCGTCCTCCGACCTTTTCATGCCCTACTATCCACTAGGGCGTGGAGTGAGAATAGAATAGTGTGGCGAGCGCAGCGAGCCACCGAGCCCGAAGCGTGGCGAGCCCCGCGAGGGGACGCGGATACCTTCACAGTTATACGCGTCCCCTCGCGGGCTTCACAGGTGTCCGTGGCGACGCGGACACCTGTGAAGCCCGCGAGGGGACGCGTCTACCTGTGAAGGTATCCGCGTCCGCTCGCCACGCTTCGGGCTCGCCACACTATTCTATTCTCACTCCACGCCCTAGTGGATAGTAGGGCATGAAAAGGTCGGAGGACGCGTACCGTGTGTGGCGTGGCGACGCGGACACCTGTGAAGCACGCGAGGGGACGCGTCTACCTGTGAAGGTATCCGCGTCCGCTCGCCACGCTTCGGGCTCGGTGGCTCGCTGCGCTCGCCACACTATTCTATTCTCACTCCACGCCCTAGTGGATAGTAGGGCATGAAAAGGTCGGAGGACGCGTACCGCTGCGCTCGCCACGCTTCGGGTTGGCGTGGATCGTGGGGTGGCGTTAAAAATTGGGGGGGACATTTAAGGGTTAATTGTGCCTATTTGGGCTCTGTGGCCCATTTAACATTGATTCCTATGGCCAAATCGGGTCCATTGAGGCATTTAACAGTAAAATCGCGGTCAATCAGCCTTTTTAACATTGTTCCCTATGGGAAAATCGCGGTCATCGCGGTCATCGCGGGCATCCCGATTTACCCGCGATGACCGCGATTTTTACCCCCGACGCCCGCGATTTCAATCGCTGGCGCCCATCTAGGTAAAGAGTACCCATCTGCCCTCCAGTCAGCCATTGTACTAGGGAAAACCTGCTGTAACAGCTAAGATCTATCATCTACCATTAGTCTGTTCCTTCCTTACGACTTTACTGCTTTAATTAATAAAAAAAAAACTACATTTGAGAATGTTCATTAGAGTGACGAGACAAATCCTCACTCGCTGTATGAAATCCAGTGTTCTGGGTATGTCTCTACGATACTGTAGTAGGACCGATAGTTTGATGATTTTGGCCAATAAAGGTTGATCACTTCTAAAAAGAAATGATTTCTGCAGCGATAAGGGAATTTGGAGCAGATAACATTTCATAGGGATCTATCAATTTAGGGGTAGTTAAAGCGGAGAGAGATAATACATTTAGTGACAGTACAACCAATCTGCTATTGTCAATTTACAAACTCAAGCGCATTGGCTTCTTATTATATTCTCTCCCTCCAATCTACGCGAATAATCTCACCCTTAGTTTCCAGAGCCGGACGCGTTTCATCGGTCACTGACAGCTTCTTCAGATACGGAACAGGTTGGTGATTAAAGTGGCAAAACTTGTGGGTTATGGTATGAAACAGACCGACTCATGATAGACAGTCATGTGGTTGACAGGGTCAAAAGGTTGACAGGTAAAAGGTCAACATGGTTAAAATGTCGACATAAAAAAGGCCGACAGGTAAAGCTCAACATGGTCAAAAGCTCAACATGTTTTTAGGGTGGCTATGTCGACATGGACACAGTCTAAGTGGACCATTGCGCTCGGCACACTATTTCATTCTCCCTCCACGCCATAGTGGATGGTAGGGCATGAAATATCGTCTGTCGGCACATGTCGGCTGAATATTTTGCAAAAAAATGTTGACCATGTCAACCTATTGTGTGTCGACCGTTAAACCCTGTCCATCATTAGTGGCCAACCATACAACTGTCTATCATGAGTCAGTCTATGATCAGGCCGGATACCAAGCTTGTGGCGTATTAACAAATGATGTGGTCCTGCTGACAGTCCCCGGCAGGTATTTATTGGGACTTCTACGGTAAAGCATGCGACAGTTCTGGAAGACCTTGTATACAGTACAGCAGGAAAGTTATTCGTTAACCACGGACTGAGGGTTGCACAGAAACGCAGAGCAAAGTGTAAGAGGCTTTAGGCTTCTTTGGTAAAATAAAATCTCTTCCTCGTTTTGCTGCGCTCTCTGCCAGCAATCACTGATTAATTGGCTGCTTCTGCCCGGCCTGTGCCCTGACTTGATCACACACCTAGCGTTGTGGCGTTGCCATGCCAGCTGGGACTAGAGATTAGGTAATTGTTAATAGCTCCAGGTAGGGCAGTGCTAGGAAGGATGAGGCGAGAGATTACTGCTGCCACCTGCTGCTACACTGATTGAACGGCTGGTGCCTGGCATCCTCTATAGGAACAGCGCATGTGGACGGTAAGCTGGGGACAGGCACCTTAATGACATTGTTGTTCTCATGCTGCACGTGGTGTTGCCACTGTTGTGTATAGTTTATTTTGTACACACTGCGTGGCACCGCATATATAAAGGTACACAAACAATTCCATTTGTAACACTCTGATGAGGAGGGTGTGAGATGGTCCCCAATCGCTGCCATGGGGACAATACTTAATATTTTGCATCGTCACAGACAAAAGTATTGCCACCAATTAGCAATGAACTATTCCCAGGGCAGGTGAGCGATAGGCAAGTGCCCTACAGTGGTTACAAAGCCAGTAGGCTGGTTTAGAGCAGGCAGATAAGACAGCCACCACTAGATGGCGCACACCTGCCAGTGTTCCACCATTAAAACATCCTAGGAACTGTATAACAGTGTTAAGTTATGTCTCCACAGTTGGGATCATGCCCCCCCACCAAGCTCTTAAACTGCCCATACACTAGAGTGAGTCACATGTGATTCGGGATCTGGTATTGTGATGATCAATCCGTCCAAATCACGTGATTGACAGCAAATCCGATGTGATGCGCATCAAGGCCGAGCAAGCTTGGCTTAGATCGCATCAATATATCATAAATTAAACCGATTAATACCTTTTTATTTAAAACTTGAGAGTGGTTCAAACACATTGGTTGAAGTATTAATTATCAAACGCAATCTGCTCCCAACTGTCATGTGTTTGAAAAACGACAGCTGGGATCTGATTGGCTGGACCATTATTTACCATCAGCAATGAGTTTGATCACTCGTTGATAAATGGGCCGCTCAGTATCTGTAAATTGGTGCACAAATGGCAGTATCTGTAGCCTGTGTTCTGATAGGGGGCGGCAACTCGCCCCATCTCCTCTGACCCGAAGCAGCAGAGAATGACTGCTGCTTGAGAAGTGTAGCGTTAAACATTAGCCTAAGTGGAGACACGCTGCAAGGAGCAGAAAAATGTGATTTAAATGAATCAATAACTTCATTAACCATCACGCTGCACCCATCAGGGTGTCTGAGTCCTACAATTACCTGCTGTTAAAAATCAATTTGAAAATTGTGCAAACCCGAAGTCTCTTAAGGGGTGCACACGCTCTTCGATTTTGATAGATGTCAAAATCGAATCGAAAAACCTATCAAAATCAAACGGTTTTTAAGACACTTTCGATCCCAATTCGACGCGAGCTCCCATTTTTCTCTATATCAAAACTAAAAAAGACTGTTCAGGCGAGGAAATATCGCATTCAATCCAGTAAATCGAATGTGTAGACTGTGGCTTGAATGCACATTGAAATCAATATTGAATGCAAAAAGTGTGTTTTTTTTTTTTTTTCAATTAATCCAGAATCCTAACGACAGAAAGGCGATTCCATACACTATTTCTGTTGTTGGCATCTACGATCTGAATGGTCTAAAGTTTGATGTTCTGGGATACGGTCACTAGGTCGACATGCATGAATGTCGAAATTACAAAAAGGTCGACATGGGGTTTTCACTTTTTTTTTTTGTGCTGACAGGCGGTATTTCATGCCCTACCATCCACTACTAGGGCATGGTGGGAGAATAAAATAGCGTGCCCAAAGCATGGCGAGCACAGTGTCCATGTTGACATAAATAATAATTAAAAAAAGACCATGTCGACCGTCTACCTTCCCCATATCAAACTTATGCCTGTGTCGACCTTCAGTTATATCGACCTAGTTGGTGGTTATCCAATGATCCATACACAATATTCCATAACCTTGGGAAAAGCGTTCATTAATAAACAATTGGTGAAGTGTGAACCCATTGTGGCGCATGTAGTTGCTGAAATAGGCAGACGCCTGTGACATGGTGATACGGCTATGAGCGAGCAGCTGGTAGCGGGACGGATCGGGAGCAGGGGACATATCTTACACATACAGAAAATGAGGAAGTCCGACACCGTAACATAGAAGCCTATTGTTGCACAGGCACGTCTTTATTTCCAAACATTTCCAGCACACTATTTACAATGGAAGAACACTCCCTGAATAGAACGGACGGCCAGAGCCATTACAGAAAGCACCGACGCAGCCCAGCTGTCCATACACGGTGCAATGTGCTCTGTGAGTTTTGCACTAGATCGCATGGCATGCGATACTTTTTGCACTTTGCGATGCGATGTGCGCGGCACCTTTAGAGTCTGTCTGTTCCTGGCACTTCTGTACAAGCCATTCTAGAGAGTGTTGTGCATTAACTGGCAGCCACAGCAAAACAATGCTAAGGAGGACAGATACGGAATAAAAAGAGGTAGAACAATAATTTGTGGTAAGGTGAAAACGGCAACACACAGATCTAAATGGTTCTCTTGTACAATCTACTCTGAGTACTGATCAATTACCACTATGATACGAGAACAAAGGAAAAAAATCATAATCTGTAGTGCCATCATGTGGCCGAAAAGCTAACTGCAGTTTCAACTTAAGTCAATGGACAATGAAGGGGGCAAATTTACAAAAGCTTCTGAAAATAATAGGATGTTTCCCATAGCAACCAATCGAATTCTGTGTATAATTTTTTTAGGATGCAATAGAGAAATCATCAACATTAGAAGCTTCAGTAAATTTTACTCCATTGGTTGTATTTACCAATATGGGAGTAATATTTCAGATGGGATGTTGCTATGGGCAAACAACTAGAATCTTATTTATTTAGTATCTGCTAAACTACACATCCCAGCATGCCCTGCTGGGATGTGTAGTTCCACAAGAGCTGGAGGGCCGAAAGTTCCCCATCCCTGGTCTAGAAGATCATAAAATCTCATTGGTTGCCCATAGCAACATCCCATCTGAAACAAAACTCCCATCTTAGTAAATAAACCACTGTCTAGTGCCTTGATGGCTAACCTTGACACTCCATCTGTTAAACTACACATCCCAGCATGCTCTGCAACAGATTTAGCATAGCCAAGTAGCACGACTGAAGCAGAGCATGCTGGGATGTGTAGTTCAAGAACAGCTGGAGTATCAAGGTTAGCCGTCTAGTGTCTGCTCTTCCACTTCTAACATTTTGTAAAACTTAATATGTAGTGCACATGATGCCACTATGGATCCCATATACAATGCGAACTGGGCGGGATCTTACTGCCCGGATTGCACTGCAATAGGCTTTCCCATAAGCGGCATTTAAAACAGATCAAAAGCAGGGACAAGAGCTCCGAAAGGAGCCCGTCCCTGTGCAGGCGCGATCAGTGCTGCCCAGCCCGATCATAGCAGGTGTCAGATTACCACTGCAGTCCCTCTGGAGGGGGGGTGGTCCTGATTAGTATATATGTGGTTAAACACCCTACTGTACATTATATCAGCGATACATAATCCAGAACACAAAGCCAACATCAGGGAGATTTATCTTTCAGTAAGTAACATGGTGGTTTACAGAGATCGGACCGTCACACACAAACTAGAGAAGGAATGGTAGTGTAGGGTATAGTTACATTTGTTCCATACAGGGTGGTCTGGTCGCCCTCATACAAACCAAGGAAACCCTGCCAAGATCGGAAAACTACTGCCCTTGTGGTTCCACCCTTCCACAAAGATCACAAACTATCCATTTAAGAGAGGGACTAAGTGCAAAGTATACATCAAGTTACAACATCCATGCACTATGACCCCAGTCCTGGTTTTCCGTTTCCCAGGTACGGCTTATGCTGCGTCACGGAGATGTGGATCCTCGGAGTCAGATTTTCTACAGGACATGAAAAGTCTCCTCCAGCAGTGAGATCACCACTTAGCGGCCATACTCCTACTCCAATCTAGGACTCCTCGAACCTTTACTTGTGAGGACTGTACAGGACTAGAGGCAGAGTAAAGCGGATGACAGGGGAAGGATACGGACAGGCTTACTATGGCCTAAAGTTCCAGTAGCTGGAGAAAATGGAGATCTGGAAAGGAAAGAACATTATAATGAAATAGTGGCACAGTCCCCCCCACTCCTCTAATATTACCTAGTAAGCCGGATCCCTGTTACAAAGGACATTGGGCCTAATTCAGGTTGGGTTGCAAACGCAAACTCTTTCTTTAATGAACAAAACAATGTTGGTGGGGCTGATGTAACATGTGCAGAGAGAATGACATTTGGCTGGGGTGTGTTGAAACAGATCAAAAGTGCAGTGTAAGAATAGAGCAGCCAGTATTTACTCTGCACAGAAAAAAAAATAACTCACCCAAATGTAACTCTCTGCACATGTTACATCTGCCCCACCTGTAGTGCAGCATGGTTTTGTCCATTAAAGAGGGCGTTTGCTTTTGCAAATCAACCCGAATCACCCCCATTCTACCATCCGCCACTCATTGCTAACATAGCTGCGTTTTGTAAAGCCATAGACTTCATGAAGGACGCTTTCCCAATAGAAGTGTTCCAAGGGCTTCCTTGATCCAATTGGATCCCTCTATGAACTTTGTGACATAAGTCCACAGGCTTCAATTAGGCAACACAGATGGCACGGTCTTCGAGGTCATATTGCATTGAGGAGCTTGTTGGATATGAGAAATGCAGCCCTTGCCGCTTCTGTTACTCTAGACGCTGGTGCAAATTGTGCCGCAGCTGGACAAATCCTGTCACCATGCAATATTATTTCACAGCGTAGTACTAGAGAATTTGAACACCCTGGCAAATAGTTGCCACGTTCTTGCTTGAATTAAGCATAGCAGGAACAGTGCCCCCAGTGGTCAGAATGAAAATCACAGTAGGTTTGCACTGACGCCATGCGATACTGACTTACTTTGTCCTTTAGTTGCTGACAGAGCTGGAGGGATACGGTGAAGAAGACCAGCGCATCGTTAAGCCACGGGACAACACACTCCACTTTATGAACATTGCTGACTTCAAAGCGCTGGTTGTTCAGCTCACTGGAAAGGAAGAAACGCAATCATAATCCGGAAATATCTGTGAGGTCAAACAGTGAGATCTGTACGCAAATCTTTGTATTAGAATCCTAACCAGACTATACAGTGCAGGATACGGAGGTGGGAGAGGTACCAGGGTCAGATTATTAGGTCGCTGCTGCGTAGCACAGAGTCAGGTGGGAGAGGTACCAGAGTCAGATTACAGGTCGCTGCTGCGTAGCACAGAGTCAGGTGGGAGAGGTACCAGAGTCAGATTACAGGTCGCTGCTGCGTAGCACAGAGTCAGGTAGGAGAGGTACCACGGTCAGATTACAGGTCGCTGCTGCATAGCACAGAGTCAGGTGGGAGAGGTACCAGGGTCAGATTATTAGGTCGCTGCTGCGTAGCACAGAGTCAGGTGGGAGAGGTACCAGAGTCAGATTACAGGTCGCTGCTGCGTAGCACAGAGTCAGGCAGGAGAGGTACCAGGGTCAGATTACAGGTCACTGCTGCGTAGCACAGAGTCAGGTGGGAGAGGTACCAGGGTCAGATTATTAGGTCACTGCTGCATAGCACAGAGTCAGGCGGGAGAGGTACAGGTCACTGCTGCGTAGCACAGAGTAAAGCGGGAGAGGTACCAGGGTCAGATTACAGGTCACTGCTGCGTAGCACAGAGTCAGGTGGGAGAGGTACCAGGGTCAGATTATTAGGTCACTGCTGCGTAGCACAGAGTCAGGCGGGAGAGGTAGAAGAGTCAGATTGCAGGTCACTGCTGTGTAGCACATAGTCAGATGGGAGAGGTACCAGGGTCAGATTACAGGTGGCTGCTGCGTAGCACAGAGTCAGATGGGAGAGGTACCACAGTCAAATCCCTTGTACAGTAGTGTATGATAGTGGTCTATGTGGTGACCATTATAAGCGAGTTATATGTATATACTCACAACATAGCTCCGGGATTATGCAGGACAGAACTGCCAGCTGGTCGGAAGTGCTGCAAATGGAACAGCAAACATTTAAAAAAAAAAAAAACACTTTTCTTCTTTGACTATTTTTAGTTAAAAACTCAATGAGTTGTCTATCTGAAATGATTGAAGACAGTATGTATTTAAAGAATAAGCTTTTAACGTTCAAAATGCTCTACATATATCTTGATGTAATATTTATCAGAGTTCTTAAATTGCTTCTATTGATCATAAGCTTATAAGAAAATTGTAAAAAATTGTAATGCATACTTTATATGTATTCTACGATTTTGCATTAATAAAATTGATATAAACGAACATTTAAAAAAAGACAGACCGTGATTAAGGGCCTGATTCTGGTTCACTTGCAAAAGCAAATTCTCGCTCTCTAATGGAAAAAACCCTGCTGCACTGCAGGGGGGGGGGCAGATGTAACAGGTGCAGAGTGTTATATCTGGGTGTTATTTTGTTTCTGTGCTGGGTAAATACTGACTGCTTTATTTTTACACTGCAATATAGATATCAGTTTGAAGTACACCCCCACCCAAATCTAGCTCTCTCTGCACATGTTACATCTGCCCCCACCTGCAGTGCAGCATGGCTTTGTCCATTCGAGAGAATTTGCTTTTGCATGTGAACCAGAATCAGGCCCAAAATACCTACACTGTGTGGCATTTGACATCCATGCCACCTCTCCCCACCAACCAGACTTTACAGGGAACAGATTATAAAGGAAACGAGCTGTCATCACAAGGCAATTATACAGGAGAGTGTGAGTTTGGCAGAAATCCCAATGAGAGTGCTCGCTGCTATAATTACCAGACCAGGCAGGAGGGAGAGCTGGAGTCAGCGAGTCGGAAGAGAACAAACACACATTTCAATCCTTTTGGTTATCTACCCAACTGCAAGCGATTATCCTCTGTTATCAGCCACAGTAAGCTCCCAGCAATATAATCGTCTAAAGGTGCCCATACACTAGTAAGATTTATCTGCAGATCTGGCTGGTTGGAACAAAAACATGGTTATGGATGAGTGACAGTTTTCCAGCCTGTCCAAGCAAATGGTAAACTGTTATTTGCTCTCATCCATAACCAGGTTTTTGTTCCAACCAGACAGATCTGCAGATAAATCTGCGTGTGTATGGCCACCTCTACTGACAAAAGATACAGGGGTGCATGTACCGAGCCCTGGAGGGAAAGGAAGTGGGCAGAGAAAAAAGTACCAACCTATCAGCTCCTAAATGCCATTTTTCAAGCACAGCCTGTAAAACGTAGGAGCGGATTGTCTGGCACTTTATGTACTAAACTTGGGAGAGCGACAGACTCCATAATGTTATTCAGGTTTCAGAACAAGATGCGGAAGAGAGATGGAGTCTGTGATATATGGATGTATTATCTTAAAGGGTACTCAGCCCGATGGAGTGGCGATATCCGGCCTTATGGTTCGTCCTAGTAATCAATTAAACAGCCAGAAACCCCAATAGGAGAAAATGCCCCAACATACCCCTGCCTTGCCCCAAACCCCCCCATACACACACAAAATGGCCCTACCTCCCCCTCTGCTACTCCGCCTAACTGCCGACCCTCCATCCTTGGTCTCCGCTGGATTGTGAAGGGCCGCCCCTTACTGGCCTACTTAGTCCTCACACGCAGTGCAGCGCTTCTCTGTACATGCCTCACAGCAAATGAAAACTGTATTTATTAAATCATCCCACCTTAATGGAGTTGGGCTGCAGGGCATGCAGCTGGTAGACCAGCAGACAGAGCTTATTCACATTCACATAGAAGTTGAGGAGAACGTCCGAGGGGAGCGCCGGCGTGAACATTTTCTGAAAGGATAACAGAGTCACGATAACAGTTTTCCCAATACGCAGGAAATAGCTGCACCAGCATACATGGATACACATTTATTCTGAGATCAAACACAGCGGGCATCAGCATAAAGACATATCCTTACAGTAGCCAATCAATTCCGTAGGAACTAGTGACATCACAAGGACAAAATGGCTGTCGCTGTGCCAATGCAGCCCCGCCTATTCTCCCAATAGTGCTGACTTAGGCAGGGCGTCTGCCTGGCCTACCCCATCGCTATTCTTACCGCAAGTCCGCTCGTGGACACCTCGGGCAGGGTCATGGTCGCTGGGGTAGTGAGGCGATTCCGAGCTCGGGTTAGTTGCAGCATTACAGCATCCATCAGCTGGAGAGAGAGAGGAAAGACCATTGCTTTAGTCAAGGGGAAAAGCTCTGGTTGTCATTCTGATCAAGACGAGGATGCGGTGGTCACAAGCAGAAATGGAAGAAGCGACAGCATGCGGGCGTTACACAACCTCTCACCTTAAGCACCTCAGCCCCCGTCTGGAATGTGTAGTTCTCCCCCCGGTTGGTGAGTAGATAAATTGCCTGATTCACATGATTCCTGGCATCCTGGATCTAGACAATATGCGGAGGAGAAGTTTAGTTTATGCTCTGTGGGTAAGATGCACTCCCAGTAGGGATCTGATGAGGGTACATAGGCTGGGGCTGCTGGGAACCAGTGTTTGCAGATGCTCTGTGGGTAAGATGCAGTAGGGATCGGATGAGCAACCATTTTGCAATGCAGGTGCTCTACCCGATCACAGACTAATTCAGCCCAGGACAGTAAATACAAAGATGCAGTAAGCCTGACAGCAGACACATGAGGAATCATGTTCACCCATCACCAAATATGGCCGCTGCCCACTGGCGACGATAAGCTGTATAAAACCTGAACCGGCACATTCAGGTAACAATGGGATGGGTCCACGGTAATGATTATACCTGCTGCATTTTCCACTGCTTGTCGTCACGGAAAGCAAAGTGAAGGAGCTGACTTGTCCTCGCCACCTTCAAATTCACCTCCTGCAGGACGACACGGGGGGAGGGGGGGGGGGGAGCGGTTATACACAGAGGCTCTGGGTACGGCTGTAAACAGGAGCAGCTAATGTGTGGGGCAGGGTGTAGCACAAGGGGGGACGTTTACAACAAGTTCGGATGATTTCTAATATAGGGTGTCAAACCACCACCCCCCGCCCCACTGCAATGCAATCCCACCCCACCTGTGCCCCCTCACCTTCCTATCTGCATTACACCTTCATCCCCATTGTAATGCAACTTGTCTCCATTAGATCACCATTGTTGTTATAATTACGCTCCATCATTAAACCATTGCATCACTAATTAACCCCTTCATTCTACATAATTTCCCCCTATTAGTTACAGTCGTGGCAGATAACTTGGCCTGCGGTACAGACCTATCATGTACAAACCTTCCCGCCCCCCATTAGCTGTTATCATGGCAGAAAGCTCTGTACCACAGGTTACGTTGCCACGTACAAGCCTTTTCTCTCTATTAGCTGCAGCAGAAAGCTCTGTACCACCGGCTACGCTGCCAAGTACAAGCCTTTTCCCTCTATTCGCTGCAGCAGAAAGCTCTGTACCACCGGCTACTTTGCCACGTACAAGCCTTTTCCCTCTATTCGCTGCAGCAGAAAGCTCTGGACCACCGGCTACGCTGCCAAGTACAAGCCTTTTCCCTCTATTCGCTGCAGCAGAAAGCTCTGTACCACAGGTTACGTTGCCACGTACAAGCCTTTTCTCTCTATTAGCTGCAGCAGAAAGCTCTGTACCACCGGCTACGCTGCCAAGTACAAGCCTTTTCCCTCTATTCGCTGCAGCAGAAAGCTCTGTATCACCAGCTACTTTGCCACGTACAAGCCTTTTCTATTAGCTGCAGCAGAAAGCTCTGTACCGCAGGCTGCATTATCACGTACAAGCCTTTTATCTCTGAGCCTCAGTCATAGGACAAGTGTCCCGAATCAGTCTCCGGGAGGAAGGCGCCATGAGCCAGTATCTGCAGAGCCCGGACCTCATAAACTGCTCCAAAACACACTGTGCCCCCAATGTACTGAATGTCGTCATTTACCATCTGACTATCCTGAGCTATGAGCTGCTGTACTCAGCGTGGTGTCCCGTTCACGTGTCGACACCATATGGTCAACATAGAGAAATGGTCGACGCAGCAATGGCCAGCACACAAAAAGTTTTTTCATAATATACCATCCATGCGGATGAAATCTACAAAAAAAAAAAAAATGAAAAAAACTCATGTCCATCATTGCTTGTGTTGACATTGCCCATGTCAACCAAATGATTGTCAACCTATTTGCCATTCACCGTCAACACTGTTGACCCTTTGTGGCATAGCCCTCTGAGTACCCAAGCTATGCACAGTAAAGCCCAGACAGTTGCTGGCAGCAATAGAGCAGGGCTCTTCCGAGACAAGCTCCGTCTAGGTGGCATCACATCTTCTGCTA
This sequence comes from Crinia signifera, assembly GCF_055691185.1. NCBI lineage: Eukaryota > Metazoa > Chordata > Amphibia > Anura > Myobatrachidae > Crinia > Crinia signifera. The sequence continues at coordinate 28,646,849 of NC_139223.1, read as the reverse complement.
CAGGCACTCTCTGCTGGTGAAGATACTCACGGCCTGGCACAGGGTGTCTCCTTGTAACGTCAGCTCTCCTTTCACCGGATCTGTGCTGCGAAGGGAGAATGATGGGAGTCAGTCCAAGCCACAGCCACATGTAAAACCAGGGACGTTAGCACGGTATACACAGAAACTACTCACGGGGCCCGATTCAGGACTGCTCATTCCCTGCTTCGCAAATAAGTCAGTCTCACCCGACTTATTACGAATGTCCGGGAAGAAGACGTGGCAGGCACTGACATCATGCCACTTCGGGCGTGCCCACCTTTTTCATGGGGACGCCCATAAAATGCTAGGCATCCCCCCCTCCCCTTGGCGAATTCACTCAGTAACGAGCAATATTGAATCAGGCTCATACTCCCTCTGGCAGGGTTTACGGAGCGGTCCACAGCTCCATGGCCCACGCAGGCTACTGTGGTTGGTATAACGGCCACATGGCCCAGTAGCTAATAGGACTAATGTATTAGAGCTGTTCGAGCCTTCGGTTATCCCTTTATGGCTCAATACACCTTAATTGCTTTGGAATTTTTAGCTGATGAGCGGCAGGAGCTGAAGGTTCTCCAAACTCCAGACCAAAGCTGAGCCGACTTCTTGCTTCCGCCACTGTCAGGGTTAATCAGCAGCTACAGGTACAAGATATCTCGTCTAGAAACATGGAAGTAACGGCTGCTATTCCCGGCTGTATTATGCACAGACCTAATCACGGTTTTATAAAGAAGGCAGGCACATTGTAGAGCGAGCAATCAGCTTTCATCTCAGACTAGTGCAAGTCAAGCTGGGCACACACTATACAATTGTACTGCTGACCTAACAGATATTGGGTTGGCCTGACAACCGCTCAGCGTGAATGCTGCACCAGGGCACATTAGCTCCCTACATAGGTGCTGCCCAGCCAATGAGGCCCCATGTTCACTGTGTAGCGCACGGAAACACTATAGCAGAGATGATTTGGAATTGAAGGGATCATTTAGAACTAAACAATTAGTGGGTCATGTGTACGGCGCTGTACATCGGCTGTTTTCGGAATCGTTTGGCTCAGTAGAAAAATCTATCTTAAGGTAATGGAACAGTTACTTTTGTTATTTCAGTTTGTGCAATGCTAAAACACTAGGCTTGGGGGCAGAAAGGTTCCGCACCATAATTGTTGTTCCTGCCGCAGAGAAGATCAGACCGAACCGTCTCTGACCCCCCCACCCCCCAATGTGTGGGAGACCGGGAGCTTGTAGCATATTTTTACGTAAGGAGCTCAACATAAAAAGGAAAAATAAGGATGTGAGTAGTAATTAAGAATGTAACCAAAAAAATGATGGTATGGTCTAAGTCCCCCTCCAGAGGCCTCTGTGAATTATTAAATAGTTACTGCATGGAGGCACTTAATAGTTGGCGGTTAGTGACCCCCTACCAGGATACGCCACTTACTTGGAGCTTCCCAGGACAAAGTTCTCCTGCTTGCTGGCGCCATCTGCTGTTGCGCTGGGGAGGGTGAAGCTGCGGGAAGCCTCCTGTGTAAGCAGAACACATTTATTACACCTACACAGGTCCGTAGGAAAAGAGCGGAGACTCCGCATCGCAGCAGTTAGCGCTGCGGCCTTGGTTTAGAACAGGGCTGGGGAATCTTCAGCCATCCCGCTGTTGGACTACACATCCCAGCATGCCTTAATACAGTTTTACTATTTGGCCGTGCTAAAACGGCTGCAGGGCATGCTGGGATGTGTAGTTCAACAACAGCTGGAGGGCAAAGGGTTCCGCCATCTTGTGTTACGCACTGGACACTTGGGGCCTAATTCTGAGGTGGTTTCTCTGGTCGAGTATGGCCCTGTACTTGAGCAGGTATGAGTCCTAGAATGGAACCCCTTTCAGAGACATGCCCACACAGACTCTGCCACCCATGTTACCCCAAAGGAACAGCCACTAAGACGACATTTGGAAAACCATTGCCGATAATGACCAATCGTAACAATTATATTTTTTAAATTCAGTGTACCCATGAGATTGTTAGCATTGCCACCTCTGTGGGGCACTAACGACATCCCCAAACACCTGTACATGTAGCTAAATCTGGGGATGTCAATAGCAAGGCCACGCTGCTCTGCTCCACCCCCCTGCTGCCAACAACAGCATCGCCCATGCCATCAATCCGTTGGGTCCAGTTGCTAGCGATCTCGCCAGGTACGATCGCTGTGACTGTGCATGGACAATCTGGCACATGTGGGGCGAGGTACAGCATATGCCTGCGATAGCGACACCGAAATCAACTATGAAATCAGGCCTGATGTATCCGATAGTGAGAGAGAATAAAGCCAATCATGTACAGACCTTCAGGATATCCTTCAGCTGCTTCAAAACAGAGTGCACCTCCTCCTTCAGAAGCCACCGGAACTCCTCTTCCTGCAAGATGGAGGACAGAACGGGTGAGTCTACCTGAGGTAACCACGGCTTTACAAGAAGTCACCCTCTGATCATGAAATCAGTTAACAGCCTGACACAATGACAGAACAGAACAGTGCTGTCAGTGCCTGCGGCTGTGCGCCCTCACGGCGCAACACCTGAATTGTCCTTGTCGGGCGCCAACTAGTAGCCGCATGTATGCAAAACTGTTGAATCCCCCCCTCATGTGGGAACCAATGACATTCAGGTCAGTCACCTACATCAGTGGTCCTCAATTCACACAGTCTCCCTGCTTATTCACAGATGGGAAAATTAAGCCGACTGAGGTACAAATGAGGTCACTTGTGTCTGGATATCCAGAAAACCTGGAATGCAATAAAACAAAAAAAACAACGTGTAGCAGGATTTTATCGCAGGATAGCCCCGTGCATTTGTACCACAGGCCATACGCATTCACAGGCCATCAATAACCACCCGGCCTGTGAATATGCAGCAATGCGATCAGGTCTGAATTAGGCCTATATCCCAACCAGTCTAGAAAGAAACTTGCACCTGTAACCAGAGCAACGAGAAGGTCATTTCCTTGTCTGTAATAGTATCGCCTCTGGGAGGACACCCTGTAGCCCAGATACCGTCAGTAGGAACTGGCCACATTCCTGGGCAGGGAGAGCAGTGTTTGTACATAGGCTGCCCATTATCATCATTGTGTTGACAGTAAATGAAGGGGATGAAAAACCAGGTAATATCAGATGTCAGCAAAGGGAACGAGCAACAGACCATCCCATAATAAGGCCTAGATACAGACCTGTCCTCAGACATCTTTACAGTCACCCCAAACAGATTCTGTCAGTGCGCCAGGTCCCGCAAGATTCTGCTAGCACCCGGCATGACACACAAGGAGACAGAACCGAGCAACGGGATATGTGACACTTGTATATATGTGTGTGTCCGAGTCTTTACATTAGTACATGTAGTGCTACAATGTAGCTGTCGCAGCATCCTTTCCAATACAAGTTCTGTCCTGTATATAGACTCAATCACACACAGTATACAAGTGTCACATGACATTAATCAGCAGAGTCTCCTCATGCGTCTTAGTCGCATCCCATTGTGACTAAGGCTGGGTATACACTGGCGCAATATTGGACAGATTTGCTGTTTAGTAACATAACGCCTACATCGCGCAGTGTGTACGCCCCGTATATGCATGCTCTTGCAGTCACATCTACAGGTTTGATGCGACAATGACCTCGCTAGCATGTCGTACAGTGTGTACAACACCTAAAAATGACCTATCATTCCGGCGTTCAGAAGTCTGCAGTGCTAGTTCTGGGCTCAAGGGAATTCGGAACGATCGGTGGTCACTCCAGTGTGTACTTTTGCTCAAGACGCAGTTTCAACAAAAAAAAAAAAAAAACACAAGATGCTAACAGATTTGCATGGGACATGGCGTCTCACTCCCACCAAGAATCTCACCCTGGGTGGCGTACTAAGGCCGACGTTTGGCAATAGGAGTTAATGCTAGAACGCAGCTTGCTTAGTATTTATTCCGACTTCCGTTTTACAATGATGCAGCTGCTGCTGATAGGCTGCTCTGAAATACCGCTGTATAGGACATCTATCCCTGGATCTCACTAATGGGGGGTATTCAATATGGGGGATAAGGAGGGATGTAGTAGGTCGCACAAGACACAATAGTATGGAAAGTGGACCCCCTGAATTATAATATGCTGGAGTATGGATTACACTTGTGGGGGTGTGCTACCTCGGACATGAAAGTTAACAGGAATAAGAGAAAAAAGAAGATGTCCTGTATCGGTGCACCAGACAAGAATAAAATATAACCTTTATTAATTTCTTTTAAGAACTGCGAGATAAAACATACATATAATAACAAACAAGGGTGGGGGTGTAACACTTTAAAACTAAGGTGGCAGGCAGATGTTTGCAATGAGGTATAGTATATGTGCTGATTTCACTTTGAACAGTGTGCCCTTGGTCTGTACAGGATTGGAGTAGACTGACAGACCTAGTATCAGTAATAGGAGCGGGTTAATAAACCTCTTTGGTGGATGCTCTAATTGCCGCAAAATCACTCATGCCAGCAAAGGTTTAACACGTTTATAGGATCATTGTGACAAAACAAAGGGGGATTGGCATACACTTATAATATCACACAGTGTATGGGTGAATATCACTGACTCCTGTAGGAGAATCCTTCTCTTTGTCACTGTCCCTAGTGGTATACGCCCAGCGTGGAAACGCTCTATCAATAGGAAACATGATCTCCCATTGGCTGCAGTGTCTGCCTGGTATAGGAGTCCGTATGGTAGATAGAAGTGCCACCTGGGTATTTTCACTGTGCTAGTCCAGTGGAGTCGCCTCCAAGTGGACCGTAGCTGGCTGCAGTGAATGCCCTTACAAGGGCTGTTGCGGCATAGTACTGTTCAACAGATAATCAAAATGCATCAATGTGAAAAATATAATTCTAAAATTGTATGACATTGTATATGGCAGTGGTTCCCAAACTTTTTTGAATCACGGCGCCCTAGAGCATGAAAATATTTTCAAGGAAAAAAAATATTAAATCAAGTGCATTGTGTTTATATGTCACAGTTATCTGGTGAGGGACAGGATTTGCTTCTATTTGTCCACATATATTATGATTGGCAGCCACAAGAACTGGTTTTGCCTGGTACATTGACCATAAATAATATGAATTGATCCTGGTCCACCAATCCAAGGCACCCCTGCAAGTGTCCTGAGGCACCCTAGGGTGCCTTGGCACACAGTTTGGGAACCACTGGTATATGGCATACAATGCGATGCGATTAAAAATTGGGTACTTATGTAGTATCTGGGCCCCCGATTTTGTGATTGTATGCCTTACCTTAAGGCATACAATCAGATGCGATTCGACGCGATTTTCGGCAAAATCGCTTTCGATATCGCATGCGATGCGATTTTGCGTAGGATTCAATGTTAACAAGGTCCTGTTCATTTCCCCACTATCCAAGTGGGCATAGAGTTGATTTTATAAAGCGTGGCGAGCGCAGCGAGCCACCGAGCCCGAATCGTGGCAAGCGGAAAACATTTTAAGTAATCTGCGGCCGCTCGCCACGCTTCGGGCACGGTGGCTCGCTTCGCTCACCACGCTTTATAAAATCGACTCTATGCCCACTTGAATAGTGGGGAAATGAACAGGACTATGTTAACATTGAATCCTATGGAAAATCGCATCGGATCGCATGCGATATCGGATGCGATTCGATGCGATTTTTCCGACCCGATTTTAAAAATCGGGCGCCCAGATACTACATAAGTACCAAAAATTGTATAAGCACCCTAATGGATGCTTACAATGTTAAATGCACCCCCACGCCACCCCCCCCCACCACTATAAACGTGAACCCGAAGCGTGGCAAGCACAGCGAGCCCGCGAGGTCGGAGGACACGTACCGCTGCGCTCGCCACACTTCGGGTTCACGTTTATAGTGGGGGAGTGCATTTAACATTGTAAGCACCCGTTTGGGTGCTTAAAAGCGCTTATACAATCTTTCATCGCATGGGGGGCAAAAATCACGTTGCATTGCATGCCATGCACGACCAACATCGGGGGCGCCGTGATAATACACAAGTACCGAAATTAATAAAGATTATATGTTATTCTTGTCTGGTGCACCGATACAGGACATCTTTTTTCTCTTATTCCGGGTATTCAATATGTGCTGATATTTCCCAACAGGGGAAATATTGTCACTCACCTATTCAATACTGCATTGAACGACAGCATTGAAGGGTGCCAGATCAGACTTTTTTAAAGTCTGATCTGTTTTGTCGGAAACTGCCGTGGATTGTCAAACTCACTGCCATTTTTGCAATACTTGACAGCTGGAACATTGAATTCCGACCGTCAAATCAGATGAAAATTCCCCGGGATTCAGACTGTGGGGACGCCATATTGAATACCCCCCTAAGAAAGCACTAGTGGGAACATTGGTGTTTTATGCATAATCCATAGAAGAGAATGGAAGACTATTACAGTAAGTGCCTGAGGTTCCTGGGCAGGATCACATTTATGGCAATAATGGTCTCTGTTCCCCCTCTAGCCATTACTAAACCAATTTCATTTCCATATTCCCCGCTAGGGCCAAGGGAGAACTCAGACACTATCGGAGTGTGAGCACTTGCACATGCAGTTGGGTTGGGTCGGCTGGAACAGAAAAGGCAACTGGGGTCGCACACACGCCGCACAGAGGACACCCAGGACTGACCTTCCACAGGGGAACATTAAGCAGGTACGGCAGGACCAACAGACTTTCTCTGCACGTGGTCAATGCACAAGTTGGTGGCTTTATGCACAAGGGCGCTGTCCTGATGAGGTCCGTAACGGAGGCTGTCTATCCTCCATCACCCATCTCCAGTGGCGCATTAGGGTAACGCTGAACAATGTATTCATTGTACATGGGGAAAAAAGATCAGCTCTGTGCTTTAATGTAATGGATTTAGCCGCAGGCAGAGGAACAGACAATTTACCAGCAATTAGACACACTCTGGATATCAGACTTGAGGTCAGAATTGTATACGCTGTTTGCAGTGTTACAGCCAAATTCCCCACAACAGATGGGATATGGTCACTAGGTCGACATGACGGAAGGTCAACATGGGGTTTTTCAAGCCGACATGTGCCGACAGGCGGTATGTCATCCACTAAGGTGTGGTGGTAGAATAAAATAGTGTGTGGCGAGTGCAGTCATGTCGACCTTCCTGCATGTCGACCTAGTTGTTGTCTACCCAATGATCCATACTTCAACAGATTACTCCCTTCTGCTGTCATATTTGTCTCACGACTGGAAAAACGAGTCCAGCAAGCGAAAAGTTATGAAGACTGACAGGGGCGCAGACACGTGTGGAACCGGACATCCACTTTCTTGAAAATCACCAAACAGGGAGATTTATTCAAATGTGTAGAGAAAATACCAATCAGTCGGCTCCTAACGGTTGTTTCTCGCACACAGCCTGTAACATGTTTGGAGCGGACTGGTTGGTCTCCCCCGATGCAGAGCCATCAGATACGAGATCCCTCCTGACTAGGAGATTACGGTTCCAGCAGTTTGGGTGCAGCGGAAGCTGGTTATATGCTAGAAGTGATGGCAGATTGCAGGTTTAGTACAAAGATCATGTTCTAGCACCAGGCCGGAGTCTGCAGTCGGAGGGTGCACAGGACTGCACTACAGTACAGAGTTCATCAGAAACTCCTGCACTATGTAATATAGACACTGAGGCTTCTTCATTGATAAGGTCTGAGGATCATGGTTATACAGGACCCAGGGCAACACATGAAAGAGGTAGACATGCATTAAGTCGACATGGTCAAAACGTCGACACAAGCAAAAAGCTCTCCTTATTTCCTCGGAACTTAAAAAACACACACACACACACACACACACACACACCCCCCTTTGTTTCTGGCACGTGACAGCACAACTTGTGTTTGGGAGATCTGAGAGGATGGGGGGTGGGCAAGACTTACCGGACCCTAGAACAGCTGTATACTGGGACGGATGGGGAAATGTTTAACAGCTCAGTGAAAACATGGATGCATTTTCAGTGCAGACCTAGGAGGTAACGCTGGCCACTGTGCCACCATGCTGCCCAGATATAGGACCTTATTCTGGACCATTCGCACAGGGGAGCGATATTTTGCGACTGCGCATAAACTATTATGCGCATGTGCAGCCACTTGGTGCCAGCGGGCGTGGCAAATTGCTTATTCACCAGCCCGTTCGCACCTAGCAGTGCGAGCGAGGGGCAGCAGCCTATCATGGGTGTCCCCATGAAAATTCGGCGCCGACGTCGTGCAGTGGACGTCAGCTGCCCACCCGCTTTGCGTACAGGGAGCCTGCAGAGCTAAGACACCATAGAGGTAAACATCCATTCACACGCGTACGGGGATATAAGTCTTGGGTGCTGGGGCGGGAGGCCGTGTCGGCGGCATTTAGAGGACTCGCAAGTCAACTAGAATAACCTCCAGCTGATCACTCACCATGCACTCAGCTCCCAGCCCACACATACAGACGCCGGTTGTGTTCCTTCCACTACACTATACACATAACCAGACAGATCTGCCACATTGCTTGTGTACATAAACAGCAGGCGCGCTCCAGGAGTAACCCTGCAGTCATACATGACTGAATCGTGTCTCCGGACCGACGCACCGTGCCCAGGTATCCCCTGCCCCGGACCGACGCACCGTGCCCAGGTATCCCCTGCCCCGGACCGACGCACCGTGCCCAGGTATCCCCTGCCCCGGACCGACGCACCGTGCCCAGGTATCCCCTGCCCCGGACCGACGCACCGTGCCCAGGTATCCCCTGCCCCGGGCCGACGCACCGTGCCCAGGTATCCCCTGCCCCGGGCCGACGCACCGTGCCCAGGTATCCCCTGCCCCGGGCCGACGCACCGTGCCCAGGTATCCCCTGCCCGACGCACCGTGCCCAGGTATCCCCTGCCCCGGGCCGACGCACCGTGCCCAGGTATCCCCTGCCCCGGGCCGACGCACCGTGCCCAGGTATCCCCTGCCCCGGACCGACGCACCGTGCCCAGGTATCCCCTGCCCCGGGCCGACGCACCGTGCCCAGGTATCCCCTGCCCCGGGCCGACGCACCGTGCCCAGGTATCCCCTGCCCCGGGCCGACGCACCGTGCCCAGGTATCCCCTGCCCCGGGCCGACGCACCGTGCCCAGGTATCCCCTGCCCCGGGCCGACGCACCGTGCCCAGGTATCCCCTGCCCCGGACCGACGCACCGTGCCCAGGTATCCCCTGCCCCGGGCCGACGCACCGTGCCCAGGTATCCCCTGCCCCGGGCCGACGCACCGTGCCCAGGTATCCCCTGCCCCGGGCCGACGCACCGTGCCCAGGTATCCCCTGCCCCGGGCCGACGCACCGTGCCCAGGTATCCCCTGCCCCGGGCCGACGCACCGTGCCCAGGTATCCCCTGCCCCGGACCGACGCACCGTGCCCAGGTATCCCCTGCCCCGGACCGACGCACCGTGCCCAGGTATCCCCTGCCCCGGACCGACGCACCGTGCCCAGGTATCCCCTGCCCCGGACCGACGCACCGTGCCCAGGTATCCCCTGCCCCGGACCGACGCACCGTGCCCAGGTATCCCCTGCCCCGGGCCGACGCACCGTGCCCAGGTATCCCCTGCCCCGGGCCGACGCACCGTGCCCAGGTATCCCCTGCCCCGGGCCGACGCACCGTGCCCAGGTATCCCCTGCCCCGGGCCGACGCACCGTGCCCAGGTATCCCCTGCCCCGGACCGACGCACCGTGCCCAGGTATCCCCTGCCCCGGACCGACGCACCGTGCCCAGGTATCCCCTGCCCCGGACCGACGCACCGTGCCCAGGTATCCCCTGCCCCGGACCGACGCACCGTGCCCAGGTATCCCCTGCCCCGGACCGACGCACCGTGCCCAGGTATCCCCTGCCCCGGACCGACGCACCGTGCCCAGGTATCCCCTGCCCCGGACCGACGCACCGTGCCCAGGTATCCCCTGCCCCGGACCGACGCACCGTGCCCAGGTATCCCCTGCCCCGGACCGACGCACCGTGCCCAGGTATCCCCTGCCCCGGGCCGACGCACCGTGCCCAGGTATCCCCTGCCCCGGGCCGACGCACCGTGCCCAGGTATCCCCTGCCCCGGGCCGACGCACCGTGCCCAGGTATCCCCTGCCCCGGGCCGACGCACCGTGCCCAGGTATCCCCTGCCCCGGACCGACGCACCGTGCCCAGGTATCCCCTGCCCCGGACCGACGCACCGTGCCCAGGTATCCCCTGCCCCGGACCGACGCACCGTGCCCAGGTATCCCCTGCCCCGGGCCGACGCACCGTGCCCAGGTATCCCCTGCCCCGGGCCGACGCACCGTGCCCAGGTATCCCCTGCCCCGGGCCGACGCACCGTGCCCAGGTATCCCCTGCCCCGGACCGACGCACCGTGCCCAGGTATCCCCTGCCCCGGACCGACGCACCGTGCCCAGGTATCCCCTGCCCCGGACCGACGCACCGTGCCCAGGTATCCCCTGCCCCGGACCGACGCACCGTGCCCAGGTATCCCCTGCCCCGGACCGACGCACCGTGCCCAGGTATCCCCTGCCCCGGACCGACGCACCGTGCCCAGGTATCCCCTGCCCCGGACCGACGCACCGTGCCCAGGTATCCCCTGCCCCGGACCGACGCACCGTGCCCAGGTATCCCCTGCCCCGGGCCGACGCACCGTGCCCAGGTATCCCCTGCCCCGGGCCGACGCACCGTGCCCAGGTATCCCCTGCCCCGGACCGACGCACCGTGCCCAGGTATCCCCTGCCCCGGACCGACGCACCGTGCCCAGGTATCCCCTGCCCCGGACCGACGCACCGTGCCCAGGTATCCCCTGCCCCGGGCCGACGCACCGTGCCCAGGTATCCCCTGCCCCGGGCCGACGCACCGTGCCCAGGTATCCCCTGCCCCGGACCGACGCACCGTGCCCAGGTATCCCCTGCCCCGGACCGACGCACCGTGCCCAGGTATCCCCTGCTACTGAGTTATTCAGCCCTATACACTTCATGGGCAGCACTGGCCGGCCCTTGGACCTTCGAAAGGGCCACGCATTATCCTGATATCAGTAATAAATCAATGTATTCAATGAGACAAATATCTGTCAGGCTTTTTTCACAAGAGATATTATATCATTCTATATCACACAGATCTGACAGTAGAGCAGGAAACTGCCAAGGGCCCGAGGGAAAGGCTCCTAGGGCCCCTAGTTGCACATGTGTTGAACCTTTTTCAACTCGCAGCACACCTAACAAGATTTTAAAATTGCCAAGGTACACCATCAGATCCCCACAGGTAAAACACATTGGCGCGAACAAAAAAAAAAAACCTTTGGCACCTACTGTATATGGTAAAAACAAAAATCACATTGGTCCACACAGGTGCCAAAAATAAAACACATTGAAAACAAAGATCGATCACATTGGTCCCAACATAAAAATCAATTGCAATGTCCCACATAGAACACAAAAAGAAAACACGTTGACCCCAAGATGAACACCGTACAGTCTGTGCCAGCTTGCAGAACACAGGAGAGACCTTAAGCCAATGCCAACTGTTTTCAGTGTGTAGTGCCCCAGGGGGTAGAGTTAAAAGGCCCTCATGTGAACACCATACAAGTCACTGCCAGCTGCCATTATGTTCTCCAAGTGGGGACAGTATATCAACAGGACACCCGACCTCAGTTAGCTCCACATGATTCATCTTCCCTAAATTCGATTCATGTTCTATGTAGTCTCCAGGCAGAAGACACATCCAATTTCCCTGTGAGCCACCTGGCCATTTGTTACATGCAAAAAATTGCATGCAGGCATCCCAGGGAGCTGCAGTAGTGATAGGGGGGCAGGAGGACAAAAAAAAAAAAAAATATGAATGGGCAGCCGCTGAGAGCTCTCTCAGCCAATCAGCAGCCAACCATTTTTTTGTAGGTTTTTTTTTTTTTTTTTTTAAATCTCCTGTCTGCCTGCAGATAGGTGTGTGCCAGCGGTGTGGCACGACTGGCACACACCTACAGACAGAATCGGACACGATACATCGCGGGTACTGAAAAGCACTCGCAATGTTTAGATGACGGGCCCGATTCAGATTTATCTTCTGTCCTGCAGGTCTGACATCCGAAGCCGACCCGATGCTCATCGGATTGGCCAATTTCTTCAGTTTTCATGGCACGATCGGCCATTAGGCAACAAGCCTTTAATCCAGGATTTACACAGACAACATTGATGTGAGGGGGGAACAACATCAATAGCTAGCAACCAATGGTGATTAGTGGATGACAAGAGGAGGAGGGGCCAGTGGCCAGATCTGGACCCACTGATGTCAGAGATGGGTGGTCTCATATGCCCAAGATAGAGACAGGACTGGAGCAGGAAGAGGCCAGTGAATAACAGTTGAACTGGTGGTGGCTGAAAATTGGTGCGGACATCTCTAAGCTCTGAGTGCAAACCTGAGAACCGCTCAATGCACACTAGTGTACCACGGCGCAGTGGTTGAACATTGCTGAGCTCCAGCATGGTGGCTACAGCTGTTTTGCAAGTGACCTCACCAAGGTGCAAGGAATTTGATAGGATGCCTCACTGTGATCACCATTTCCTGGATCAGGACATAAAAGCGACAGGCTCCAGCGGAGAACGGTGGAATTTAGACGGTGGTGTTGTACGGTCCACTTTGGCTTCCATTTTATAACCATTGGCCCAACACTGACCAGTCCTGGCTTAATCTTTGGAGTGCCCGGTTATCTCCAGCACATGGGCAGCTCTACACCCAGACCCTTATTCTGGTTGACTCGCAAGGCTGCCCGCACCTTGCCCAGACTTGTGTGCTAGCGATGTGGCCGCTTGCACACACCGGCTACACATGCGCATAAATAACTATGCGCAGTTGCCAAAAATCATTCCCCTGTGAGAACATGTGGGGGACCGATTCAATTAGAATCACCCCCCCAATGTGTATGGACAGGAGCCGCACCCTGGGATCTCAGGAAGTCCGATGTCACCCGGTATTAATTCCTGTAGTCCCACATTACCAAAATATGGATGGTGTTCCCTCAGTCCCTATGGATCCAGCCTCCACCATGTACTTAACCCCAGAGTTCCTGAACCACCAATGTGTTATTTACTAAGCCTTGGATGGAGATAAAGGGGACAGAGATAAAGTACCAGCTCCTAGATGCCATGTTACAGGTTCTTATCTCCGTCCACTCATGTTGTCCAGTTCACCCAGCAGGTGCACAAGTGCAGTCATTACTCACTTACACATTAAGAGAGTCACAGGTGGAGCTAATCATTTCACTTGTGATTCTGTGAGGAGACCTGGAAAAGGTTACTGTTGGAGGTCCTTGTGGACTATTTGTGAACCACTGACGTATATAAATCCCTGCCAGGAACGGATCTACATTTCACAGGAGATTTGCAAATGTCTGCCACAAACAGCGTAAAAGTCATTATCTGTTTATCAGTCATGGGACTGCGGCTATACCCATCAAGGGACGGATGAGGAAACATGGTGATCTCACCTCAGTTTTGCTGGATGTTCTATGTACACCTGTTAGAACATGGCCTCCCTCGCCGATAAGCAGATTGCAATGAGGGCCTTCCTCAGGGACTGAAGCCAGTTTCCATTTCTGAGGCCTTGTGACATGAGGAGATCCTTTGCTCAGCGATTCTCACCTGGGGCAGTTGCTTATTCCAGCAAACCGCAGAAGAGCGTATCCGGGGATCCACGTCCCCCCCTTGTCGGCATTTCGGCTGTCGGGATTCCGGCGTCGGGATTCTGAACGCCGGGATCCCGACCGCCGGGATTCAATACTGAATCCTTCGTAAAGGCTTAAGCATTTTGCACTTCCGTGGAGTGATAAAGCAAACTCCTGCACATTACCCCATCATGGCCGAGACTGCGCACTCGTGATACAGCCGCTCAGGTTCTAGATACCACAGCTATATGGCTAATGCAGAGCTGGACTCAAGGCAATTTGCGGCACACGAGATGTATGTTTATCTCTTTTTGCCCACAGGTCAGAAATAAAATTCACACAAATGCGAGAAAAGTCATACATGCACAAAACATGTCCGCATGTGGCCTAACTGGGCTGTAACAGGGTGTAAGCAAGAGGGAAAGCCATTGATGCTGCAGGGTACAAGGAGCTGTGCGTACAGATGCATATACTGTATACGTGTAGCGTAAGGGTATGTTGGTGATGGCGACAGGTGTATGGATAAAGGCAGCCCGGGTGCAGAGATGCGTACAAATCCACACACGCAATACAGCAACAGTAATGGACAAATTGCTATGGACTCGGGACCAGCCCATATGCGACTCATTCCGGTCAGTAAAATATATAATATAGAGGGCTTTAATAAACCTGGGGGATGAACGTTATATGGAAGGAGGAAGAGACACCGAACCCAGGGGCTTCCCTAGTTGTTGTGTCACTGAACCCTTGGAGAGAGATTGAAGCGGAGAAGTTGCCTAAAGCTATACAATTTCTGTCATCTCAGACTGTGCTGGACACGTGACCGTTAGAAGTCGATTGGTCGATATGGGCAACTTTATACCCCCCCCACAGTAACATGCAGGCAGAGTCAAACCTTAGAATAGATTCTCCAACTACCAAATTTGCTTCCTTGCCGTCACATTGCCCTGCACAAAGCTTCCTAGAAAACACACGGATGACCGTATACTTACCAAAAACTTCTTTCAAAAAGTTCAGACCCTGCCCCCAATACACTTACAATATCTATTTTGTACCATGGGCCTGATGATCTGGGCTATTTCTAAGAGGGTTATCACAATTTGACTGACCCAGACGTGGTTCTGGAAGAGAATATACATCACCACACAAGCAAATAAAAAGCTACAAGCGCCATCATGAAAAATATGCGACCTAGAACACAACAGGAGGGAATGCAAATACCACATTTACAGACAACAAAATGGCCGCCACACCGCTGCAATAGTCTTTAAATGAGCTTTCCGAATATATTGCAAGACGCAATGATCAGTTTTTCTGGATCCACTGTGGAAAAATGGGGCGAGTAAAATTTGCCAAGTGTTTACAAAAAACATAGGTGGAACAAAGACGCCCAACAGGTGAACACCCGGGAGATGGCACCCACACAGCATAACGATACAGAGCTTACAGCTCATGGGTTTAGGACACAACAGGACGTGGAGTCTGACTAGATGCACGTGTGAGCAGTGTTACAGATGATGGAAAGCTACAGTACATAAGAGTCTGTATGCAAGGCTGATGGAATGGAGATATGGGTACCAGACCATCTTTATATGGAGGTTTGCCACATGCATCAGAAAACTGAGGAAGGTACAAGAGAAAGAAAACAAAATCCCCCCCAAAAACAAAATAGTTTTGAGATATTTCATACAACTCCTACATATGCAAAACTCCCAGAACGGACGGACACAGATCAGTAGCACAATTCGCCATTCTACGCTCTGCACAAGATCTGCGTCTCTTCTGCACGGATCACTAGCTCCCATTCACTATTACAGGACTTTCATTGGGCTGCTCCCATCCTATGGAATGCCCTTCCACGCACAATAAGACTCTCTACTAGCCTCCAAACTTTCAAGCATTCCCTGAAAACTCACCTCTTCAGGCAAGCCTATCATATTTATGTACCACCCACATAACCCTCTGAGGCACTTATGTATTATATAGCTTCCCTTCTGGACTTGTAACTTGGTGGGACTGCTATGCTATTACTGGTGCCTGTCCTTGTGTTTCCCTCCTATATCCCTATAGATTGTAAGCTTGCAGCAGGGCCCACCTACCTGTCTGTCTGTTGTTACCCAGTTAGTCTTATCACTGTCTACTATTGTAAAAAGCAACGGAATCTGCTGCGCTATATAAGAAACTGTAATAAACAAATAAATTAAGCCATCTTGTGTAACACATGACCCGAAAATTACTTTCAGGTGACTGGGGCCGTGCAGAAGATCCCGACATGTTTTCAATAAAAATTCTGCATTAAGAAGCAGAGGTTCTCTGGTTACTATCTGCCCGTTGTCCACAGGGCCGGAACAAAGGCTGCAGTATGAACCCGCCTAGCAGAGACACCAAATCTCAGCGCAAAAAATCTCTGCGGTGAGAAACACTTAAGAGCGAAAGGCAAAAAAAAAAAAAAGCAAAAAAAAAAAAAAAAAAAGAAGTAGTAAGAAAAACAAAACATATGCACACCGGGATCAGGACTATTGCTCGCCATGTATTATGTCGACAGCCAATCGGTTGACCAGTATTTGTTTCATTATTTTATTTTTTACTTTTTTTTTTTAATATTTAGGGCACTGTACAATCCCCAGCCACTATTTCCACCGGGGGAAATAGTGGCGGTTGCCTATTCAATGCTGTGTTTACCAACAGCATTGAAGCGGCATCTTGGCAGAACGGACCGACTTTAAAAGCAGCCGGGCCCGTTTTGCGAGAACGCTCGTGGATTGTCGAGATCTCGACAATCCACAGCCATTTGCCGGAGCCACGCCCCCTTTTCGCCATTCATTGAATCTGCCAGCAAACCCGCCCCCCCGCGCGATTCGCGGACCTCCAGCGACGACCCTGACCCCCCCCCTCCCGCAATTCGCGGACCTCCAGCGACGACCCCCCCTCCCGCTATTCGCAGGCCCCCAGCAACGACCCCCCCCTCCCGCTATTCGCAGGGCCCCAGCGACGACCCCCCCCCCTCCCGCTATTCGCGGACCCAAGACCCCTCCTGCGATTCACGGCACACCCGCACCCCGCATCCCTCCCGCGATTCACGGCACTCTGCGCCCCCCCTCCACCGATCCGCGCCCCCTGGAATTTGCAGGCCCCCTCCCGCACCCCCCTCCTGCGATTTGCGGACCCCCTCCCACGATTAACGGACCCCCACAGCACCTCCCGTGACAGCCCCCGCGATTCAGACCCCCACAACCCCCCCTACCGCGATTCACGGACCCCCACAACTCCCTCCTGCCCCGTAACTTCCGCCAGTGGGGACCCGCTCACCCTGTGTTGCCCACATTCGCCTATGATGCTTTACCTTCCAGCCTCCTGCACCCTAACTCCCACCCAGTAGGAGGAGACACTGACTCAGGGGCACCGTCCTGTGCTGCCACGCTGGACCCTCACCCACATACATATATACATACAAAAAGATGCTGGCGGCACTCACGGACGCAATAATCCCAAACAGGCAGGCTGCGTTCAACGTTTCGATTTATTATCGTCTTCAGGAACCTGTTCCTGAAGACGATATTAAATTGAAACGTTGAACGCAGCTTGCCTGTTTGGGATTATTGCGTCCGTGAGTGCCGCCAGCATCTTTTCCTGTACAAATTTATTTATTGTGAGGGCACCGGGCACATTGCGACGATTGAATTGGAGTGCCGGGCATCACAACAGATAGAGTATGAGGATAGATGGATGGATAGATGGGTGGATAATGCAGGGTAAGTGAATTAAAGGCAGGACTTGCTGTAGTAGCCTTGGCGTTAATATTTCAGACCATGCCAAGAATTGCACGTGGGAAAAAGAAACATGTATTTTTACGTTTTTAACCCCCTGGCAAGTGTGAGGAAATCACACAAGAAACACAAAACAAGTCAATGCAAGAAAAACACTACAAAACAATGATTTAATGCGGTGGCTTGTAGGCTGCTTAGAGACACTGATCTTTACCATTTGAGTGCCAACATAAAGTCTGAGAGCTGTGCAAAATATCCACTAAACATCCCAGCGTCGCTCACATTTGTTACATAAATTTAAAAAAAAAAAAAAAAGTGTAAAAAAGATTATAAGTCCTATATAAAAGGTAACATTACAGGTCATTATGACTACAAATGTTTGCTTGCCAATTTTCACACCTATTTTGACAAATCACTTGGCACTCAAAGGGTTAAGCTAAACACTAAGCAATTCCTGCAGCCGCTGATATAGTTATAACTATATCAGCGGTGCTGTGGGACAACGATATAGTGC
The DNA here is from genome assembly GCF_055691185.1 of Crinia signifera. Classification (NCBI taxonomy): domain Eukaryota; kingdom Metazoa; phylum Chordata; class Amphibia; order Anura; family Myobatrachidae; genus Crinia; species Crinia signifera. Next base: position 28,628,861 of record NC_139223.1, on the reverse strand, counting down.
ACGTACACACACACACACGGACAGATATCATTCACAATATCGGTCAGTGATGTCACCTGCCCCACATTCAGTACATGCAGTTGCTGACAATATTAGCTGCATGTACAGACAGGGGGGGGGGGGGGGGGAGTTGCTAATGACCTGCGGATCGTTAACAATATTAAAATGTACACACTGGACAAAATGCACATGATATTGTTACTGATATCATCAATTAATGATATCAAAGGTCGGAACAATGGGCCCAAATGGACGCTCGCCACGCTTCGGGCACGGTGGCTCTGCTTGCCACCTGGTTGCTAAAAGCAACCAGTAGTGGCGTGGATAGTGAAATGCCCGAAGCGTGCAGAGTGAAGCAAGCCTGCATCGGTCCATTTGGGTCCCTTGTTTTGACCTTGCTTCTACTCACCCCGCCCCCTCTCCTCTCCAGATCCTTACGGCAAAGGGGAACTAGCTGCTACCATTCAGGGGGTTCTCCGACCCCCTGCCTGCTTACATACTGCTATCAAGCCACCTCCCACGTCCTTGCACCTCATGTATTCTGTCTGTCTCCCCTTCCTACTAGATTGTAAGCTCCTCAGACCAGGGCCCTCCTCTTCCATCCTGTTTTCAAAGCCCTCTTCTCTTCTCATGTCACTCACAGCTTTCCCATACTCAGTGACCATCTTTGTCCGCATACTCACAGGGCCGGTGCAAGAATTGTGGGCACCCATGGCAAACAAACCCAAAGTCACCCCCCCTAAACTGAAAAAGCACCGCGCTCTGGGGGGGGGGTTTGCGCTACTCACTGTAGCTGACCAGCAGGGGGATTACTGGCGGGGGGGGGAGGGAGGAGGAGGAGGAGAAACGCCACCCGCCGAATGGGAGCGGCCATTGACTGGGGGGGGGGGGGGGGGGGGGGGCAGGCAAGCAACGGGGCCCCACCCCAGCAGGTTGTCTCTTACCGGGGGGGGGGGGGGGGGGGGGGGGAGCATATCCATGGGTGGGTGGGACCAGCACTGACAACCAAGCAGGGTGGGGGGCAGATTAACTCCACAGGTGGGCGGGGTACGCTCGCGGCTTACCCATCTGGTACTCACAGCTCACTACCGCCCTGCATACTCCTCTCCATCATTGGCCACAAGCCTCTAGTAATACATTGACTGAGTCCTCACTACTTATATATAAGCTGTAATGTGTATTGATCTGTGGTGCTCGTCAGTGGCGTAACTAGATACATGAGGGCCCCATAGCAAAACTTTTTAAGGGCCCCTATTTATCACCTAATGCTGAAAAATGTATACAGCATATGATACTTTGACAGGTAAAGTGGGCCCCTCTTAGCTCTGGGCCCCATAGCAGCTGCATCCCCTGCACCTATGGTAGTTACGCCCTTGGTGCTCGTTACCTGTACTCTATTTTTGTTATTTATTCAATGTAATACTAAGTTTTGTCTCCCTGTACTGTTCCTTTGTACGGCGCTGCAAAACACTTGTGGCACCTTATAAATAATAATAATAATAATTACCCACAAGCAGACAGATTGGGGCTTTGCAACCTTGGCATGCAAACACCTAAAATCAGCCAATCCGCAGCCAGGTACCAGCAGGTAACCAGTATAGGTGAGGATGCACTTTTATTGCATGTAACACACTGCATTGGCAAGCATTGTATGTACTAAGCCGGCGAACATGCCATTGACACCACACATGAAGCCAGCTGGACACCACAAGTAACAGCCCCCATGCCAAATACAGACAGACAGCAAGCTCACCCAGACAAGACGTCACAGATGTACCCTCACTGGAACATATAGCTATATATATATATATATATATATATATATATATATATATATATATATATATATTATACACACATATACATACAGACACTCACCAGTACTCCTCTCTCGGAGCTGCTGGCCGCGGCCGCCGCTGTCGCCATCCTGCAGCAGAATCAGCTGCAGCCGCCGGACAAGCAGACACACGGACTATACTCTAGCATAAGCGCTCCGCCCCTCTAATACTCATTGGCTAGTCAGCATCACATCGCGCCCCCTGATTGGCTCACCCGCGCTGTCATTTCTGGCTCAGTGCTTGGAAGGTGACACAACCATTCGCTGATTGCAGGAAGATCGCGGTGTTATGCTGAGATCATTAGCCCCGCCCCCCGTTAGCAGCAGCTGCAGTACTGTCTGATGACGCATGTCCGGCAGGTGGCGCTGTGCTGAGCAGCAGCTGCTGAGTTATATAGGGCAGCGCAGCAGTAGGGGAACGATGAGAGACAGACTTGGATGATCATGTGTCATACTCCGCAGCCAGGGATTGGGGGCTGCATCCAGTCACAGTGCCAACAAGAGGGGTTTAGGGGTACTGGAGTCCCGGGCCCTTCTAGTCCCAGGAGCCAGTATGGCAGCATTGCGGTTAGTACCTCGCTGCCAGAGACGCGGACTGTGGTGGAAAGCAGCAATAGCAAATTATGAATGTAGCAGCGGCACTAGTTGACAGCCAATAGGAGCTTCCTGATTGGCAGCCAATCATGAGCCTTATTTATAATGCTGGTGGCTCTGTCAGTGTCTCTGTCAGGAAGGCGGAGGAGCCGATAGTAACCACCGGCTCTGCTATGGTGGCCCTGCCCATTTGGCCAGGCCTGGGCCCCACTACTTGTGATGGCAGCCCTGGCTGCATCTTATATACCAGCACAGGAACCAGCCTGACTGCTAAGCTATACTATACCTGTCAGTGGCAGAACTTGTGGGCCCAGGTGCAAATATATAATCTGGGCCCCCCTCCTCCACCCCAACCCAGGTTCATAATAACTCATTGATGGTTTTATGCAGCAGTGGGCCCCTTAGTTGTCAGGGGCCCCGGTGCAATGCACCTGCTGCACCAATGGTAGTTCCGCCTCTGATACCTGTATAGTATAAGTAGGTTTCATGTACGGCGCACTTTCTCCAACAGGACTCAAGGCGCTTAGTATAGTGACTGCACTGCATGTACCCAGTACTTACATAGTGCCTGTCACTGCTCATAGGCGCCATGTCATACTAGTATCATCCATCATAAGAGCCAGCAGCCGAATATGGTCTGTTGTGGCCCTACCAGTACCATTACACCGCAACAGACTGAAGTAACCTCCTGTCCTCACCGTGCCACATCCAGCGGCACCCACCTGTCCTCGCGGTGCCATGTTCCAGCAGCGCCCACCGGTCCTCACTGTGCCACGTACCAGCATCACCCACCTGTCCTCGCAGTGCCATCCAACTGTCCTTGCCGAGCCATGTCAAGCAGTAGTCATCTGTCAAGGCAGTACCACAGCCAGGGTCCTCACTATGCCATGTTCTAAGATCACCACCTATCCTCACTGGTCCAGGTCTTCCCACCTAACCTCACTGTGCTAATCTTTAGTTCCGCACCTGTCCTCACAGAACCACATCCTGAGGTACCCACCTGCCCGCATATAGCCACATCCTGAGGTACCCACCTGCCCGCATATGACCACATCCTGAGGTACCCATCTATCCTCACAGTGCCATTTCCTGAAATACACCCCAGACCTTCCTGTGCAACACACCTTAGTAGCCACCAATTCTTGATTGGACCACACAGTGAGGTAGCCACCTGTCCTCACGGTGACGCATTCCAAGAAATCTATTTTCTCACAATGTCACACCCTAAGGTGTGACATTGGCAGGTAGAAACCTGTGTGTGTGGGCTCCAACACCACTCTTTACCTTCTGAGCAGCATCTCACAGTGACAACTATGCAGTAAACAAGAAAAGAAAAAAAAAAACCAGGGCAGATGGTCTTCAGTATAGGGGTAATTCAGGTTGGCGCAAAATTAACTTTCGCTCCCCACTGTGCATACATAGTGAGGGAATGCTGCCTGCATTTAATCAAGTGCAGGATAGGTAAGTATATGGGAGGGGGTGTAGACTGGCTAGATTTCATACAGAGAGACTTAAACCTCCTCCAAGCTGCAGCTGTGCTGGAAGGGCACATGCACCAACTGGGGAAGTACTGGTCTGCTGCCCCCATGTTCCACAGCTCCAACGTGCAGTTAAAGCCCATTCGTTTTTTGAAGTACCACCTTGTATATAATTCCTACTTCACCTCTCCTAATAGAAAGGTCTTGAAGATATCTTTTGTTTGAACAAAACCCAAATACATCAAATGTAATGCAGTACCGAGATCCATTATCATCCATCGCAGAACCTTGTTCCCATAGCACACATGGATGGAAGCCATCTAGACCAGGCTCCTGTCCATCACATCTGCCTGCAACCGCACCTTAACAGGTAAAGCAGGCATGTCCAAACTATGGCCCTCCAGCTGCTGTGAAACTACAAGTCCCATCATGCCTTGCTACAGTTTTGCTATTAGGGAATGCTAAAATTATGGCAAGGCATGCTGGGATTTGTAAATTCACAACAGCTGGATGGCCACAGTTTTGACATGCCTGAGGTAAAGGAGACACACTAGATCAGTGATTTTCAACCTTTTTACCTTGCGGCACACTAATTAGGACTTTAAAATTGCCAAGGCACACCCTAAGATCCCCACAGGCCAAAACACATTGGACACCACAGGAAAAACACAAACCTATTGGCCCCCACATTAAAAAAAATCACACTGATCCCCACAGGTAACAAAAATAAAATACATTGGCCCTCTAGATGAAAAGAAGAGACCAGTAAATAACATTTGAACTGGTGGTGGCTGTAAATGGGTTTGGGCATCTCTAGATCTGGGGGCACACTTGAGAACAGGCCACGGCACACTGGTTGAAAAACACTGCACTAGATGTTACTTGTCTGCTACACAACCTCACGCCTCTTCCTACCTCAATGAAAAATTGAAAAATAAGTAAAACTTAATTTAATTTTTCAAGTTTTTCATAATTAACAAAATATGATCAGTTATATTTGTCTCGTAGCTTATTTACTTACCTTGTTTGGCTTTGACGCCTCTGCAATCCATTGTACAACTTATGTTGTGCAGGTATCTATATTCCCTTAAGGATAGAACCAACTTATATTGAAGTTTATTTTTTCCGCACCTTTATTATTAAAAAATAAATAAATAAAAAAACAACAACGTGCATTGGGTTCCAAGAAATCCAAGTGCTACATTCCTGCAACAGTTGAAGCAGAGAACCAAGGTAACTAAACTGATCACCAATCAGTCCTGGATTACCCTGTATCATCGCCACTATCCACCTGGCCTTCCGTGAACCCCTGCTTCCACTTTAATTGAGGGATAACTAACGTGGTTGAGGCTAAAACTTAATGCTAAGAAAGCACAAGCCAGCATTACATAACTGATGCAGCATCCAATCAAATTCTATCATTTCTCTAATGCATCCTAGAAAATGATGGTTACTATGGAGATCAACTGTTCATTCTTAGAAGCTTTAGTACATTTACTGACAGCTTGAGCACAGATAATAGAGGTACATAGTAAGTCAGCTGTGGTTAAGTATGGCACACTAATTAGGACTTTAAAATTGCCAAGGCACACCCTAAGATCCCCACAGGCCAAAACACATTGGACACCACAGGAAAAACACAAACCTATTGGCCCCCACATTAAAAACAATCACACTGATCCCCACAGGTAACAAAAATAAAATACATTGGCCCTCTAGATGAAAAGAAGAGACCAGTAAATAACATTTGAACTGGTGGTGGCTGTAAATGGGTTTGGGCATCTCTAGATCTGGGGGCACACTTGAGAACAGCTCAAGGCACACTGGTTGAAAAACACTGCACTAGATGTTACTTGTCTGCTACACAACCTCACGCCTCTTCCTACCTCAATGAAAAATTGAAAAATAAGTAAAACTTAATTTAATTTTCCAAGTTTTTCATAATTAACAAAATATGATCAGTTATATTTGTCTCGTAGCTTATTTAATTACCTTGTTTGGCTTTGACGCCTCTGCAATCCATTGTACAACTTATGTTGTGCAGGTATCTATATTCCCTTAAGGATAGAACCAACTTATATTGAAGTTTATTTTTTCCGCACCTTTATTATTAAAAAATAAATAAATAAAAAAACAACAACGTGCATTGCGTTCCAAGAAATCCAAGTGCTACATTCCTGCAACAGTTGAAGCAGAGAACCAAGGTAACTAAACTGATCACCAAAACCGGAACCTTTGACCCTCCAGCTGTTTATGAACTACACATCCCAGCGTGCCCTGCAACAGATTGGCTATTTGGTCTTGTTAAACCGGTTGCTGGGACGTTGTGTTCAACGACAGCTTTAGGGCTAAAGGTTTCCCATCCCTGAACTAAATCTAGACTATGAACGTCTACTGAATGTTACAGAAGGGGACGATTATTAAGCTAAAGGTGCCCATACACAGTGCGACAGGGTAGGGTGATGAGATGTGCACTCCCGTGCACATCCCATCAAGTATGTTCTGCCTGTGCTTTTAGCACTAGATTGCATCATATCTGGTACAAAAAGCACAGTGCTGTAACATATTGTATGCTTTTTGTACTAGATGCTACGCAATCTAGTACTAAAAGCACAGAGTTCATGGGCACCTTAAAGGTTTGGTGAAATAGAATTAAAAGGCAAAGGGGCAGATGTATTAAGCTTGGAGAAGAGATAAACTGGAGATAAAGTTAAAGGAGATAAAGCACCAGCCAATCAACTCCCAACTGTCATTTGTAGAGCAGATTTATTAAGCTTGGTGAAGTGTGTTTTTATTACCGGCCAATCAGCTCCTAACTGTGAAGTTACAGACTTGGTTTGAAAAATGACAGGTAGGAGCTGATTGGCTGGTGATAAAAAAAACAGACACTATCACTTCACCAAGCTTAATAAATCTGCCCCTCAGCTATCTGTGTAAATCAATGTAATGGAGCCCATACACGGTCCGTTGAGTATGGCTCCGTTCTGTACTATGCGATGCGCGCTCCCACGCATCACATAGTACGGTACAAAAAGTATTTGCTGCACATACTTTTTGTACTAGGTACACATCGGATCGGATCGCAGTGCATGCACTAGGGATGCGATCCGATGTGTACTATTTAAGTCCCAAACGGATCCGTTAAACGGACCGTGTATGGGCTGCTTCAGAGCGGCTGTATGGTAGCTTCCGGTTCACTCCCCTCAGGGCTGTGTACCCTGAATTACCCTATTTGCAGACTGTTCCGGAAAGTACGATAGAAGCCATTAGACAGCAGCACTGAGGTAACGATTCTTCACTATGAATTAATAAGTTAGATCACGTGACACATTCAACGCACAGTACTCAAAATAAAACGGCCACAACGTCCGTAATTACCAAGGTAGGCTTTATTGTTTGCCAGTAGCATAGCTAATTGCACAAAACTCACTTAATTACCCACTTCCCTCCCGCCCCATATAACACACTATTTTCCAATGACAAAACTTGAATTATAAAACATGAAAGCGCCACCCCTTTCACAAGGCTCCCTCCCCCCCAACCCCCGCCCCACAAAATAAACAATAAAAATAAACCATAACTTATGCTACCGGGAATTCGGATCAGCAGGTAAGAGGCAAGGGGAGAAATGATAGCACGGGTGATTGGAAATGACGGGAAGGCGATGGGTAATCAGCAAAAAAACCAGGAGGGGGGAGGGAAATCATAGCTTGAACGGCGTAGCATGTGACAGGCAGCGCACTATACACAGAAGCCGGTAGAGACAATAATTGTTGTATCAGTGCAGGCTTTTCTGGTCACCTGAATTATACTTCCCTATACCCCCCTGGGCTTTAATCCACGGTGCTACACAGGGGTCACAGATTAATCATGTCCGCTAAGCAGCACATTCTGCGGAACCTTCTCGGTGACCGGCTTCAATACTGAACATACATTATTGCAGATGGATTGAACAGAGCTGCATAGCCAATACGGTTACTTACGCATAGGTGCGGTGCAATTAAATTAACACTTACATTATGGCTTACTGGACAAAAAAGCACAAGCTGTGGCATATTTCTTCGTAAAACTACACCAGCGAATAAGATTTTTTTTTTTTTTTTCAGTCATCCAGCAAAAAATTGGTTTGACAAAAAAAAAAAAACAATCTCCCACATATGTATCCAGCAAGCAGCCATGTTGTAGACCGAACATTTATTCGGCCTAACAATACAGCTGAAACCAGTTATATTACAGAGGCTGCATAGGGGGTATCACTAGATAAGGGTGGTTTACCAAAAATATTGCTCGGCTCCACAAAAATGTCAGCCTCCATTGTGACGGTAATAAGCTGAGTGAATGATGCATTTGGGCGAGAGAAACGCACATTAATGCCTCAGTGCTCACTAATAGGGTAATTATGTGGCACAAGTACAACACAAATGCCCGTTGCAGAAGATATATCAACGTTTTCTATGGTACGTACATGGACAACTGCCAGACTTTGAGAGGAGACATTTGAAGACTTACTGAAGAACTTGATCACACGTTTACTCCCCTTTCAACCCATAGGACAAACCCTCCTGGGAACTTAAAACAGGAGCCGTTTTCTAGATTATCGCAAAACAATTTCACAAAAAAAAAAAAAAAAAGGAAGCGAACACAATTATTTAAAAACTCAAAAGCAGAAATAAAATAAAAACACAATAAAATCTAATTAAAAAAATTAAATAAATAAAAATGGTATTAAAAAAATGTTTACTTCAGCGAGAATGTTTTGTGTTTTACTTACGGCGTGACGCCCAGTTTTTTTTTTTTTATAGCTGCCATTACTTTTGAAACGGCATAAACAAGTCTCCTGGGGACTGGAGAAGGAAAGGGTTGGCAAATGAGTGTGCAACGTCCAAAATACATTCAGTATACGATAACTGAGGCTCATTTTACGTCAGACTAATATTTATGCATCATGAACCGAGGTCTAATGGGGAGAATGTTTTCAACAATTCTGGGTAAGAGTGTAGTAACCTATGGCCCACCAGTTTTATGCAACTACATGACCTAACGTGCCGCAACAACTGTACCGCCACAGTTTGCCCAAAGCTTGGTACCAAGGAAACCCAGAAGAACCTTACCGCTGCAGCAAAGGCCACGGGAAGAGTGAAGACAAGTGATCAGAAAGAGCGGCTGAACCAATAACCACTTTATCTGGGACTGTAGAGGGAGGTGAGCGGGATCCATAAAAAAAAAATGTGCACTGTACAACTACAATACAATACAATAATCTTCCAAGAAAGTAGTCATCTGGAGGACACGCGCTCTTGTGAAAACCAGGTGCTGTGGTCTACAAGTCAACGTTCTTATGTCCTTCAGCAGGTGAAGTGGATGAACCTCAAGAGGCGCACGTACTGGTTTTCTCTCTGACGGCAAAGTCCTGCGACCAGAGGGTCCACTGTACGGGCTGGTCACTACCGAGAGCTCTTGTATGAACTGTCGCCTTTAGTGCAAGGCTGGATGGGTTCAAGCACCCGCCTCTCCTCTGGCCATGGAGCCTGGAAAGGAGCAGACGCATTGACCGTTCACAAGAACTGGACTGTGGTGCCAACGGTAGAAATGGAACGAAGGAAAAAAAAATGTTTATATATATATCTGGAGAAGAAAGAAGACAGATGGACTGGTGGTGTGTTAAAAACAAGTTATAGAAACAATCCTTAACAATGAAACGGGAGGAACTAGTGGATGTAGGCCCTGTACACGGCGGACATGTCGTTGTCGGATTGATCCAATGCTTTCGCTCTTTTGTAGACCTACGAGACAGAAGAAGAAAAAAAAAAGCTGAATCACAAAGTCCATCCCATTGGGCAAAGTGGTTCTAATCTGCGTTTATTGTAGGTCTTGGTTGATGCCAAAACATCACGAGTACACGATGTGCCTCAGCAGACTCACCTCATTGGCTGCAGCAGCCATAGGAGTCGGGTGGTTGACAGAGTCTCCCAGGGCAATGGCTAGCCTCAAGTCTTTCTGGATGTACTTCAGATAGAAGTCTGGCTTGAAATTCCCCTGTAGGATATCTGCAAAGAGACCACAGTGGTTAGGATGGGCCTCTGGACCAGATTTAAAAAGCTCAGAAGCCTTTCAAGTTGTTCTTTGGAAATGCAGCAGAACATTCGGCTTTAACGTGCAAATTTCACGCCCTTTGGGGCATAACTAAATGTTATTCAGCCGAGGCTTCATCGCAGAAAGACTTCAGCCCTTACTTTGGCACTTCTGGTCCAGAAAGATGCTGGCGAGCTGCCCTTGATTCAGAATGTCCAGCAAGGTCTGTTGAGACTGACCGGTCACCTGGGCTAAGGTCATGCCCTCGGCTATTGTGGCCATAAAGCTTCCTTGAACCATGTTGAGAATCAGCATCATCCTTGCTGCGTTACCCACCTCCCCTAGGACAAACAAAAGACACAAGTGAGGTCAGATTCATCCTTTAACCGTCTATGTACAGTATCAGCTCTTCAACTAAGAAGACTCTGGGGACGTCAGTAAGCTATAAATTCCCACTGATCACATGGGTTGCTTTTATTAATGTTAAATTAAATATTGGGACCCTGCTCCTCCCACTATATAACTCTCTACATAACTGTGGCTTTCTGCTGCCCCCATTCCTCTCCTCACATGTCACCTCCCCGTCATATGCAGCCCTGTCCTCAGACACATCACTCATCTCCTGATATACTCTGTGCTGCTGAGGACCCTGCTCCTCCCACTATATAACTCTCTACATAACTGTGGCTTTCTGCTGCCCCCATTCCTCTCCTCACATGTCACCTCCCCGTCATATGCAGCCCTGTCCTCAGACACATCACTCATCTCCTGATATACTCTGTGCTGCTGAGGACCCTGCTCCTCCCACTATATAACTGTCTGTGGCTCCCTGCTGCCTCCATTCCCCTCCTCACATGTTACTTCCCCGTCATATGCAGCCCTGTCCTCACTGACATCACTCATCTCCTGATATACTCTGTGCTGCTTGGGTACTCTGCTCCTTTCACTATATAAAACTCAGTCCCTGGCTTCCCTGGCTGCCGCCACTCCCCTCACATCCTGTCACTGCAACATTCTGATCTGACAGGTCTACCCCGACAGATATTGAGACATATGTGATACTATATCACAGCTCTGCCCTCATTACCGAGAAAGAAGGAGGTTTTCCCCATGGCCTGGAAGCAGCTGCTGCAGTCCTCATAGACTCCATGATCTCCAGCCGCCAAGATCATCAACATCCCGTCATTGGATAACTGCTGGTTACCAGACACAGGGGCTTCCAGAAAACGCCCACCCCGGGACACAATAACCTAAAAGCAGCAGAGGACAGGTATAAAGGTGCATTGTGAAATAGTGGAACATATAAACAATAGGAGATATGGACACACATTGTATTGCAACATTCCACAGCCAAGCAGGACGATATGGAAGATAATGGGATTACAATGGACGAAGAAAGAGTAATCTATAATACATATAAGGTTTGGGGGTCTGTAAGTGACGGCCTGAAAGCCTTGTGCTGTGGATCCACTATCACAAGTGACGCTAACACACATGCACCAGAGAGCGGATGTCACAGCCATCTGTAAATGCTGGGAAGCCTGCAACCATTACCTGCGCTACCTCCATCACTGTTTCTGCATCCACCGTGGACATATCCACGTAACACTTTCCTGGACGGATACCTTGCAACACCCCGCTGGGTCCCAACACCAACTGAGGAGAGGAGAAACAGAACAAGTTTATGGTATAGATTGCATCATGTCTGATGACTCCTCACATACTGAGGCAGCCATTTTGTAAGTTAAACCACTCTATCATATGGTCCCATTAGCTCCTAGTGTCTGCATTCTCAGTTTACAAATGGCTGCTTTCACTGTAAGTCATAGGCAAACACTGATAGTACTGAGCTCAACACCTCCTGGACATTCTGAAAAATGACTAGGAGATTCCTCACCCCTCCAATGCAGGCTACGGACCTCTCCTGACGCTGATCTTGGGGAACCAATCCTCACAGGCTCCCGTACCCACCTCTGTCACCAAATCAATGCCCTAATATGGCCTACAACTCAGGATTCCTCTTTCCATAGCCCCCCCCATTCACCCTCATCAACAATTACACTGTCTCCCAATCACACTGCCTTGGGTGTGACATAGGTATCCATCCCCTCCCTTACCCGCTTTATTCCTCTTACAGTCATGTCACATACACCTTCCAAATATTGCCAGAATATGCACCACTCTTACATCCAAAATGCTCTCACCCACTCTCACTCAAATTATACTACCCACACTAATACACCCTCACACCTCCCCTACCCCCACCTGTACCACCCACACTAATACACCCTCCCACCTCCCCTACTCCTCCTATACTACCCACACTAATACACCCTCCCACCTCCCCTACTCTCACCTGTACTACCTACACTAATACACCCTCACACCTCCCCTACTCCCAGCTATACTACCCACACTAATACACACTCACACCTCCCCTACTCCCAGCTATACTACCCACACTAATACACCCTCACACCTCCCCTACTCCCACCTGTACTACCCACACTAATACACCCTCACACCTCCCCTACTACCACCTGTTCTACCCACACTAATACACCCTCACACCTCCCCTACTCCCACCTATACTAATACACCCTCACACCTCCCCTACTCCCACCTATACTACCCACACTAATACACCCTCACACCTCCCCTACTCCCACCTGTTCTACCCACACTAATACACCCTCACACCTCCCCTACTCCCACCTGTACTACCCACACTAATACACCCTCACACCTCCCCTACTCCCACCTATACTACCCACACTAATACACCCTCACACCTCCCCTACTCCCACCTATACTACCCACACTAATACACCCTCACACCTACACTACTCACACCTCCCCTACTCCCACCTCTGCTACCCACACTAATACACCCTCACACCTCCCCTACTTTTCCTATACTACCCACACTGGTACACCCTCACACCTCCCCTACTCCCACCTATACTACCCACACCGGTACACCCTCACACCTCCTCTACTTTCACCTGTACTATCCACACTAATACACCCTCACACCTATCCTACTCCCCCCTATACTACCCACACTAATACACCCTCACACCTCCCCTACTCCCACTAATACACCCTCACACCTCCCCTACTCCTACCTGTACTACCCACACTAATACACCCTCACACCTCCCCTACTCCAAGCTATACTACCCACACTAATACACCCTCACACCTCCCCTACTCCCACCTATACTACCCACACTAATACACCGTCACACCTCCCCTACTCCCAGCTATACTACCCACACTAATACACCCTCACACCTCCACTACTCCCAGCTATACTACCCACACTAATACACCCTCACACCTCCACTACTCCCACCTATACTACCCACACTAACACACCCTCACACCTCCCCTACTCCCACCTGTACTACCCACACTAATACACCCTCACACCTCCCCTACTACCACCTGTTCTACCCACACTAATACACCCTCACACCTCCCCTACTCCCACCTATACTAAATACACCCTCACACCTCCCCTACTCCCACCTGTTCTACCCACACTAATACACCCTCACACCTCCCCTACTCCCACCTGTACTACCCACACTAATACACCCTCACACATCCCCTACTCCCACCTGTACTACCCACACTAATACACCCTCACACCTATACTATCCACACTAACACACCCTCACACCTCCCCTACTCCCACCTATACTACCCACACTAATACACCCTCACACCTCCCCTACTCCCACCTGTACTACCCACACTAATACACCCTCACACCTCCCCTACTCCCACCTGTACTACCCACACTAATACACCCTCACACCTATACTACCCACACTAACACACCCTCACACCTCCCCTACTCCCACCTATACTACCCACACTAATACACCCTCACACCTACCCTACTCCCACCTGTACTACTCACACTAATACACCCCCAGAGCTACCCTACTCCCACCTGTACTACCCACACTAATACAAACTCACACCTCCCCTACTCCCACCTATCTACCCTCACTAATACACCCTCACACCTCCCATACTCCCACCTGTACTACCCACACTAACACACCCTCACACCTCCCCTACTCCCACCTGTACTACTCACACTAATATACCCTCACACCTCCCCTACTCCCACCTGTACTACCCACACTAATACACCCTCACACCTATACTACCCACACTAACACACCCACACCTCTCCTACTCCCACCTATACTACCCACACTAATACACCCTCACACCTCCCCTACTCCAACCTGTACTACTCACACTAATACACCCCCAGAGCTACCCTACTCCCACCTGTACTACCCACACTAATACACCCTCACACCTCCCCTACTCCCACCTATCTACCCTCACACCTGCCTACTCCCACCTGTACTACCCACACTAACACACCCTCACACCTCCCCTACTCCCACCTGTACTACCCACACTAATACACTCTCGCACCTCCCCTACTCCCACCTGTACTACTCACACCTCCCCTACTCCCACCTATACTACCCACACTAATACACCCTCACACCTCCCCTACTCCCACCTATACTACCCACACCTCCCCTACTCCCACCTGTACTACTCACACTAATACACCCTCACACCTCCCCTACTCCCACCTATACTACCCACACTAATACACCCTCACACCTCCCCTACTCCCACCTGTACTACTCACACTAATACACCCTCACACCTCCCCTACTCCCACCTATACTACCCACACTAATACACCCTCACACCTCCCCTACTCCCACCTGTACTACTCACACTAATACACCCTCACACCACCCCTACTCCCACCTATACTACCCACACTAATACACCCTCACACCTCCCCTACTCCCACCTATACTACCCACACTAATACACCCTCACACCTTCCCTACTCCCACCTATACTACCCACACTAATACACCCTCACACCTCCCCTACTCCCACCTATACTACCCACACTAATACACCCTCACACCTCCTACTCCCACCTATACTACCCACACTAATACACCCTCACACCTCCCCTACTCCCACCTGTACTACTCACACTAACACACCCTCACACCTCCCCTACTCCCACCTCTACTACCCACACTAACACACCCTCACACCTCCCCTACTCCCACCTCTACTACCCACACTAACACACCCTCACACCTCCCCTACTCCCACCTATACTACCCACACTAACACACCCTCACACCTCCCCTACTCCCCACACTAATACACACTCACACCTCCCCTACTCCCACCTATACTACCCACACTAACACACCCTCACACCTCCCCTACTCCCACCTATACTACCCACACCAATATACCATGACACCTACACTACTCCCACCTGTACTACCCACACTAATATACACTGACACCGTCTTCTATATATATGGCAGACATGACATCAACGCACATCTTTAGCTGCTTTGGGATCGGCCACGCAAGCGAACGTGATGTCACAGGTGGAGACCACTTCTGCTGGAGTCCGGCCCAGGTGAGCCCCTTCCTGGATGAACAAGTCACACTGCAAGGATGAAGAGAGAAGAGTGAGACGAGAGCAGCACCTGCGGCCCACCGTATACTAATCAGCCAAGTGAAGGTAAAGTCCAACTTATTTACTGCGCGGTTAAACAAATTGTCTTTACCTTTCTGTTCTCATCTTGATCCCACACTTCACTGTCATTTCCTCCAGATGTTTTCTATTTTAGAGATATAATGGAAATGCATTTTCTCAGGGCTGCTTTCAGAGCAACAAAAATATGAAGCCAGAATTCAGCCCATCTTACATTGAGACAAAGGATGCTGCAGTGATTCCAATGAAGTATGAGATCACACGTGAAGCAGTACATACAGCCGGTATCACATGCATGTGACAAGGCCGGCAGGATTAATGCCACCAGTATGAGAGCAGCCTCTTTTAAAACGACAGAACTGCATTGTGTGTTTTCTTTAGCCTATTGTAGAATACAGGGAGTTCGAAAAGTCCCTCTGCAGTGACTAACCGCTGAGCAAGTATCCTCCCAGAACATCTGTGCTGATATGACAACAAAACTTTATTGACACAAAACAAGCTGTTGCAAAAGAGCCACTGGTGGCTCCGACTCCACACTGACTTTGGGGTTTATTCTGGTTCACTCTTTCTGGCAAATTCCTTCTCAAAAGGACAAAACCATGTGCACTGCAGGTGGGGCAGATGTAACATGTGCAGAGACAGTTAGATTTGGGTGGGGTTTTACTTCAAAGAGATCTATATTGCAGTGTAAAAATAAAGCAGCCAGTATTTTCCCTGCACAGAAACATAACAACTCACCCAAATCTAACTCTCTCTGCACATGTTACATCTGCCCCCACCTGCAGTGCAGCATGGTTTTGTCCATTTAAGAAGGAATTTTTCCAGAAGGAGTGAACCAGAATAACCCCCTTTGTCCCTTTAAACGACGGATCTGCAGCCAGAAACCCACTCACTGAGGAAGGGACTTTTTGAACTTCCTGTATAATTATATAACATGTTCTGTGTGAAATATATAAAGTACGGAGATTCTGAATTACACATATACCAAAATGTATCCACCCAGATAGTTACCTTCTCAGCAGTCCTGTTCCATACAGTCACCGTGTGCCCCATCTTCAGGAGGTTGGACACTATCCCACTTCCCATTAACCCCAAGCCGAGGAAACCGATCCTAACCAAAGGAGAGAAGACAGGATATAACACAGACATCTCTCTATAACAGCTCCGCAGCACGTTTCTAGAAATCTATCGCCATGACGGTGACAAGTCTGCGCAGGGCTCTGGGCGTTAGCCTAGTACTGTGTGACGTGAGCAATTGTTTAGTTGCAGGGGACATACTTTTTGTCTGTGGGAGTGATGCTGCCGTTGATGGCTGTGCTGTCTGCTGCCTGGATGGACGTTGAGCCAGAGTCCTGGATATAGAAAGAGCATTGTTACCAATACACATCAGACGGGACTGGTACTACTTTAGAAGCCTACAATGACATATGCAAAAGGGGGGTACTCACCTCCTCGGACACTTTCAGCCGCTTGCTGATTGCTTGGTATGTGACACTGGGCTGAGGGCAAGAGTCATAATTAGGGACAGGTAAAATATGATCTTCCAAACCACACCCCACTGACCACCTGCAGCGTGATGGAACAATTTGGTTTCATTGAATTACTTCCAAGTAACTAACACACACACACACACACACACACACACACACTCCTCTCTTATGTAGATATAGCTGCAGAAGAAGTATAGCTTTTGCTTCAGAGAGCATTTCCTTTCAACTATGTATTGGTGTGGATAATGGTGAAAAAGCAGATACTGCAGTCATTTGAGCCGCTGTGAGGTCACTGGCCGCCAGTTACTGTATATTCGGTTATCACTACCATAACCTGTGAGGAAAGCCTGGGGTATTTTGGTGAGGATTACTGCAGGTTTTGTCCATGTAGATGATTGGTGTGCACAGGATTAAATATACTCTTATTTCTCACACACACTTTCTCTTTAATCACCAGACAGAAATACATTAGATCAGCAGAAAGTTGGAAGGAAGAATACAGGACTAAGCAGAAGTTGTGTAACAGTCCCAGCTTAAGGACGCTTGGCCTATGGAGGGGGATGGACGGCAACCCCACCACATAACAGCAGGAAGCTCTATGGACACTAGACTTCCTGCTGGTGTTATCATGTATCATGCTGCGGTTGGCCAAAAATGATAGCACGTGCAGCACTTGTTGTACAATAAGCTCTGAGACCGTTTGTGACAGCGATCAATGTCTTCCCCTGTCTGACAACTGTGGCTTAGCAGTGATCACTGGACCATTACACCAACAGTCAATAAACACTCTGTTGTTCTGGACAAAACCGAACCGGTGTGATAAAATGTCCGATTCTGTATAGTTATACTAAATACTCCTAGGAGAAGTGAATCTGTCAAAATAGGTGTGAAAATTGGCAAGAAAACATCATAATGACCTGTAATGTTACCTTCTACAGGCATTTTTTTTCTTTACACTTTATTTGAATGTATATAACAAATGTGAGCGATGCTGGTATTTTTAGCTGATATTTTCCGCATCTCTCACAGAGTTGTCAACACTCAAAGTGTTACAGGCCTTTCCTATCAAACGCATGGTCTTTTATTTTAAGAAAAAAGGAGAGAACATTACCCATCTAAAAAGGGCTCTTTGGATAAAACCACCCCACACAGTTTGTTTTGTGATTGACCAGAGGAGGGAGCTAGAGCAATGCTAGTACCTTTTTCAGCACCATCTCCGTGCCTAGTGTTCTGTGACTGTGCATCAGCCAGCTGTCACCTGCTGTATCTTCCTGCAGTGGGAAACAAAATCACATTGATCAGGCTACAAGTTAACAACACCGCGAGGAATCACTACAGTACATAGAGACCAGTCGCCTAGGACCCGCAACATACAGATGTGTTGAGCGCAGTAAGGAAGGCGGAACCAGCTGAAGTGAGATCCCCCCTCACCTGCTCCGGCCAGGATGGCAAGCTCTTCATAGTAACCTCTTGTAGCACTGCCCCCCAACCCCATAAGGTTTATACAAATATATAGCATATATATCTCCAACAGAAGAGACTCTCATGCCTTTATTGCAGCAGTGAGCTCATGTAGAACGCAAGCCTTTCCTCCATCAGCTAGTACACCACTGGCCAGATCTGGGCACACAGACAGGAACGCATGCAAACTCTCTGGTAGGCATTCTGGGCTGCGTGCAGAAGTGTAATGGCGACCGGGATCCCCTTGGTACAGACGGTCAGTGGCATTTGTACACATTGTGACTGGACTAGAACATAAGCGCGTTTATAAGGCATCTCTAGGACTACATTACAGTCCGGTTCTTAAAAAGGCACTGACAATATGGAACTATAAAGGGAACTAATAATAAATCTTAATACTTGAAGCCTTCTTAACATCTCAGAATGTATGGACCCCGATATCTGTGCTTCTCTCCCACTGGGCAGGAGTGATGTCCATGACAAGCAGTTGGGGGTCTCAATTGGAGGTCACTGGGATTGATGGAAGTAAAACAATTGGTTACATCCATGTAATCTGATGTCATATCAGGAAGCTGACAACAGTGGGTTTAAGGTTCAAGAACGGCAAATGCTGCGTCCAGACGAACAGGCCGGAGTAGTGTGATGGTAACCGTTTCAACATGGATGGGTCTCAGCACAGCCACCTGGGTGTTCAGCGGCACAAGTCCAAACATGCCACGAAAAGCGTCCCCCTGTGATGTTGGGAGAAGCTTTGGAAACATATGTAGTTGTCATGCTGGAGTTGGTTTAGTAAAATACCGGCATCTCAACTAATGTGGGCAGACTGGCGCCGGAACTCAAACAGAATGCTGGCATTGAAATCCCAACTGCTGAGTGACCAGGGTAGGCACGGGTGGTGGGGCAACGAGGACTTAAGGATCTGAATAACGACTGACCGACCCGCGGGGCCACGCATCGGATCAGTATCGGTCCACACCAGGACAGAAAAGGGACCAATCACCACACAATCGGTCGGAATTGGATCTAGATCGATGGGATCAGACCCTTGTCGTCCTGGTGTGTTACCCAGCATAAGGGCTAGGATGTGGGGGGGGGGGGCACTTGGAAGGGGGCGTGGTGTACGGGCAGTTAGGGTCAGGGGTGGGAAGGGAGAGTTGGGTATAATTTCCTGCCAGGATTCCCTCCTTCAGGATGCCAGTGTCTGTATCATGACCACCGATCATCCTGATGTATCCCATGTGAGAGGTGAGCTCTTAATCTAACACCATCTTCCCACAAATAAGAACTGGATTGAACACCTCCCATAGCGTTTAATGCAGCTGTTGTCTGGCTGGCCACGGTTTAGTGGTAAGAGATCTCAGCCAATCACACGCCCTGTGCACTTTGTGCACACAGATCCTGATATCTTTGTACAGTGAGCAAGATACACTCGGGCAGATGTATTAAGCCTAGAGAAGAGATAAAGTGGAGATAAAGTGGAAGGAGAGAACGCACCAGCCAATCAACTCGCAACTGTCATATTTCAAACACAGCTGATTGGTTGGTGCATTATCTCCTTCCACTTTATCTCCAGTTTATCTCTTCTCCAGGCTTAATACATCTGCCCCAATGTAACGGCCCTTCCTTTAGGGTTAAGGCCCCCATACATTAGGCCGACTTGTCCTTAGGACAAGTCGGACCCAATACTCCTGTGAGCCGCCCGGCAGCTCCCCGGGAGGCTCACATACAATTTGGCACTTGATGAGCCAAATTTTACATGTGATAAATCGCTTGCAATTTATCACATGTACGGGGAGCTGCAGCGGGCGGTGAGGGGCATGGGGGCCGGTGGTGATCAGGGGCAGCAGTGGGGCGGGCAGCGGGGGTACTGAGTGCTGAACTGGGGGCGGTGTGGTCAGCAGCAGGGCTCATCAGGGGGACGCCGGAGTGGGCAGCGGGTCCTGACGCTGTAACTAGCCGGCGGCGCCTGTGTGTGATGATCTGGCCGGGCGCTGTGATCATTCACATATATCATTCATTCAGCAGCGCTGCGGGACGGACGGGGCCGGGCAGTGGCGGGTATTATATTTTTAAAACACCTGTCAAATGACTAGCCGTTCTCTGATTGGCTGAGAGCTCTCAGCCAACGGTCAGTCATTGGCTGAGAGCTCTCAGCCAATCAGAGAACAGCTAGTCATTTGACAGGTGTTTTAAAAATATAATACCCGCCACTGCCCGGCCCCGTCCGTCCCGCAGCACTGCTGAATGATATATGTGAATGATCACAGCACCCGGCCAGATCATCACACACAGGCGCCGCCGGCTAGTTACAGCGTCAGGACCCGCTGCCCGCTCCGGCGTCGCCCTGATGAGCCCTGCTGCTGACCACACCGCCCCCAGGTCAGCACTCACCGGCGCCGCCAGCTAACAGGGAGGTCGGACGTGATCGTATGTACTGACCGTCCGACCTCCCTGATCCGATCCGATGCGCACGGGACCGCGCATCGGATCAGATGTCACAGTCCTGCTATTTTACAAAGTGCCGAAATCGGGTGAAATCGTCCCAAAATCGCGTAGTGTATGGGGGCCTTTAGACAAGAAACCACATACAGGAAATAAAGTGTCAATCATACTGGCCCCTCGCCCCCCCCCCCCCCCAAAAAAGCAAGAAAATAAAATCAAAATGGACTGGTTTTCTTTTGGGTACACGTACACATTCCCATGGGGTGTCTTCCACAACCTCCTGCAAAAGTAACTGATCATATTTCTATGGGTGTTGGGCTTCTGACACCAAGTGCAGTGAGGCAATGGCTGCTAGCCATGACAGGTGAATAATTAGATGGTTACTGTGCGCAGACGCAGCCAGAGAATCGTACACAAGCCGAGCTGGAGGAAACAGCAGCACAGAAGCTCACAGGGAAGGCGGGGTGGGGGCTTGGGGTTTCGGGTAAAGGTCAGTAAATTATGGGGTCAGGGAGCTTGGGCTAAAGTACTCTCCGGGAATAGGGGGGGAGGGGGGGGGGGGCACGGCTAAAGGTCAGTTAAGTGTGTGTGGGGTTGTCAGGAAGCCTCCCAGATGCACACATAGGGAAGGGGGTGAGCTAAAGTTTAGTAAACAACATCAGTCCCAACTTCATCTTTATGATCAATTCAACTTTTTCGGATCTCTTGATGGAATTGGATGGTCGATATCAGGACTTTCCGACACCCGATTGTCGGTGCTTTGAATACTAACAGTCGGAAGCCGGTGAAAACAGACAGGAATCAGACTGTCGGAACATCCTGACAGTCGGAATCCCAGATTAAATACACCACTAAAGCAGGTATGGATACATGTTACATGTCTCACAGTGAATGGTTGCATTCATAAAACTTACAATATATAAATATATATGAATGTATTTAGCTATTTATCAATGTTGCCTATTCTATGCTTCCAGCCATCACCAGGATATGCGCTCTATAACAGAGGTGGAGAGCAGCCGGCGCACCTCTCACACCCAGCTATAACGTAGAACTGGCCCATCAGCCAATAGCACGGGAGCAGTCAGCTGCAGCGTTTACAGGGAGAGCTGCGTTCTCAGTGACTATGAGGCAGACCAGTAAAGACAGGCACACACCCTGCTGCATTGGAACCTCAGGCCATACTCTTCGGTCAGCCTGTAACCCAATCACCCAAACTGTAGTGTGATAACACAGAGGCATAACTGGCAGTGGAGAACCTTTCAGTAACCAACATTCGGGGGGGGGGGGGAACCTATTCTGATGGCACATTCCTGGAATGGAGCGGTCGGATGCTAAAAGCACAGAGGTCCAGACATGGCCTCAGGTCTGCTCTTGCATGCTTGCGTGGCCTACCTTCTCGGTCTGGCTGAGCAGGAAGTGCTGGAAGTGAGGGTCATCCCGGGAACGCTGCAACCGAACAGAGAGAGAAACTGAGATGCTTCCCTCTATAGCAGGACAACACTATCACCACAGCACCAGGGTGAGAGGAGCCAGGAGCTTCCACCAGACAGGAGGCACCGGGGAGCACCGCTCTAGTGTACACGCACTGTCTGCATCAGGACTTGGAGATCTAGTTCTGTAATAGGACTGTGGAACACACAGGCATCCAGGATAGCTGTGACTGATGTGAGCAGGTACTATGCTCTGCACAGCACTGCGTACAATGTGATGGAAGAAGGTACAGCACTGCCTACAATGTGATGGAAGGTGGCACTGAGCAGTAACCTGTAAGCTCCTCAGTACAGAGTATCCCCATTATGGCAGAGCTGGCCAGTCACCGCACGCATTCCATCCTCTCACATTAAACATTTCCTGCATGTAATAACAGTATGTGGGTCAGGGGTTCCCAAAGTCTGTCCACAAGGCACCCTAAGTGATTTACTGATTCTGGGAGTTTTAGTGAAGATTGGATGTTGCCAGCGGCGGATCCAGAGGTGGGGCTGCAGCAAAGTCCAAAACCCACTGCCAGTGAGTCCGTGTGGAATGGCAGTTGCTGTACCCTCCTCTATTTGAATTTTGAACTGGGTACTTGTTTAGTTTCACGGCGGCAGATAAATTGCTTCCCCTTGCGGGGCTCGCTGCGCTCGGCACAGAATACATGTAAAGTAATCCACGTCCGCTCGCCACGCTATATAATATCAACTCCATGCGTAGTGGATAGTGGGGTTATGAACAGGTACAAAATCGCATGCAATATATCTGCCGCCGTGAAACTAAGTACCTTGAACTGTACTGCAGCCCCTGCCCTCTGGATGTTGCTATGGGCAACCAATCAGAATCTACTTATTTATAACATTCTAGAAGATAATAGATATAATCTGATTGGTTGCCCATAGCAACATCCCATCTTCTGTTGAACTCCTATCTTTCTAAATAAACACCTAACAGTCCAGGTTTTCATGCTGTTACCCAACTGAGCTTAGTTATAGATAGTGTTCCCTCTAGGCTGTTTTAGAGGGGCGCTACGCCATGCCCGATTTTTAACGTGCAAAACACACCCTGCCCCTCTAGCAGTGCCCCGCTAAATGAGCCTGCCTCTGACCCCGCCGGTGTGACTGGTGAAGCCCAGCACCACTGTAGATGGCGATTCCCGGTGCTTCCCCGGCAGTGCAGAGACCGCGGAGGGGCCGGGCCCGCCCCCTTTAGTGACAGTGCGGCCCTTTTGTGACATTGGCGACCCGGGACCGCCCACAACAGTAACGTCGGTAGGCCCGGTCCACCCCCCTTACGCTGCCCCCGTGCAGCAGCCGTCTGCCCGCCCGCCACTGTTCCTAGAAGGAACACCAAAGGCCCCCATACACCAAGGCGATTTGGTCAGATTTTGGCCGATTGCGACCAATCGGCCTGTTACATCGGACCAAATTGTCCCTCCCTGACATGCCGTCGGGTCCGTTGCGCGGTGCCGTGCGCATTGGACCCGACCACCTGTTCCTCCTGGCTGTGAGGCTAGCGGGAAGCAGGGACGCATGCGATCCATCACAACGGCTCGCAGGATGTCCGTACACTGCTGCGAGACACCGCAGGCAGTGTATGGGCACCTTAACAGATATAGGAGTTTGAGTGAGGTATTAAGTCACCTGTGCTCAAGCATGAGTTTTCTTAAAATTTAGACTGTAAGGGCATCTTTAGGATACGGTTAGGGAACCTCCCATGTGGGCTAAACCAGTGTCTATGACAATGCAGTGTCAACCATTATACCGACCACATTGTACAGACGTGTCCTTATTTCCCAGACACAGGCACACGCGCACCAGGGCAAGCTTGTATGTCCATGGACGCAAAGCCAGACCAAGAACTTCTAGAGATTATAGTCATCTACAGAAGCAGCACTGTTTGCTAGGGATACGCATCACCTCCAGCACACCAGGTGTCCTCGGGTCTTAGTGAGTTTGTGGGCTGTGAAATTTATACACTGTGGTTCAGCATGCAAAATGGCCGCCACCAGTGTGTATGGAGACAGGTGCAGCTAAGCAGAAGGCAAAGCACATGAACGTCTAAGCACACCATCTCCTTACCCGGTGTAAAGCTTACATAGCGCTATTCTGAATACAAAGAAGTGCAGCCAATGTGTCCAGTAAGATACAGGTAGTGGAGCAAAACCCAAACACCACAGGATGGGAGGACACCGTGGGGCAGCTGTATCAAGCCATGGAGAGGGAGAAAGTGGGGATAGAAACGGTCAGCTAATCAGCTGTCATTTTTCGAATACAGCCTGTAACATGGGAGTTCTATGCTGACTGGCTAATCCTTTAGCTCTCTCCACTTTATCACCTGCGAAGGCTATGTGCATCTTCCTCCATATAGCCTGTGTACACCCTGGCATGGAGTCTGCCTATGTCTGAGGTGGGGAAATAGGCACCCGATGACAGATGGAAAGTGTGGATCTAGACCAGGGCTGGGCAACACCGGCCCTCCAGATGTTAATGAACTACACATCCCAGGATGCTTTGCATTAGTTTTGCTATGTGGCCATGCTGAAACTGATGCAAGGCATGCTGGGATGTGTAGTTCATCAACATCTGGAGGGCCGGTGATGCCCAGCCCTGTTCTATACTATACCACAGGTGGCGAGCGGCGTCCAGCCTGATGAGCATATGGAGAACACACCTATGGGCAAGTACACATGGTGAGCGATAGTGGACCCCCATCTTCCAGGAAAGAAATAATGCACGTTAGGGGTGAGGATTACATAGTGCTCCACACTGACCTTGCCTAGATGACAGGACCCAAATGGTATCAGGAACATGTGTCACACCACAGTACGATCCCCCCCCCCCCCCCCAAGTGCTGAGGGTTATAGTTTCTTACAAAGGCATGCAGGAAACATGATGAAGGGCAACCCGCCAGCCTCCAGTACCCAGTAGTCTAATCACTGACAATACTGCTCTGTTCTATGGACTCCTCACAAGACATACTGTACCAAACCTGACTGACATCACTTCCTGATCTCCTCCTGCAGCCATGCCAACCATAAGCCCAACATCTCTATCCATGACCATACCATCAGTCATATCTAAATCGCTTTCAGTGTTCTCTGCATCCACCACCTCTATCAGATGGAGACTACAAGGCTCAGCCAATAGCCAATCGAAGTTCCCAACCTGACATCTGTATTTGTTACCATAAATAATTATTCCACCATCTTCCACAGGCAGATATCTTAACAGTCTCTGCTTGGGGTATTGGAGAACTCGATTATGCTATCATCATCCTATGGCAGAGACCCCCATTCCCCCCTCCAGACTTGCTGGCTTCTCACCTGCCCAGGTGGCCCAAGGCATAGCAGAAGGACCACTCGACACGGTCCAATAGGGACAATGTTAACGGTGTGTATGCACAGCTTGATTGGTTAAGAGACCCAGGGCCGCCTTACCCAGGATAAACCATGAGTGTGTACCACCGGACTGTCAGAGGGAGCGCCAAACCTTACTTCATTCTCTGGCTGTTCTAGTCTCCAGTGTCTCCAACCTGAAACCCTCTGCCCAATAGTAAGGGCCAGTGGGAAATAGCCAACACTACCCAGGAAGGGTGTCCACACTTGCCCAGAAGTAGGCAGTTCCAGGCGTTTGCGTAGGAGCAGCGAGTTACCCGCCCACCTCTTAGCAGTGGGAGGACTCTAACAGGTGGGTACTGATATGAGGGAATCCCTAGGGATGTATGACCAGAATCTGTGATCACCCCTCTATATAATAAAGCAGGCCACTGGTTCCAGGTCAGTAACTGCAGAGCCCTACCACCTCCCTATTCCCTCTCTGTCCAGTATTAATTGATCAGGGTGTTAGTTCCCCAATGTGAAGTGCACAGGTATATGTGGTGCTATATAATGAATATGGTCGGGGTGTGTCACTTCCCAGGTGTTTACTTCTTGCCCGCTACCTGTATCTCTTACAATAATGGGCAGGAGCATATCACCTGCAGCCACAAGCTAGGCAATGTCCCCCAGCCAGTTGTCCGGTTACTATCCGTGATGCACACTACTGCGCGCCTTAGTCCACCAACACCGTGACAGACAGCATCAGGAGTTACTATGGGCGCAGTACCTACTCTTACCTCACTTGTGGGCGGGGGCCAGCTGAAGCGGGACACTGTTTTCATTGCCAGCTTCTTCAGGGAACTCGGCTGTGGGGAGGTGGTGTCCTAAAAAACCCCAGAATGCAGAACATTAGCCACAGTCACCTCTGTATTCCAGACTCCATGTGTGTAAAATGTGCAGGTTCTCTTCATTAACTTATCAATATAAACCCCAACACATGCAGATATGGCAACAGCTCAGTCACACCACTATATCAGCGTAATACCGGGGGTCATACCGTTATCAGTCACACCACTATATCAGCGTAATAACCGGGGGTCATACCGTTATCAGTCACATCACTATATCAGCGTAATAACCGGGGGGTCATACCGTTATCAGTCACACCACTATATCAGCGTTATACCGGGGGTCATACCGTTATCAGTCACACCACTATATCAGCGTTATACCGGGGGTCATACCGTTATCAGTCACATCACTATATCAGCGTAATAACCGGGGGTCATACCGTTATCAGTCACATCACTATATCAGCGTA
This sequence comes from Crinia signifera, assembly GCF_055691185.1. Classification (NCBI taxonomy): domain Eukaryota; kingdom Metazoa; phylum Chordata; class Amphibia; order Anura; family Myobatrachidae; genus Crinia; species Crinia signifera. The sequence goes on along the minus strand of NC_139223.1, from coordinate 28,601,787 downwards.
ATAACAGGGGGTCATACCGTTATCAGTCACATCACTATATCAGCGTTATACCGGGGGTCATACCGTTATCAGTCACATCACTATATCAGCGTAATACCGGGGGTCATACCGTTATCAGTCACATCACTATATCAGCGTAATACCGGGGGTCATACCGTTATCAGTCACATCACTATATCAGCGTAATAACCGGGGGTCATACCGTTATCAGTCACATCACTATATCAGCGTAATAACCGGGGGTCATACTGTTATCAGTCACATCACTATATCAGCGTAATAACCGGGGGTCATACCGTTATCAGTCACATCACTATATCAGCGTAATAACCGGGGGTCATACCGTTATCAGTCACACCACTATATCTGCGTAATAACCGTGGGTCATACCTTTATCAGTCACACCACTATATCAGCGTAATAACCGGGGGTCATACCGTTATCAGTCACACCACTATATCAGCGTAATAACCGGGGGTGATACCGTTATCAGTCACATCACTATATCAGCGTAATAACCGGGGGTCATACCGTTATCAGTCACATCACTATATCAGCGTAATAACCGGGGGTCATACCGTTATCAGTCACATCACTATATCAGCGTAATAACCGGGGGTCATACCGTTATCAGTCACATCACTATATCAGCGTTATACCGGGGGTCATACCGTTATCAGTCACATCACTATATCAGCGTAATACCGTTATCAGTCACATCACTATATTAGCGTAATACCGGGGGTCATACCGTTACCAGTCACATCACTATATCAGCGTAATACCGGGGGTCATACCGTTATCAGTCACATCACTATATCAGCGTAATAACCGGGGGTCATACCGTTACCAGTCACATCACTATATCAGCGTAATAACGGGGGTCATACCGTTATCAGTCACATCACTATATCAGCGTAATACCGGGGGTCATACCGTTATCAGTCACATCACTATATCAGCGTAATAACCGGGGGTCATACCGTTATCAGTCACATCACTATATCAGCGTAATACCGGGGGTCATACCGTTATCAGTCACATCACTATATCAGCGTAATAACCGGGGGTCATACCGTTATCAGTCACATCACTATATCAGCGTAATAACCGGGGGTCATACCGTTATCAGTCACATCACTATATCAGCGTAATAACCGGGGGTCATACCGTTATCAGTCATATCACTATATCAGCGTAATACCGTTATCAGTCACATCACTATATCAGCGTTATACCGGGGGTCATACCGTTATCAGTCACATCACTATATCAGCGTAATACCGGGGGTCATACCGTTATCAGTCACATCACTATATCAGTGTAATACCGAGGGTCATACCGTTATCAGTCACATCACTATATCAGCGTAATACCGTTATCAGTCACATCACTATATCAGTGTAATACCGGGGGTCATACCGTTATCAGTCACATCACTATATCAGCGTAATACCGTTATCAGTCACATCACTATATCAGCGTAATACCGGGGGTCATACCGTTATCAGTCACATCACTATATCAGTGTAATACCGGGGGTCATACCATTATCAGTCCCGTCACTATATCAGCGTTATACCGGGGGTCATACCGTTATCAGTCACAACACTATATCAGCGTAATACCGGGGGTCATACCGTTATCAGTCACATCACTATATCAGCGTTATACCGGGGGTCATACCGTTATCAGTCACATCACTATATCAGTGTTATACCGGGGGTCATACCGTTATCAGTCACATCACTATATCAGTGTTATACCATTATCAGTGACATCAATATACATACTGGGGATCACACTTATCAGTCAGAGGCATATACCACGCACAGACTATAATATACCAGTGTGTACAAATAACTTCCTGCTTTGTACACGAACAGTACAATTGTCTATAAGACATTCTATGTTCTGATCATCGGATTCAGACAGCGTCAGGTGAGATATCCCCTAGGTTACCAACCACAGTCACATTCCTGGTGCAGGCGCTCTAACAAAGATCTTTTTTCCAGTTGCGGCATTTGGAGGAACAGACATATGCACTAGGAATCTTACTTTATTTGAAGCAATATGCATCCAGATGCATACACATGGGGCCGCGCCAGCTGCTGTAACCCAGCAAAGTTATCTCATTAACATCTTGTGTATTGGGCCCCATACAGGTGAATTGCCGGTGCTGGCAGAAGGATTGCACACGCTGGTGTCATTTCCAGTGGTTTTACCAATGTGTCCCATTAATCGGTCGGACAGATTGAGAGCCCATTATAATTTAGGATGAAAATTGCATTCGGCTTCTACTAAATTGCCACACAGAACAAGGAGAATGCAGATGTGCGCCTCTAAATAGGAAACCCTTCTCACCTGCAATAGAACACCCAGGCCTCGGTACTCCCATGTAATTACTGCCAAATATATGGGCCCACCAACAGCGACCAGATGACCTCATCTGCTGGGTCCCTAACACTTGTGTTGCGTGTTACAATAAGATGCCCCTGAGCAGCCACACCACCCCAACCCCGGGGCACACATTGCATCAATTCTTTATAATGTAACAAACCTCTCACTAGTGTGATGTCTTGTGTCGGCCTGGGAAGTCTCAGGCTCTGAACTTGAACCTTCAGTGTTAGAAACCTTCCAGATGAGGTCACCTTGCCAAAATGATCCTAAGCACCTCAAGGTTACTCTATATTATAATCACTCTGATTCGCAGTGCTTATTAATCAGTGTGCACCTGCATGGTCTCTTCTTATCTGTGCGGAACTACAAGTCTCAGCATAGTAGCGCCTCTCATCAGTATTAGAGTGTGCAGTCCAAGGCTTACCCCCCATATACTGAACTACCCAAATTACACAAAGCTGATCACAACTGACAAGACTGAATGCAACAAGACATGGCAGCGGGCGTTACATAATTACCAATAGGAAGGAACCATACAGGTTTAGTGACCACACCCATATCCTATAACATTATCTGTTGTCTCCATCTACTGGAAGTCTCGGGAGTTACACACCTTGTCCTCCTTGGGCGGCCTTCCACGTTTGCGCGGACTCTGATCATTGGGCTTCTTCTGGGCCTTCTTAGTGCCAGGGGTTGAGGCCTTCTTGCGTTCCCCGGTGGCCTTCTTAGTCTTCGCTTCCCCTTTCTTGCCTTTGTCATCACCGGCATTCTGTGACATGGTAGAGAGAGAAACATTGGCTGTCACCGGGTTCCATAGTAACAGAGAGAAACCGTGACCTACGCTACATCAAGGATATGGACACAAAGAACAAGTCATTTCCGGAATATGCCTGCGCTATATAATGTTAATCATTGATTTCAGAAGCCCAGCACAATACACATTCTACCATAACATTAGAAATCCATTTGCTAGATTCACATTAAGTAGATGCATCAGACCTCAGAGTGCGGAGAAGTTGGCCATCAGCTTCTGAGTAGCATTTATCAGAAAACAATTGGCTTTTATGGGCACCTCCACACTTTCCACGGAACGATACATCTGACCCTAGGTAGGAGTAATTAGCCTGACGCTAAGCTAGCAATCCTACTGACATTAAAACTTAATGACTATTGCGATCAGGCATGAGAACTTATGGGTCCTACAATCGTAGCGATATACCAGGGTTCTCACCGGAGAACACACAACGCTGTGTACTGAGCATTCTAGCATCGCTCAGAACATTCAGCGGGGTTGTTACAGGTGTAGGACCCATTAGTCTATCTAGAGATGGATGCCAGTTTCTCTCTCACCAAGTGTTAGTACATCTCCCCATGTCATATAGCCGGAGTATGAGGTTGGTTTTTCAAAAAGCAAAAAAATCATAGAACAGCCCTATATTATTTCTGTAAAGTAGAATTATTTTCAATGTGAAGCCTTAACAAAGATGGAACACATCAATCCCATTTGGAATGGTCATGTATGTCCCCTCCACATACCAGTCTCAAAGTGGGATTTAGGTCAAGGCGATCAGCTGTTTCCGGAAAAGCACACTGCATCCAAGTTTTTCAGCTTACCCCATAAAGGTGCCATTAGTCCTCCATGACTGCACCTCATGTCACCTGTCTCCCTCACCCTCTAGATCACGGGTGTCAAACACAAGGCCCGCGGGACAAATCCGGCCCGCCAGACCTAGTCATGTGGCCCGCGCGAGGAGATAGCACGCAGGGGCAGTGTGTCTAGTGTGAGTGCTGCAGGCCGCGTCCACATCCGCCTTACCTGTTCCTCCACTGTCGGCGGCCATGTTCCTGTAGGCACATATGTATACGGCTACAGAAACATGGCCGCCGGCCTCCACGGCCCGGCCGCCTGTTCCCTCTGATGCCCGGCAGTGACAGACACTGGGTGGGGACGTCATGACGATGATGCCGCCCGCCCATGCGTCTGTAGAGAAGTAGGAGCAGGCAGGGAAGCTGGACCGGGAGTCGGGGACAGTGTGGCCGCAGCAAGCAGTGAAGAAAAGCTGGAAGCCGCAGCAGCTGCAGGACAGACGGAGAAACAGTAAGTGAGGATGAGGATCACACTCACAATAAAAAAAAAAAATATATATATATATATATATATATATATATCTGCTGTTTCCTGAGGTGTCCCCGTGTATAATAATAATAATGCCATGACACCACAGGCTGCTCCTCCTGTATAATCATTTATGTGTCATGGCATTACTTTTACTATATTATACAGGGGGAGCAGCCTGTGGTGTCATGGCATTCATTTTATATTATACAGGGGGAGAAGCCTGTGGTGTCATGGCATTATAATTATACAGGGGGACCTACAGATACAACCGGCCCTTTGAGGGTGACCAAACTGCTGATGCAGCCCCCGATGAATTTGAGTTTGACATCCCTGCTCTAGATTGTAAGCTCCTTGGAGCAGGGCCCTCTTCGACAGTCTTCTCTCGCACTTCAGTTACAGCTCTCTGGAACTCAGTTTTCATGAATTGTCTGGTGATAATGCAGCAGCCAATCAGCTCATAACTGTCGAGTTACTGGCTGGTTTGAAAAAGGACAGGTGTGAGCTGATTGGCTGGCGTGTTATCACCAGACAATTTATCACTACCCGGTATAAACACATCTGCCCCTAAGTTACGGTTATGTTTAGTTCTGTGTCCTCTGGATTGTTCTGACGTATGGCTTATATTTGGTGCTGCCAACCACTTGTGGCACCTTATAAAGCAGGGGTGGGGAACCTCAGGCCCTGGGGCCATATGCGGCCCCCGTAGCCGTTTGAGTGGCCCTCCCACCCACCAGGCGGCTTTGCCAGGAGTCAAGTAGAGGGGAATTCTCACGAGAGTTCGCTAGTTCTTGCAAGATTCCTTTTAATCAACAGCACCTGGAGACTGTCAGTCATATTCAGCGGCAGCCGCCGAAGCGTGGGACGGCTGCAACAGGACAATTTATAAGAGACATTTTTACATATGGCCCCCGAATGATTTTTTCCCCATACAAATGGCCCTTGGCACAAAAAAGGTTCCCCACCCCTGTTATAAAGAGTATATAATAATAATAATAATCTACCAGCAGTACCGTAGGACAGCTAGCCTGTAGCGGGAGATCGTATTCTTGTGTAGGCTGATCATACCAGCCCAATATGGTCGACCAATGGCCCGATTAGCAATGGAAGTTAATCAGGTAGGGGAGGTGGCAACCATTCACAGGAATATGGCATGGTGGAGAGAAGAGCCTAAAAGATTTTGCATGTACATAGGAGGATTAGATACTCATTTACTAAATGTAGTTGCTCAGACATAGAAAAGCAGAGGTACATTGATTAATCCCTTTGTGTACATACAGTAGAAATAATCAAGAGTTCAGCCGAATCCCAAGGCTGCGAGGGTACATTATATTAATATAATAAAGACAGCTGCCAGCAATGCTGAATGGCACTCTGCGTGTCGCCTGGGGCCTTAGGTAGCATACTGCGATCACATCACATAAGAACATCTGCAACATAAAAGCAACCTAGAACTTGGACAGGTCCCTAAACAAACATCCTGGACACTGCAAGCCGGTAGGATGGATGCATCACCCCAGTGATATCCTGTAAAATACACAGAGGATGCTGCCAGGAGGCCTGTTTAGCGGTGTAAGAGCAGCTGTGTGTAGGGGGGGAGCAGAGATCAAATACTCCTGTGACATGTATATGGAGGATAGAACGGTACTGTGTGTCCATCTATATATAGCAGCAGGGAAGGAGGCAATGGTTCTACACATTGGCAATATATAGAAACGATCATTTTGCAAAAAGAAAAATCCCGATCTGAGGGACAATGTATCTCAAGTGTTGGTTGTAATGAAATATGGACAAGGATTAAACTGCAAAATAACACCAGGAAAAATAAAATAACCCATGTTACATGAAGTGAAAAGATGGAAATGTTGGGTAAAGTTACCCAACATTTCTATATCCCACTTAAAACAGATCTCACTGGCTAGCGCCCTCCAGCAGTTTAAGAGAATACCCTGACTTCTAAGTTAACATACTGCTGTCATAGAGATGACTTATGTAGGCCGCCCCTTAGTAATAACTGGTCTGTATAAGCCATTCCCTAAGACCGCTGCACAATGTAAGGCACAATCCCCAGCTGTATAAAATAGAATCGAATCTAGCAGAATTAGAAGCTATGGGATAACCACAAACTGCATTTGGTAAAGCTGCGACCACATCACTGCAGCATGTCCCGTGCCTCAATAACTGGGTCTGTGTAACTGGGCCCTGCTGGTGGATGCTCGGCAAAGACCTCATATAGGAGAGAAGGCAGCTGCATAAACATGGGATGTCACACACACACACACACACACACACACAATAAATCCAGCGGTATGAAAGAAACCCATCTGCAAGACACATACATTGGAAGCCAGTCTGATCAGCTTGAAATAGAGACCTTGAGGGTTAATGGGTTAACATCTAATTTCCCAGTCTGTAATTAGAGAACACAAAAGCGCCTCGGAGTACTATTAAATTAAGGAACAGTACTCCATGTTCTGGCTGCCAGTACCTCTGCCAACCTAATTCTTGGTTTCTTCCCACCCCAAACAAATTTAGTGGGCAGAATATTGCACCAATAGACATCAAATTCGGAATATTGAAGTGACTATGTCTGGAGTGGATATAGGTAGACTGGAAGAGAACCCGTATAAACCTGCATCCTATGCACAAGTATAAACATTATATGGGCCAAGCTGATGCTGCTTTGTGGGTTGCGGCTGGATAGGCGGCATTAACATTCAGTGTAAGGGGGGAGTGTATGCCATCCGTTAGAGAAGATCACTGGTTTATCAGTCTTATAGAATCTGAAAATCAGTTCCAAAAACTGAAATATTCAGAAAACCGTGTTTTTTTCTGAAAATAGGGGGGGGGGGTCCCCGATGTCCAGTCCAAGAGGTGCATTGCGCCGGTGACATCACCAGCGCAATGCACCTCTGGGACCAGAGAAGCCGCTGATGAGGATACTGAAGGCCGCCATGGATGCCAGGGGACCATCAGGAGACCAGGTAAGTATGAAAAAAAAAAAAAATATTCCACAATCTGGAAAAACCGAGCATTTCGGATAAGGGATACTCAACCTGTAATAGGTTTGATGGCTGGACCAGATAATTGCCCAGTCTTAGGGGTTTATTTACCAAGACGGGAATTCTATTGAAGATGGGATGGGCAGTATTCAATTGTTTTTGACCAGCATTTAGCACGCTATCACTGGGGGTGGTGGTGGTGGTGGGGGGGGGGGGATGAAATGCGCCAATGCATGGCTAAACCAGACCACAAGGAGCGCAGTTGTGGAACTAATCTCCCCAGCATGTCCTACCATAGTTGTCACTAGGGAAGTCTAAACTCATGGCTGAGCATTCTGGGATGTGTAGTTTCACAGCAGCTGGGACACACTAACATCTTCACGAACGGGTGTATTCATTACGGACAAAAACATAGTGTGTCCCTAGTACTGGACTTCAGAAGCACTGGTTTAGAATAACCTCTCTATTTAAGAACCACATCCAAGAATGATCTCAGATTAAAGTGGGCTCAGTTATATCCTGAGTCATCCTGACAAAAATACATGCGTCTGCTAAAATATAGTCTGGTCACCAGAAACCACACGTCCACTAGCGGGAGCCACGTGTGTGGGTTCACCATTATGGGGCAGATTTATTAAGCTTGGAGAAGAGATAAACTGGAGATAAAGCAGAGAAAAGGTAAAAGGAGATAATGCAGCAGCCAAATCAACTCCCAACTGTCTTTTTCAAACACAGCTGATTGGCTGGTGCTTTATCTCCTTTTACCTTTTCTCTGCTTTATCTCCAGTTTATCTCTTCTCCAAGCTTAATAAACCTGCCCCTATATTACATGATGCAGCAGCTGGATGTGGAGGGAGAATAGTGTGCCTAGCACAGCGAGGCACCATGCACAAAGCATGGGTGAGTGCAGCAAGCCATGCGCAAGGACGCAGCACACGTTGACGGTTTCCATGTCGATATTTGGGACAAAAAAAAAACAACTCATGTCAACCTTTTGACTTCTGACCTATCCATTGCCGACCTAATGCTTGTGTTGACCTTCAAAACTATTTGATGTGTCAATCAAATGCATGTGGACCTAATATGGGTCGATCCAATGACCGACACTCGCATCTGCTTGAAGAGGCAATTCCATTAGAAGCAAACTTTATAATTACATAGCCTAACCCCACGCTGCCACAGAATTGTCATGGGTGGGATTGCATTCCAAAAATGGCCACCGCAGCAGAGGAGACAGCTGCTAGAGGTGCAGGAGTACATCTAGCATGACTTCTCACTGGCGGCGGCCATTTTTGGAGGGGCGCAATGTCTCTGTAATACTGTCAGAGACTCTGCGCCTCCGCGGCACTAATTATTTTAATGGTACTCTTTACCTAGAACGGCGCCCATCGCGACCATCGTATGCACTAAAAAACGGGTGCGATGCCCGCGATTTCCCATAGGAATCAATGTTAAAAGTCAGATTGGACGCGATTTTAGTGTTCAATGCCTCAATGCCCGCGATTTTTCCATAGGAAACAATGTTAAATGGGCCACAGAGCCCAAATAGTCACCCTAAAGTCTGAAATGGCCCCCACAATTGTTAACGCCACCCCACGATCAACGTCAACCCGAAGCGTGGCGAGCGCAGCGAGCCCGCGAGGGGCGGCGGTACGTCGGCGGCGTGGAGTTGAGAATAGAATAGGTAAACGCGTCCCTTACAGGTATCCGCGTCCGCTCGCCACGCTTCGGGCTCGGTGGCTCGCCACACTATTCTATTCTCAACTCCACGCCGACGTGGATAGTGGGGGTATGAAAAGGTCGGAGGACGCAGGCTCGCTGCGCTCGCCACGCTTCGGCGTGGAGTTGAGAATAGAATAGTGTGTCGAGCGCAGCGAGCCACCGAGCCCGAAGCGTGGCGAGCCCCGCGAGGGGACGCGGATACCTTCACAGGTAAACGCGTCCCTTACAGGTATCCGCGTCCGCTCGCCACGCTTCGGGCTCGGTGGCTCGCCACACTATTCTATTCTCAACTCCACGCCGACGTGGATAGTGGGGGTATGAAAAGGTCGGAGGACGCAGGCTCGCTGCGCTCGCCACGCTTCGGGTTCACGTTGATCGTGGGGTGGCGTTAAAAATTGTGGGGGCCATTTAAGACTTCAGGGGGACTATTAGGGCTCTGTGGCCCATTTAACATTGTTTCCTATGTAAAAATCGCGGCCATTGAGGCATTTAACACTAAAATCGCGTCCAATCTGACTTTTAACATTGATCCCTATGGGAAAATCGCGGGCATCGCGTCGCACCCGTTTTTTTATGTGCATACGATGACCGCGATTTTTTACCCCCGATGCCCGCGATGCCAATCGCGGGCGCCGTTCTAGGTAAAGAGTACCATTTTAATCACTACTACTAAAAAAAAAAAAAGACTAAAAGGGAAAAAAAAAACAATGCTATAATTACATGTAAAACCTCAGCAGTTGCTTAGAATTATCCTGGTTTGATTTATAATCAAATAATGCCCCAAAACTGAATTAAATAAACAGCTAAATGTATGTAACAGAAATAAAAAGTGCAAAAAGCAACAATGTTGCAAGAGTATCGGTTATATTACAATGGGGACAGATGTGTTAAGCCTGGTGAAGTGATAAAGCAGCCGGTGATAACACAGCAGCCAATCAGCTCCTATCTGTCAAGTTACAGGCTGGGTTTGAAAAATGACAACTTTATCACTTCTCCAGGGTTCATAAATCTGGCCCATTGTTCCAAGCAGCAGTAAGTAACTCCACAGCTGGGGAAACCGAATCCTATATTACATGGGCAGACAAGGAGACCATTTAAGGCACGCATGGCCAAGGATAAACCCGCCATCGGGGCAGCACACCCCCAGCAAGACACTTACTGTCTGGCATCCCTCACATCCCATTCCAGCTTTATCCTACTGCTTGCACCCAAAGCCGATTGGATTGAGAGACTTTATAGTAATGAAGAAGCCGTGGGCCTCAATGATGCCCCATGTTGAACAGCTTCCTAAAATTCTCCTCCATACTCTATATTCAGTCATTATGTTGCCATTCTATGCGTACTGCAGTGCGCCCTAGTTTTCACACTATGCTCATGCGTGGATGATGCATACTACTACATACTGGGCTAATCACCTCTTTACTTTACATGAAGGCCTCAGCAGGTTTGCAGTTCCAGCCAAGCTTCCAGTGACATCATCCATCCCGCAGCTAGAACGCTAATGATCTGTCCTAAGTGTGCAGCGCATTCCCTACGGTGGTCACTGAATAGGTTTATATTTGTGACTCAAATGTTTTGCTTCCTGGATGCTCCTGGTTGCCATGGAGACAGAGGGACCTCCCAGCTTGTCACACCCACTTCTTACACACAATGCGTTAGTGTCTCATTGTTCAGACATGAAACTCCCTTATAAATCAATATATTTCTATAGATTCTATAGACTTGGTTATCCACCAATGCATCGAAACACCCCAGGCACCCACCTGTTCCTTTGCCTGTTCCTTTGCCTTGACCTTCCTCATGTATTCCTCCACAGCATTGACTGCTTGCTGGAAGCGTTTCCCCTTGGTGGCCTTTAACATTTCTTCCTTGTGAGCATGGTATGGCTTCAGCTGCTCCACCTTGATCCAGGCGCTGCCAGGGGGGACACGCTGTAAGTTAGGCTGGTACAGGAGTTTTTGTCCTGGAGGAGGAGAGCTCTCCACAACATCGACTAAAACAAACTTGATCTTTACAATTAATTATTTACAGAAAATATTTATTCTACTGTAGGAAGCATCGGTCATACTTGCAATTAGACATTCGTAAGCTGCCATTTTAAACAGATACTCTAGCTCCACGTCCGCTATATCCTAAACGCATACAGAAGTACAAACCACAAGATATCGTATGTCACGTAGCAGAGAAAATCGAGTAAAATAAAACATGTGCCATATAGTTTAGGAACTAGGATACACAATGTAAAACAACAACTTTGGATTATTAAAATCGGGCTGCAAGACCACTCTCCCATGTGCAGTACTTCCCTGTGAGCCTGGAGTTGTTGTGTTTTTAGGAAAGTACTTACTGGTCCTCACTCCCAAAAAATTTCACAAACAAGGATTTTTTGCCAGTCGGCTTCTTTAGATCTTTGGGCGGGTTTGACAATCTGCAGATTAAAAAAAAAAAGTTGTAAGGTCATTTTTAGTAGGACACAGGATTTGTAATGGTCACCAGTAGGTTTACAAGCCGACTACAGATAGCAGTAAGGAGGACACAGGATTTGTAATGGTCACCAGTAGGTTTACAAGCCGACTACAGATAGCAGTAAGGAGGACACAGGATTTGTAATGGTCACCAGTAGGTTTACAAGCCAACTAAAGATAGCAGTAAGGAGGACACAGGGATTTGTAATGGTCACCAGTAGGTTTACAAGCCGAATACAGATAGCAGTAAGGAGGACACAGGATTTGTACTGGTCACCAGTAGGTTTACAAGATGAACACAGATAGCAGTAAGGAGGACACAGGATTTGTACTGGTCACCAGTAGGTTTACAAGATGAACACAGATAGCAGTAAGGAGGACACAGGATTTGTACTGGTCACCAGTAGGTTTACAAGATGAATACAGATAGCAATAAGGAGGACACAGGATTTGTACTTGTCACCAGTAGATTTACAAGATGAATACAGATAGCAATAAGGAGGACACAGGATTTGTACTGGTCACCAGTAGGTTTACAAGATGAACACAGATAGCAGTAAGGAGGACACAGGATTTGTACTTGTCACCAGTAGATTTACAAGATGAATACAGATAGCAGTAAGGAGGACACAGGATTTGTACTGGTCACCAGTAGGTTTACAAGATGAATACAGATAGCAATAAGGAGGACACAGGATTTGTACTTGTCACCAGTAGATTTACAAGATGAATACAGATAGCAATAAGGAGGACACAGGATTTGTACTGGTCACCAGTAGGTTTACAAGATGAACACAGATAGCAGTAAGGAGGACACAGGATTTGTAATGGTCATCTGTAGGTTTACAAGCCGAATACAGATAGCAGTAAGGAGGACACAGGATTTGTACTGGTCACCAGTAGGTTTACAAGATGAATACAGATAGCAATAAGGAGGACACAGGATTTGTACTGGTCACCAGTAGGTTTACAAGATGAATACAGATAGCAATAAGGAGGACACAGGATTTGTACTGGTCCCCAGTAGGTTTACAAGATGAATACAGATAGCAATAAGGAGGACACAGGATTTGTACTGGTCCCCAGTAGGTTTACAAGATGAACACAGATAGCAGTAAGGAGGACACAGGATTTGTACTGGTCACCAGAAGGTTTACAAGATGAATACAGATAGCAATAAGGAGGACACAGGATTTGTACTTGTCACCAGTAGGTTTACAAGATGAATACAGATAGCAATAAGGAGGACACAGGATTTGTACTGGTCACCAGTAGGTTTACAAGATGAACACAGATAGCAATAAGGAGGACACAGGATTTGTACTGGTCACCAGTAGATTTACAAGATGAATACAGATAGCAATAAGGAGGACACAGGATTTGTACTGGTCACCAGTAGGTTTACAAGATGAATACAGATAGCAATAAGGAGGACACAGGATTTGTACTGGTCACCAGTAGGTTTACAAGATGAATACAGATAGCAATAAGGAGGACACAGGATTTGTACTGGTCACCAGTAGGTTTACAAGATGAATACAGATAGCAATAAGGAGGACACAGGATTAGTAATGGTCACAAAGTGTAGAACAGAAATACATAAAATATGTCTGCTACACCTTATGGTTCATTCAATTTACCTCCCAATGCATACAGGGGCAAGTGTATGCGTGTGTTGGGGATTGGGGATTGGGGGGGGGGGGGGGGGGGGGGGGGGATCCGGGTAAATCTGAACCTGCACATCTCTAATAATTATTCATTTCCTCAAGTAAACAAGTCAGTTTACAAAAAGAAAAAACACGGAACTGAATCGTTCCTAATATTTTCTCCCTTCTAAATACTTTTGTTCGGTCAGTTATCTAGAGGGAGTGCGCTTATAGAAATGAAACGGGGAGGACCATGTAAGTCAGCGAGATCTCTCCAGCAATAAACCACAATGACACTGCCTGGAAAGCACCAGGAACTCACTACTACTGCTCACTTGTTCTGGCATGTGCCCCAATCTGCCCGCTGACACCGCACTTGGCTAACTTATGGTTATGTTTGCATATTTACAATGACAACTTTCATCTACTCACCTTCCCAGGCCATGGGGGATATCGTCCCAGCTTTCCCCTACAACACAAAACAGACAAGGAACACATAAGATACAATAACTGAATTCCGTGAAGAGTCCCCATATTACAGAACATACCCCCCTAATCCCACTGCATCTCTAAACACTATCTGTTCTGGACATAGAGGATTACTACAGCAAAACTGGATATATAATAACTCATCTCATACACCCTGGTCATACAGCGGCTACACGAGACTGTACAGTACTACAGACCCATAATCATAGCACTTAAAAAGGCAGGCATGGCCAAACTGTGTTCCTCCAGCTGTTGTGAAACTACACATCCCAGCATTCCTTGCCATAGTTTTAGCATTCCCTAATAGCAAAACAGTGCCAAGGCATGGTGGGACTTGTACTTTCAGCTGGAGGGCCATAGTTTGACCATGCCTGAGTCTGAAGGCATTTACATAGCGATAAAGACTGAGTCCAATACTGACAGATTTAGGCGAATATCATATACAGATGAGATACCCCAGTAGCCTGGCTGATATCCTTCACCATAGGCACAAGTTGACTATTTCTGCAATGGAAGGACAGACCAGGAATTGCCCTGATTGTCAGCAGTAACCCCAACACTGAAAGAAACCTGCAAAAGCTTTCACAGCCCAGGAAGGTTCCACGGTACTGAGCCACGAAGATTTGCAGCGACACACAGATATTAGTGACAGCTCATATAATGTATTACCAGATAATTACAATAACATGGGACTAGCTCAGCAACTGCACAATGATACTAGGTAAGATGTCCATACAAACACATGTCATCATCTATCCCCCTAAGAGGTGATTCAGAGACCAGGAATATCCACAGGATGGCCTACATTATTTTATGTAATTACTAAAAACTTTTTTTTTTTTATAAAAATATCGGCCTCATTTCACCAGCAGTATGTGGCCTCATAATTTCCAAGTCAGACCCCAAACCACTGCACACAACGAGCGGATCCCTGCTGTCTGCGCTTACACACAGCTTGTAGCCATTCTACTCATCTCTGGTGACAACCCACCACTTCCTGCTGCTGACAGAACTTCACTTAGCAAAGCAGAAAAGTGCAAAAGCCAAGTCTCATCAACTGAATGATAAACCGTGTCATATATAAATAGCACATACATAACATGGCCATCATTACAGATCCCTAAAATCAGCACTCACTACTACAGAAAACTGATGACTGGAAATACATCGTACATTAGATATTAAGATGGCCACAGCCCATCGTGTAATGTGCACTCAGTTCATGTTCCGGGGGGTCTCCTGGGCAGAAAACTTTGTAGGTCATTCCAGAGGTTTTCAGTGGACAAAGGTCTGGGCTTTTCCCAGGGGCAGATGACAGCTTCCACACATTACCTACAAAAGGTAGATTCTGCCCTCAGGAAACAGAGCAGTCATAATGTGTTGGCCGCTAAGTGAATCTGCCCCCCGAGATTTTGGTTCCCTTCAAAGTTCCGTGAATGGCTTGGAGTAGCGTTCTGGATCGTTACCATTTCAGACTGTTAGATTCGGATCATCTTCAGCTTTCACGCCAAAATACCTCATCACGGTCATTGCTGGCAGGTACATACTGTAGCTTGAAGTTTGGCTTTACAGCACTACATACAATCCCAATAAGAGTGTGTGGACTTAACACTTGTGTAAACATAACCGGGTCAGAGTTGCGGGATTTCAACCAAGTATTGACATTTTTAAAGCAGCAATCACTTACAAGGCCAAGCCCACCTGGTTCTGCCTTGAAAATGATTGCCACTTAAAAACCATGCACCACAGAACAACAATTGGCATGTTGTATTGACTACGGTAATAATTGGGAATGTTGACATTATAGATTTTAGAGCTAAAACTTTAGAGAAGGATCTTGTCGACATGCAACTGCTGAACCACCTAGCAACACATGCAGGGGATGAAGACATTTGCACTGGGCTGGATTGCAGGGTTAGTGTATGACACAGAAACTAGCAGTGAGATCTTAAAGTGCCCATGGTCTCACTTTCTAGCGCAGGTACTGTGATAACTGTTAGCTATGGCAGCGTGTTGCCAGACAAAGCCTAGCAAAAGTCATGTAGAAGAACAAATCATGATACTCTTTTTGCACAGAACACACTTGGAATCTAATGTACTGATGTTTATTTACATCTTTGCATTAGTTGTAGTTCCGCCAAAACGCTCCTTCACCGAACTTTGTCAATGCCATGTTACAACCCAGTTCTGCCTCCAGTGGAGCACGTGGAGGTGCAATTTAAATGCACACGACCCTGCATAGCCTGTGCTTGCATGCCCCGGTCCCAGACCATGTGCAGATCAAAAACACGCTAGATACGCCATCACAGCCCTTAAGTCTACTTCCAATTGCATGGAAAAAAAAGTTGAAGTGTAACGTAAAAAATAATCGCTTACCTTGTGCTAGATTACAAAACACCTCAGGTTTACCTGCGGCGCACACGCACACAGGCAACTGTATACAACAGATCTAGTCAGGTGTTCTTACCACTGGTCAATACAAAACTTTCAAATGTCCGGACAGCACAAACACAGAAAGCTTCCTCCACCATGTTAGGCCATCATTGTAATCGCCCCTGCTGCCACTTCATAACCAATTATGGCCCGTTCCAGGTGCCTAACACCATCTCCCTATTACGGATGCCACAAAATGACAAAACACAACACACTCCTGCTTGATCAGTTGAACTAGCCTAGCATAATAAGCAACCATCACCACTAAAGTCCCAGATGCAGGAGCCCAGCTATAGCCGCCCCCCCCCCCCCCCCCCTCACATGATTTCTGCAATTCAGGACCTCTCTATGGTTCCCCTCCCCACATGATCCCCAACACAGGACCCCTCTATAGCCACCAGATGATCTCCAATACCAGACACCCCCCCCCCCCCCTATAACCTCCTCACCAATACAGGGCCCCTCAATAAACCCCTCACATGATCCCCAATACAGGGCCCCTCTGTAATCCCATATACAGGACCCTGCTAAAGCCCCCTCACATGTTCCCCAATGCAGGACCCATCTAAGCTCCCTCACGTGATCCCCAATGCAGGACCCAACTATAGCTACCTCACAGGAGCCATCTTCAGCCCCCTCCCGTGATCCCCAATGCAGAAGCCCTATATAGCTCCCTAACGTGATTCCGATCCCATCCACAGTCCCCATCACATGGTCCCAACGCTGATCCCATACAGCCCGCCCCATCAGACGAGTCTCTGCAGGGTGCGCGTCGTGCACAGGGCGCCCCCGCCCCTCTCCCTGCTGAGCCAGGGATCAGTGTTGGTCACGGTCACCCCCAGGGATAAAACTTACCACACCAGATCTCCCTGTCGCAGACTCACTGTCGCCATCTTACCGACGCAGGCGGAGCGGGAGGAGGAGGAGGAGGAGGTGGGAGGAAGGAGGATGGACGCGCGAAGGATGCTGGGAACAGGAACCCGCTCCAACCCCCCTTTCCCTGACGCGCAGTGCGCGCTACCTGCGCCATACTCACGTGATAGA